>NW_027314762.1:319951-639903 GCF_023375885.2 Dermacentor andersoni
CGCGTTTTCGCACAAATCCGTGCGCGGGTGCTAAAAAGAGCAGCATCGGCATGCTTAGCACGTCGTTTGGTAGAAATCCACGTGCGCGTTCTGCAAAAAGCACCATTTGCATGCACATCTTGTGGTTTTGCAGAAAACTTCATCCGCGTCTACCAAAAGATGCATGTGCATGCTTAAAACGCGTTTTCGCACAAATGCGTGCGCGGGTGCTAAAAAGAGCAGCATCGGCATGCTTAGCACGTCGTTTGGTAGAAATCCACGTGCGCGTTCTGCAAAAAGCACCATTTGCATGCACATCTTGTGGTTTTGCAGAAAACTTCATCCGCGTCTACCAAAAGATGCATGTGCATGCTTAAAACGCGTTTTCGCACAAATGCGTGCGCGGGTGCTAAAAAGAGCAGCATCGGCATGCTTAGCACGTCGTTTGGTAGAAATCCACGTGCGCGATCTGCAAAAAGCACCATTTGCATGCACATCTTGTGGTTTTGCAGAAAACTTCATCCGCGTCTACCAAAAGATGCATGTGCATGCTTAAAACGCGTTTTCGCACAAATGCGTGCGCGGGTGCTAAAAAGAGCAGCATCGGCATGCTTAGCACGTCGTTTGGTAGAAATCCACGTGCGCGTTCTGCCAAAAGCACCATTTGCATGCACATCTTGTGGTTTTGCAGAAAACTTCTTCAGCGTCTACCAAAAGATGCATGTGCATGCTTAAAACGCGTTTTCGCACAAATCCGTGCGCGGGTGCTAAAAAGAGCAGCATCGGCATGCTTAGCACGTCGTTTGGTAGAAATCCACGTGCGCGTTCTGCAAAAAGCACCATTTGCATGCACATCTTGTGGTTTTGCAGAAAACTTCATCCGCGTCTACCAAAAGATGCATGTGCATGCTTAAAACGCGTTTTCGCACAAATGCGTGCGCGGGTGCTAAAAAGAGCAGCATCGGCATGCTTAGCACGTCGTTTGGTAGAAATCCACGTGCGCGTTCTGCAAAAAGCACCATTTGCATGCACATCTTGTGGTTTTGCAGAAAACTTCATCCGCGTCTACCAAAAGATGCATGTGCATGCTTAAAACGCGTTTTCGCACAAATGCGTGCGCGGATGCTAAAAAGAGCAGCATCGGCATGCTTAGCACGTCGTTTGGTAGAAATCCACGTGCGCGTTCTGCCAAAAGCACCATTTGCATGCACATCTTGTGGTTTTGCAGAAAACTTCATCCGCGTCTACCAAAAGATGCATGTGCTTGCTTAAAACGCGTTTTCGCACAAATGCCTGCGCGGGTGCTAAAAAGAGCAGCATCGGCATGCTTAGCACGTCGTTTGGTAGAAATCCACGTGCGCGTTCTGCCAAAAGCACCATTTGTATGCACATCTTGTGGTTTTGCAGAAAACTTCATCCGCGTCTACCAAAAATGCATGTGCATGCTTAAAACGCGTTTTCGCACAAATCCGTGCGCGGGTGCTAAAAAGAGCTGCATCGGCATGCTTAGCACGTCGTTTGGTAGAAATCCACGTGCGCGTTCTGCCAAAAGCACCATTTGCATGCACATCTTGTGGTTTTGCAGAAAACTTCATCCGCGTCTACCAAAAGATGCATGTGCATGCTTAAAACGCGTTTTCGCACAAATCCGTGCGCGGGTGCTAAAAAGAGCAGCATCGGCATGCTTAGCACGTCGTTTGGTAGAAATCCACGTGCGCGTTCTGCAAAAAGCACCATTTGCATGCACATCTTGTGGTTTTGCAGAAAACTTCATCCGCGTCTACCAAAAGATGCACGTGCATGCTTAAAACGCGTTTTCGCACAAATCCGTGCGCGGGTGCTAAATAGAGCAGCATCGGCATGCTTAGCACGTCGTTTGGTAGGTGTCCACGTGCGCGTTCTGCCAAAAGCACCATTTGCATGCACATTTTGTGGTTTTGCAGAAAACTTCATCCGCGTCTACCAAAAGATGCATGTGCATGCTTAAAACGCGTTTTCGCACATATCCGTGCGCGGGTGCTAAAAAGAGCAGCATCGGCATGCTTAGCACGTCGTTTGGTAGAAATCCACGTGCGCGTTCTGCCAAAAGCACCATTTGCATGCACATCTTGTGGTTTTGCAGAAAACTTCATCCGCGTCTACCAAAAGATGCATGTGCATGCTTAAAACGCGTTTTCGCACAAATCCGTGCGCGGGTGCTAAAAAGAGCAGCATCGGCATGCTTAGCACGTCGTTTGGTAGAAATCCACGTGCGCGTTCTGCCAAAAGCACCATTTGCATGCACATCTTGTGGTTTTGCAGAAAACTTCATCCGCGTCTACCAAAAGATGCATGTGCATGCTTAAAACGCGTTTTCGCACAAATCCGTGCGCGGGTGCTAAAAAGAGCAGCATCGGCATGCTTAGCACGTCGTTTGGTAGAAATCCACGTGCGCGTTCTGCAAAAAGCACCATTTGCATGCACATCTTGTGGTTTTGCAGAAAACTTCATCCGCGTCTACCAAAAGATGCATGTGCATGCTTAAAACGCGTTTTCGCACAAATGCGTGCGCGGGTGCTAAAAAGAGCAGCATCGGCATTCTTAGCACGTCGTTTGGTAGAAATCCACGTGCGCGTTCTGCAAAAAGCACCATTTGCATGCACATCTTGTGGTTTTGCAGAAAACTTCATCCGCGTCTACCAAAAGATGCATGTGCATGCTTAAAACGCGTTTTCGCACAAATGCGTGCGCGGGTGCTAAAAAGAGCAGCATCGGCATGCTTAGCACGTCGTTTGGTAGAAATCCACGTGCGCAATCTGCAAAAAGCACCATTTGCATGCACATCTTGTGGTTTTGCAGAAAACTTCATCCGCGTCTACCAAAAGATGCATGTGCATGCTTAAAACGCGTTTTCGCACAAATGCGTGCGCGGGTGCTAAAAAGAGCAGCATCGGCATGCTTAGCACGTCGTTTGGTAGAAATCCACGTGCGCGTTCTGCCAAAAGCACCATTTGCATGCACATCTTCTGGTTTTGCAGAAAACTTCATCCGCGTCTACCAAAAGATGCATGTGCATGCTTAAAACGCGTTTTCGCACAAATCCGTGCGCGGGTGCTAAAAAGAGCAGCATCGGCATGCTTAGCACGTCGTTTGGTAGAAATCCACTTGCGCGTTCTGCAAAAAGCACCATTTGCATGCACATCTTGTGGTTTTGCAGAAAACTTCATCCGCGTCTACCAAAAGATGCATGTGCATGCTTAAAACGCGTTTTCGCACAAATGCGTGCGCGGGTGCTAAAAAGAGCAGCATCGGCATGCTTAGCACGTCGTTTGGTAGAAATCCAGGTGCGCGTTCTGCCAAAAGCACCATTTGCATGCACATCTTGTGGTTTTGCAGAAAAATTAATCCGCGTCTACCAAAAGATGCATGTGCATGCTTAAAACGCGTTTTCGCACAAATCCGTGCGCGGGTGCTAAAAAGAGCAGCATCGGCATGCTTAGCACGTCGTTTGGTAGAAATCCACGTGCGCGTTCTGCAAAAAGCACCATTTGCATGCACATCTTGTGGTTTTGCAGAAAACTTCATCCGCGTCTACCAAAGATGCATGTGCATGCTTAAAACGCGTTTTCGCACAAATGCGTGCGCGGGTGCTAAAAAGAGCAGCATCGGCATGCTTAGCACGTCGTTTGGTAGAAATCCACGTGCGCGTTCTGCAAAAAGCACCATTTGCATGCACATCTTGTGGTTTTGCAGAAAACTTCATCCGCGTCTACCAAAAGATGCATGTGCATGCTTAAAACGCGTTTTCGCACAAATGCGTGCGCGGGTGCTAAAAAGAGCAGCATCGGCATGCTTAGCACGTCGTTTGGTAGAAATCCACGTGCGCGATCTGGAAAAAGCACCATTTGCATGCACATCTTGTGGTTTTGCAGAAAACTTCATCCGCGTCTACCAAAAGATGCATGTGCATGCTTAAAACGCGTTTTCGCACAAATGCGTGCGCGGGTGCTAAAAAGAGCAGCATCGGCATGCTTAGCACGTCGTTTGGTAGAAATCCACGTGCGCGTTCTGCCAAAAGCACCATTTGCATGCACATCTTGTGGTTTTGCAGAAAACTTCATCCGCGTCTACCAAAAGATGCATGCGCATGCTTAAAACGCGTTTTCGCACAAATCCGTGCGCGGGTGCTAAAAAGAGCAGCATCGGCATGCTTAGCACGTCGTTTGGTAGAAATCCACGTGCGCGTTCTGCAAAAAGCACCATTTGCATGCACATCTTGTGGTTTTGCAGAAAACTTCATCCGCGTCTACCAAAAGATGCATGTGCATGCTTAAAACGCGTTTTCGCACAAATGCGTGCGCGGATGCTAAAAAGAGCAGCATCGGCATGCTTAGCACGTCGTTTGGTAGAAATCCACGTGCGCGTTCTGCCAAAAGCACCATTTGCATGCACATCTTGTGGTTTTGCAGAAAACTTCATCCGCGTCTACCAAAAGATGCATGTGCTTGCTTAAAACGCGTTTTCGCACAAATGCGTGCGCGGGTGCTAAAAAGAGCAGCATCGGCATGCTTAGCACGTCGTTTGGTAGAAATCCACGTGCGCGTTCTGCCAAAAGCACCATTTGTATGCACATCTTGTGGTTTTGCAGAAAACTTCATCCGCGTCTACCAAAAATGCATGTGCTTGCTTAAAACGCGTTTTCGCACAAATGTGTGCGCGGGTGCTAAAAAGAGCAGCATCGGCATGCTTAGCACGTCGTTTGGTAGAAGTCCACGTGCGCGTTCTGCCAAAAGCACCATTTGCATGCACATCATGTGGTTTTGCAGAAAACTTCATCCGCGTCTACCGAAAGATGCATGTGCATGCTTAAAACGCGTTTTCGCACAAATCCGTGCGCGGGTGCTAAATAGAGCAGCATCGGCATGCTTAGCACGTCGTTTGGTAGAAGTCCACGTGCGCGTTCTGCCAAAAGCACCATTTGCATGCACATCTTGTGGTTTTGCAGAAAACTTCATCCGCGTCTACCAAAAGATGCATGTGCATGCTTAAAACGCGTTTTCGCACAAATGCGTGCGCGGGTGCTAAAAAGAGCAGCATCGGCATGCTTAGCACGTCGTTTGGTAGAAATCCACGTGCGCGTTCTGCCAAAAGCACCATTTGCATGCACATCTTGTGGTTTTGCAGAAAACTTCATCCGCGTCTACCAAAAGATGCATGTGCATGCTTAAAACGCGTTTTCGCACAAATCCGTGCGCGGGTGCTAAAAAGAGCAGCATCGGCATGCTTAGCACGTCGTTTGGTAGAAATCCACGTGCGCGTTCTGCAAAAAGCACCATTTGCATGCACATCTTGTGGTTTTGCAGAAAACTTCATCCGCGTCTACCAAAAGATGCATGTGCATGCTTAAAACGCGTTTTCGCACAAATGCGTGCGCGGGTGCTAAAAAGAGCAGCATCGGCATGCTTAGCACGTCGTTTGGTAGAAATCCACGTGCGCGTTCTGCAAAAAGCACCATTTGCATGCACATCTTGTGGTTTTGCAGAAAACTTCATCCGCGTCTACCAAAAGATGCATGTGCATGCTTAAAACGCGTTTTCGCACAAATGCGTGCGCGGGTGCTAAAAAGAGCAGCATCGGCATGCTTAGCACGTCGTTTGGTAGAAATCCACGTGCGCGTTCTGCCAAAAGCACCATTTGCATGCACATCTTGTGGTTTTGCAGAAAACTTCATTCGCGTCTACCAAAAGATGCATGTGCTTGCTTAAAACGCGTTTTCGCACAATGCGTGCGCGGGTGCTAAAAAGAGCAGCATCGGCATGCTTAGCACTTCGTTTGGTAGAAATCCACGTGCGCGTTCTGCCAAAAGCACCATTTGTATGCACATCTTGTGGTTTTGCAGAAAACTTCATCCGCGTCTACCAAAAATGCATGTGCATGCTTAAAACGCGTTTTCGCACAAATCCGTCCGCGGGTGCTAAAAAGAGCAGCATCGGCATGCTTAGCACGTCGTTTGGTAGAAATCCACGTGCGCGTTCTGCCAAAAGCACCATTTGCATGCACATCTTGTGGTTTTGCAGAAAACTTCATCCGCGTCTACCAAAAGATGCATGTGCATGCTTAAAACGCGTTTTCGCACAAATCCGTGCGCGGGTGCTAAAAAGAGCAGCATCGGCATGCTTAGCACGTCGTTTGGTAGAAATCCACGTGCGCGTTCTGCAGAAAGCACCATTTGCATGCACATCTTGTGGTTTTGCAGAAAACTTCATCCGCGTCTACCAAAAGATGCATGTGCATGCTTAAAACGCGTTTTCGCACAAATGCGTGCGCGGGTGCTAAAAAGAGCAGCATCGGCATGCTTAGCACGTCGTTTGGTAGAAATCCACGTGCGCGTTCTGCAAAAAGCACCATTTGCATGCACATCTTGTGGTTTTGCAGAAAACTTCATCCGCGTCTACCAAAAGATGCATGTGCATGCTTAAAACGCGTTTTCGCACAAATGCGTGCGCGGGTGCTAAAAAGAGCAGCATCGGCATGCTTAGCACGTCGTTTGGTAGAAATCCACGTGCGCGTTCTGCAAAAAGCACCATTTGCATGCACATCTTGTGGTTTTGCAGAAAACTTCATCCGCGTCTACCAAAAGATGCATGTGCATGCTTAAAACGCGTTTTCGCACAAATGCGTGCGCGGGTGCTAAAAAGAGCAGCATCGGCATGCTTAGCACGTCGTTTGGTAGAAATCCACGTGCGCGTTCTGCCAAAAGCAGCATTTGCATGCACATCTTGTGGTTTTGCAGAAAACTTCATCCGCGTCTACCAAAAGATGCATGTGCATGCTTAAAACGCGTTTTCGCACAAATCCGTGCGCGGGTGCTAAAAAGAGCAGCATCGGCATGCTTAGCACGTCGTTTGGTAGAAATCCACGTGCGCTTTCTGCAAAAAGCAGCATTTGCATGCACATCTTGTGGTTTTGCAGAAAACTTCATCCGCGTCTACCAAAAGATGCATGTGAATGCTTAAAACGCGTTTTCGCACAAATACGTGCGCGGGTGCTAAAAAGAGCAGCATCGGCATGCTTAGCACGTCGTTTGGTAGAAATCCACGAGCGCGTTCTGCAAAAAGCACCATTTGCATGCACATCTTGTGGTTTTGCAGAAAACTTCATCCGCGTCTACCAAAATATGCATGTGCATGCTTAAAACGCGTTTTCGCACAAATGCGTGCGCGGGTGCTAAAAAGAGCAGCATCGGCATGCTTAGCACGTCGTTTGGTAGAAATCCACGTGCGCGTTCTGCCAAAAGCACCATTTGCATGCACATCTTGTGGTTTTGCAGAAAACTTCATCCGCGTCTACCAAAAGATGCATGTGCATGCTTAAAACGCGTTTTCGCACAAATCCGTGCGCGGGTGCTAAAAAGAGCAGCATCGGCATGCTTAGCACGTCGTTTGGTAGAAATCCACGTGCGCGTTCTGCAAAAAGCACCATTTGCATGCACGTCTTGTGGTTTTGCAGAAAACATCATCCGCGTCTACCAAAAGATGCATGGGTATGCTTAAAACGCGTTTTCGCACATATGCGTGCGCGGGTGCTAAAAAGAGCAGCATCGGCATGCTTAGCACGTCGTTTGGTAGAAATCCACGTGCGCGTTCTGCCAAAAGCACCATTTGCATGCACATCTTGTGGTTTTGCAGAAAACTTCATCCGCGTCTACCAAAAGATGCATGTGCATGCTTAAAACGCGTTTTCGCACAAATCCGTGCGCGGGTGCTAAAAAGAGCAGCATCGGCAAGCTTAGCACGTCGTTTGGTAGAAATCCACGTGCGCGTTCTGCAAAAAGCACCATTTGCATGCACATCTTGTGGTTTTGCAGAAAACTTCATCCGCGTCTACCAAAAGATGCATGTGCATGCTTAAAACGCGTTTTCGCACAAATGCGTGCGCGGGTGCTAAAAAGAGCAGCATCGGCATGCTTAGCACGTCGTTTGGTAGAAATCCACGTGCGCGTTCTGCAAAAAGCACCATTTGCATGCACATCTTGTGGTTTTGCAGAAAACTTCATCCGCGTCTACCAAAAGATGCATGTGCATGCTTAAAACGCGTTTTCGCACAAATGCGTGCGCGGGTGCTAAAAAGAGCAGCATCGGCATGCTTAGCACGTCGTTTGGTAGAAATCCACGTGCGCGTTCTGCCAAAAGCACCATTTGCATGCACATCTTGTGGTTTTGCAGAAAACTTCATCCGCGTCTACCAAAAGATGCATGTGCATGCTTAAAACGCGTTTTCGCACAAATCCGTGCGCGGGTGCTAAAAAGAGCAGCATCGGCATGCTTAGCACGTCGTTTGGTAGAAATCCACGTGCGCGTTCTGCAAAAAGCACCATTTGCATGCACATCTTGTGGTTTTGCAGAAAACTTCATCCGCGTCTACCAAAAGATGCATGTGCATGCTTAAAACGCGTTTTCGCACAAATCCGTGCGCGGGTGCTAAAAAGAGCAGCATCGGCATGCTTAGCACGTCGTTTGGTAGAAATCCACGTGCGCGTTCTGCAAAAAGCACCATTTGCATGCACATCTTGTGGTTTTGCAGAAAACTTCATCCGCGTCTACCAAAAGATGCATGTGCATGCTTAAAACGCGTTTTCGCACAAATGCGTGCGCGGGTGCTAAAAAGAGCAGCATCGGCATGCTTAGCACGTCGTTTGGTAGAAATCCACGTGCGCGTTCTGCAAAAAGCACCATTTGCATGCACATCTTGTGGTTTTGCAGAAAACTTCATCCGCGTCTACCAAAAGATGCATGTGCATGCTTAAAACGCGTTTTCGCACAAATGCGTGCGCGGGTGCTAAAAAGAGCAGCATCGGCATGCTTAGCACGTCGTTTGGTAGAAATCCACGTGCGCGTTCTGCAAAAAGCACCATTTGCATGCACATCTTCTGGTTTTGCAGAAAACTTCATCCGCGTCTACCAAAAGATGCATGTGCATGCTTAAAACGCGTTTTCGCACAAATGCGTGCGCGGGTGCTAAAAAGAGCAGCATCGGCATGCTTAGCACGTCGTTTGGTAGAAATCCACGTGCGCGTTCTGCCAAAAGCACCATTTGCATGCACATCTTGTGGTTTTGCAGAAAACTTCATCCGCGTCTACCAAAAGATGCATGTGCATGCTTAAAACGCGTTTTTGCACAAATGCGTGCGCGGGTGCTAAAAAGAGCAGCATCGGCATGCTTAGCACGTCGTTTGGTAGAAATCCACGTGCGCGTTCTGCCAAAAGCACCATTTGCATGCACATCTTGTGGTTTTGCAGAAAACTTCATCCGCGTCTACCAAAAGATGCATGTGCATGCTTAAAACGCGTTTTCGCACAAATGCGTGCGCGGGTGCTAAAAAGAGCAGCATCGGCATGCTTAGCACGTCGTTTGGTAGAAATCCACGTGCGCGTTCTGCAAAAAGCACCATTTGCATGCACATCTTGTGGTTTTGCAGAAAACTTCATCCGCGTCTACCAAAAGATGCATGTGCATGCTTAAAACGCGTTTTCGCACAAATGCGTGCGCGGGTGCTAAAAAGAGCAGCATCGGCATGCTTAGCACGTCGTTTGGTAGAAATCCACGTGCGCGTTCTGCAAAAAGCACCATTTGCATGCACATCTTGTGGTTTTGCAGAAAACTTCATCCGCGTCTACCAAAAGATGCATGTGCATGCTTAAAACGCGTTTTCGCACAAATGCGTGCGCGGGTGCTAAAAAGAGCAGCATCGGCATGCTTAGCACGTCGTTTGGTAGAAATCCACGTGCGCGATCTGCAAAAAGCACCATTTGCATGCACATCTTGTGGTTTTGCAGAAAACTTCATCCGCGTCTACCAAAAGATGCATGTGCATGCTTAAAACGCGTTTTCGCACAAATGCGTGCGCGGGTGCTAAAAAGAGCAGCATCGGCATGCTTAGCACGTCGTATGGTAGAAATCCACGTGCGCGTTCTGCAAAAAGCACCATTTGCATGCACATCGTGTGGTTTTGCAGAAAACTTCATCCGCGTCTACCAAAAGATGCATGTGCATGCTTAAAACGCGTTTTCGCACAAATGCGTGCGCGGGTGCTAAAAAGAGCAGCATCGGCATGCTTAGCACGTCGTTTGGTAGAAATCCACGTGCGCGTTCTGCAAAAAGCACCATTTGCATGCACATCTTGTGGTTTTGCAGAAAACTTCATCCGCGTCTACCAAAAGATGCACGTGCTTGCTTAAAACGCGTTTTCGCACAAATGCGTGCGCGGGTGCTAAAAAGAGCAGCATCGGCATGCTTAGCACGTCGTTTGGTAGAAATCCACGTGCGCGTTCTGCCAAAAGCACCATTTGTATGCACATCTTGTGGTTTTGCAGAAAACTTCATCCGCGTCTACCAAAAATGCATGTGCATGCTTAAAACGCGTTTTCGCACAAATCCGTGCGCGGGTGCTAAAAAGAGCAGCATCGGCATGCTTAGCACGTCGTTTGGTAGAAATCCACGTGCGCGTTCTGCCAAAAGCACCATTTGCATGCACATCTTGTGGTTTTGCAGAAAACTTCATCCGCGTCTACCAAAAGATGCATGTGCATGCTTAAAACGCGTTTTCGCACAAATCCGTGCGCGGGTGCTAAAAAGAGCAGCATCGGCATGCTTAGCACGTCGTTTGGTAGAAATCCACGTGCGCGTTCTGCAAAAAGCACCATTTGCATGCACATCTTGTGGTTTTGCAGAAAACTTCATCCGCGTCTACCAAAAGATGCATGTGCATGCTTAAAACGCGTTTTCGCACAAATGCGTGCGCGGGTGCTAAAAAGAGCAGCATCGGCATGCTTAGCACGTCGTTTGGTAGAAATCCACGTGCGCGTTCTGCCAAAAGCACCATTTGCATGCACATCTTGTGGTTTTGCAGAAAACTTCATCCGCGTCTACCAAAAGATGCATGTGCATGCTTAAAACGCGTTTTTGCACAAATGCGTGCGCGGGTGCTAAAAAGAGCAGCATCGGCATGCTTAGCACGTCGTTTGGTAGAAATCCACGTGCGCGTTCTGCCAAAAGCACCATTTGCATGCACATCTTGTGGTTTTGCAGAAAACTTCATCCGCGTCTACCAAAAGATGCATGTGCATGCTTAAAACGCGTTTTCGCACAAATCCGTGCGCGGGTGCTAAAAAGAGCAGCATCGGCATGCTTAGCACGTCGTTTGGTAGAAATCCACGTGCGCGTTCTGCAAAAAGCACCATTTGCATGCACATCTTGTGGTTTTGCAGAAAACTTCATCCGCGTCTACCAAAAGATGCATGTGCATGCTTAAAACGCGTTTTCGCACAAATGCGTGCGCGGGTGCTAAAAAGAGCAGCATCGGCACGCTTAGCACGTCGTTTGGTAGAAATCCACGTGCGCGTTCTGCAAAAAGCACCATTTGCATGCACATCTTGTGGTTTTGCAGAAAACTTCATCCGCGTCTACCAAAAGATGCATGTGCATGCTTAAAACGCGTTTTCGCACAAATGCGTGCGCGGGTGCTAAAAAGAGCAGCATCGGCATGCTTAGCACGTCGTTTGGTAGAAATCCACGTGCGCGATCTGCAAAAAGCACCATTTGCATGCACATCTTGTGGTTTTGCAGAAAACTTCATCCGCGTCTACCAAAAGAAGCATGTGCATGCTTAAAACGCGTTTTCGCACAAATGCGTGCGCGGGTGCTAAAAAGAGCAGCATCGGCATGCTTAGCACGTCGTTTGGTAGAAATCCACGTGCGCGTTCTGCAAAAAGCACCATTTGCATGCACATCGTGTGGTTTTGCAGAAAACTTCATCCGCGTCTACCAAAAGATGCATGTGCATGCTTAAAACGCGTTTTCGCACAAATGCGTGCGCGGGTGCTAAAAAGAGCAGCATCGGCATGCTTAGCACGTCGTTTGGTAGAAATCCACGTGCGCGTTCTGCAAAAAGCACCATTTGCATGCACATCTTGTGGTTTTGCAGAAAACTTCATCCGCGTCTACCAAAAGATGCATGTGCATGCTTAAAACGCGTTTTCGCACAAATGCGTGCGCGGGTGCTAAAAAGAGCAGCATCGGCATGCTTAGCACGTCGTTTGGTAGAAATCCACGTGCGCGTTCTGCCAAAAGCACCATTTGCATGCACATCTTGTGGTTTTGCAGAAAACTTCATCCGCGTCTACCAAAAGATGCATGTGCATGCTTAAAACGCGTTTTCGCACAAATGCGTGCGCGGGTGCTAAAAAGAGCAGCATCGGCATGCTTAGCACGTCGTTTGGTAGAAATCCACGTGCGCGTTCTGCCAAAAGCACCATTTGCATGCACATCTTGTGGTTTTGCAGAAAACTTCATCCGCGTCTACCAAAAATGCATGTGCATGCTTAAAACGCGTTTTCGCACAAATCCGTGCGCGGGTGCTAAAAAGAGCAGCATCGGCATGCTTAGCACGTCGTTTGGTAGAAATCCACGTGCGCGTTCTGCCAAAAGCACCATTTGCATGCACATCTTGTGGTTTTGCAGAAAACTTCATCCGCGTCTACCAAAAGATGCATGTGCATGCTTAAAACGCGTTTTTGCACAAGTGCGTGCGCGGGTGCTAAAAAGAGCAGCATCGGCATGCTTAGCACGTCGTTTGGTAGAAATCCACGTGCGCGTTCTGCCAAAAGCACCATTTGCATGCACATCTTGTGGTTTTGCAGAAAACTTCATCCGCGTCTACCAAAAGATGCATGTGCATGCTTAAAACGCGTTTTCGCACAAATCCGTGCGCGGGTGCTAAAAAGAGCAGCATCGGCATGCTTAGCACGTCGTTTGGTAGAACTCCACGTGCGCGTTCTGCAAAAAGCACCATTTGCATGCACATCTTGTGGTTTTGCAGAAAACTTCATCCGCGTCTACCAAAAGATGCATGTGCATGCTTAAAACGCGTTTTCGCACAAATGCGTGCGCGGGTGCTAAAAAGAGCAGCATCAGCATGCTTAGCACGTCGTTTGGTAGAAATCCACGTGCGCGTTCTGCAAAAAGCACCATTTGCATGCACATCTTGTGGTTTTGCAGAAAACTTCATCCGCGTGTACCAAAAGATGCATGTGCATGCCTAAAACGCGTTTTCGCACAAATGCGTGCGCGGGTGCTAAAAAGAGCAGCATCGGCACTCTTAGCACGTCGTTTGGTAGAAATCCACGTGCGCGATCTGCAAAAAGCACCATTTGCATGCACATCTTGTGGTTTTGCAGAAAACTTCATCCGCGTCTACCAAAAGATGCATGTGCATGCTTAAAACGCGTTTTCGCACAAATGCGTGCGCGGGTGCTAAAAAGAGCAGCATCGGCATGCTTAGCACGTCGTATGGTAGAAATCCACGTGCGCGTTCTGCAAAAAGCACCATTTGCATGCACATCGTGTGGTTTTGCAGAAAACTTCATCCGCGTCTACCAAAAGATGCATGTGCATGCTTAAAACGCGTTTTCGCACAAATGCGTGCGCGGGTGCTAAAAAGAGCAGCATCGGCATGCTTAGCACGTCGTTTGGTAGAAATCCACGTGCGCGTTCTGCAAAAAGCACCATTTGCATGCACATCTTGTGGTTTTGCAGAAAACTTCATCCGCGTCTACCAAAAGATGCACGTGCTTGCTTAAAACGCGTTTTCGCACAAATGCGTGCGCGGGTGCTAAAAAGAGCAGCATCGGCATGCTTAGCACGTCGTTTGGTAGAAATCCACGTGCGCGTTCTGCCAAAAGCACCATTTGTATGCACATCTTGTGGTTTTGCAGAAAACTTCATCCGCGTCTACCAAAAATGCATGTGCATGCTTAAAACGCGTTTTCGCACAAATCCGTGCGCGGGTGCTAAAAAGAGCAGCATCGGCATGCTTAGCACGTCGTTTGGTAGAAATCCACGTGCGCGTTCTGCCAAAAGCACCATTTGCATGCACATCTTGTGGTTTTGCAGAAAACTTCATCCGCGTCTACCAAAAGATGCATGTGCATGCTTAAAACGCGTTTTCGCACAAATCCGTGCGCGGGTGCTAAAAAGAGCAGCATCGGCATGCTTAGCACGTCGTTTGGTAGAAATCCACGTGCGCGTTCTGCAAAAAGCACCATTTGCATGCACATCTTGTGGTTTTGCAGAAAACTTCATCCGCGTCTACCAAAAGATGCATGTGCATGCTTAAAACGCGTTTTCGCACAAATGCGTGCGCGGGTGCTAAAAAGAGCAGCATCGGCATGCTTAGCACGTCGTTTGGTAGAAATCCACGTGCGCGTTCTGCAAAAAGCACCATTTGCATGCACATCTTGTGGTTTTGCAGAAAACTTCATCCGCGTCTACCAAAAGATGCATGTGCATGCTTAAAACGCGTTTTCGCACAAATGCGTGCGCGGGTGCTAAAAAGAGCAGCATCGGCATGCTTAGCACGTCGTTTAGTAGAAATCCACGTGCGCGTTCTGCCAAAAGCACCATTTGCATGCACATCTTGTGGTTTTGCAGAAAACTTCATCCGCGTCTACCAAAAGATGCATGTGCATGCTTAAAACGCGTTTTTGCAAAAATGCGTGCGCGGGTGCTAAAAAGAGCAGCATCGGCATGCTTAGCTTCGTCGTTTGGTAGAAATCCACGTGCGCGTTCTGCCAAAAGCACCATTTGCATGCACATCTTGTGGTTTTGCAGAAAACTTCATCCGCGTCTACCAAAAGATGCATGTGCATGCTTAAAACGCGTTTTCGCACAAATCCGTGCGCGGGTGCTAAAAAGAGCAGCATCGGCATGCTTAGCACGTCGTTTGGTAGAAATCCACGTGCGCGTTCTGCAAAAAGCACCATTTGCATGCACATCTTGTGGTTTTGCAGAAAACTTCATCCGCGTCTACCAAAAGATGCATGTGCATGCTTAAAACGCGTTTTCGCACAAATGCGTGCGCGGGTGCTAAAAAGAGCAGCATCGGCATGCTTAGCACGTCGTTTGGTAGAAATCCACGTGCGCGTTCTGCAAAAAGCACCATTTGCATGCACATCTTGTGGTTTTGCAGAAAACTTCATCCGCGTCTACCAAAAGATGCATGTGCATGCTTAAAACGCGTTTTCGCACAAATGCGTGCGCGGGTGCTAAAAAGAGCAGCATCGGCATGCTTAGCACGTCGTTTGGTAGAAATCCACGTGCGCGATCTGCAAAAAGCACCATTTGCATGCACATCTTGTGGTTTTGCAGAAAACTTCATCCGCGTCTACCAAAAGATGCATGTGCATGCTTAAAACGCGTTTTCGCACAAATGCGTGCGCGGGTGCTAAAAAGAGCAGCATCGGCATGCTTAGCACGTCGTTTGGTAGAAATCCACGTGCGCGTTCTGCAAAAAGCACCATTTGCATGCACATCGTGTGGTTTTGCAGAAAACTTCATCCGCGTCTACCAAAAGATGCATGTGCATGCTTAAAACGCGTTTTCGCACAAATGCGTGCGCGGGTGCTAAAAAGAGCAGCATCGGCATGCTTAGCACGTCGTTTGGTAGAAATCCACGTGCGCGTTCTGCAAAAAGCACCATTTGCATGCACATCTTGTGGTTTTGCAGAAAACTTCATCCGCGTCTACCAAAAGATGCATGTGCATGCTTAAAACGCGTTTTCGCACAAATGCGTGCGCGGGTGCTAAAAAGAGCAGCATCGGCATGCTTAGCACGTCGTTTGGTAGAAATCCACGTGCGCGTTCTGCCAAAAGCACCATTTGCATGCACATCTTGTGGTTTTGCAGAAAACTTCATCCGCGTCTACCAAAAGATGCATGTGCATGCTTAAAACGCGTTTTCGCACAAATGCGTGCGCGGGTGCTAAAAAGAGCAGCATCGGCATGCTTAGCACGTCGTTTGGTAGAAATCCACGTGCGCGTTCTGCCAAAAGCACCATTTGCATGCACATCTTGTGGTTTTGCAGAAAACTTCATCCGCGTCTACCAAAAATGCATGTGCATGCTTAAAACGCGTTTTCGCACAAATCCGTGCGCGGGTGCTAAAAAGAGCAGCATCGGCATGCTTAGCACGTCGTTTGGTAGAAATCCACGTGCGCGTTCTGCAAAAAGCACCATTTGCATGCACATCTTGTGGTTTTGCAGAAAACTTCATCCGCGTCTACCAAAAGATGCATGTGCATGCTTAAAACGCGTTTTCGCACAAATGCGTGCGCGGGTGCTAAAAAGAGCAGCATCGGCATGCTTAGCACGTCGTTTGGTAGAAATCCACGTGCGCGATCTGCAAAAAGCACCATTTGCATGCACATCTTGTGGTTTTGCAGAAAACTTCATCCGCGTCTACCAAAAGATGCATGTGCATGCTTAAAACGCGTTTTCGCACAAATGCGTGCGCGGGTGCTAAAAAGAGCAGCATCGGCATGCTTAGCACGTCGTTTGGTAGAAATCCACGTGCGCGTTCTGCAAAAAGCACCATTTGCATGCACATCGTGTGGTTTTGCAGAAAACTTCATCCGCGTCTACCAAAAGATGCATGTGCATGCTTAAAACGCGTTTTCGCACAAATGCGTGCGCGGGTGCTAAAAAGAGCAGCATCGGCATGCTTAGCACGTCGTTTGGTAGAAATCCACGTGCGCGTTCTGCAAAAAGCACCATTTGCATGCACATCTTGTGGTTTTGCAGAAAACTTCATCCGCGTCTACCAAAAGATGCATGTGCATGCTTAAAACGCGTTTTCGCACAAATGCGTGCGCGGGTGCTAAAAAGAGCAGCATCGGCATGCTTAGCACGTCGTTTGGTAGAAATCCACGTGCGCGTTCTGCCAAAAGCACCATTTGCATGCACATCTTGTGGTTTTGCAGAAAACTTCATCCGCGTCTACCAAAAGATGCATGTGCATGCTTAAAACGCGTTTTCGCACAAATGCGTGCGCGGGTGCTAAAAAGAGCAGCATCGGCATGCTTAGCACGTCGTTTGGTAGAAATCCACGTGCGCGTTCTGCCAAAAGCACCATTTGCATGCACATCTTGTGGTTTTGCAGAAAACTTCATCCGCGTCTACCAAAAGATGCATGTGCATGCTTAAAACGCGTTTTTGCACAAGTGCGTGCGCGGGTGCTAAAAAGAGCAGCATCGGCATGCTTAGCACGTCGTTTGGTAGAAATCCACGTGCGCGTTCTGCCAAAAGCACCATTTGCATGCACATCTTGTGGTTTTGCAGAAAACTTCATCCGCGTCTACCAAAAGATGCATGTGCATGCTTAAAACGCGTTTTCGCACAAATGCGTGCGCGGGTGCTAAAAAGAGCAGCATCGGCACTCTTAGCACGTCGTTTGGTAGAAATCCACGTGCGCGATCTGCAAAAAGCACCATTTGCATGCACATCTTGTGGTTTTGCAGAAAACTTCATCCGCGTCTACCAAAAGATGCATGTGCATGCTTAAAACGCGTTTTCGCACAAATGCGTGCGCGGGTGCTAAAAAGAGCAGCATCGGCATGCTTAGCACGTCGTATGGTAGAAATCCACGTGCGCGTTCTGCAAAAAGCACCATTTGCATGCACATCGTGTGGTTTTGCAGAAAACTTCATCCGCGTCTACCAAAAGATGCATGTGCATGCTTAAAACGCGTTTTCGCACAAATGCGTGCGCGGGTGCTAAAAAGAGCAGCATCGGCATGCTTAGCACGTCGTTTGGTAGAAATCCACGTGCGCGTTCTGCCAAAAGCACCATTTGTATGCACATCTTGTGGTTTTGCAGAAAACTTCATCCGCGTCTACCAAAAATGCATGTGCATGCTTAAAACGCGTTTTCGCACAAATCCGTGCGCGGGTGCTAAAAAGAGCAGCATCGGCATGCTTAGCACGTCGTTTGGTAGAAATCCACGTGCGCGTTCTGCCAAAAGCACCATTTGCATGCACATCTTGTGGTTTTGCAGAAAACTTCATCCGCGTCTACCAAAAGATGCATGTGCATGCTTAAAACGCGTTTTCGCACAAATCCGTGCGCGGGTGCTAAAAAGAGCAGCATCGGCATGCTTAGCACGTCGTTTGGTAGAAATCCACGTGCGCGTTCTGCAAAAAGCACCATTTGCATGCACATCTTGTGGTTTTGCAGAAAACTTCATCCGCGTCTACCAAAAGATGCATGTGCATGCTTAAAACGCGTTTTCGCACAAATGCGTGCGCGGGTGCTAAAAAGAGCAGCATCGGCATGCTTAGCACGTCGTTTGGTAGAAATCCACGTGCGCGTTCTGCAAAAAGCACCATTTGCATGCACATCTTGTGGTTTTGCAGAAAACTTCATCCGCGTCTACCAAAAGATGCATGTGCATGCTTAAAACGCGTTTTCGCACAAATGCGTGCGCGGGTGCTAAAAAGAGCAGCATCGGCATGCTTAGCACGTCGTTTGGTAGAAATCCACGTGCGCGATCTGCAAAAAGCACCATTTGCATGCACATCTTGTGGTTTTGCAGAAAACTTCATCCGCGTCTACCAAAAGATGCATGTGCATGCTTAAAACGCGTTTTCGCACAAATGCGTGCGCGGGTGCTAAAAAGAGCAGCATCGGCATGCTTAGCACGTCGTTTGGTAGAAATCCACGTGCGCGTTCTGCAAAAAGCACCATTTGCATGCACATCTTGTGGTTTTGCAGAAAACTTCATCCGCGTCTACCAAAAGATGCATGTGCATGCTTAAAACGCGTTTTCGCACAAATGCGTGCGCGGGTGCTAAAAAGAGCAGCATCGGCATGCTTAGCACGTCGTTTGGTAGAAATCCACGTGCGCGTTCTGCCAAAAGCACCATTTGCATGCACATCTTGTGGTTTTGCAGAAAACTTCATCCGCGTCTACCAAAAGATGCATGTGCATGCTTAAAACGCGTTTTCGCACAAATGCGTGCGCGGGTGCTAAAAAGAGCAGCATCGGCATGCTTAGCACGTCGTTTGGTAGAAATCCACGTGCGCGTTCTGCCAAAAGCACTATTTGCATGCACATCTTGTGGTTTTGCAGAAAACTTCATCCGCGTCTACCAAAAGATGCATGTGCATGCTTAAAACGCGTTTTCGCACAAATCCGTGCGCGCGTGCTAAAAAGAGCAGCATCGGCATGCTTAGCACGTCGTTTGGTAGAAATCCACGTGCGCGTTCTGCAAAAAGCACCATTTGCATGCACATCTTGTGGTTTTGCAGAAAACTTCATCCGCGTTTACCAAAAGATGCATGTGCATGCTTAAAACGCGTTTTCGCACAAATGCGTGCGCGGGTGCTAAAAAGAGCAGCATCGGCATGCTTAGCACGTCGTTTGGTAGAAATCCACGTGCGCGATCTGCAAAAAGCACCATTTGCATGCACATCTTGTGGTTTTGCAGAAAACTTCATCCGCGTCTACCAAAAGATGCATGTGCATGCTTAAAACGCGTTTTCGCACAAATGCGTGCGCGGGTGCTAAAAAGAGCAGCATCGGCATGCTTAGCACGTCGTTTGGTAGAAATCCACGTGCGCGTTCTGCAAAAAGCACCATTTGCATGCACATCTTGTGGTTTTGCAGAAAACTTCATCCGCGTCTACCAAAAGATGCATGTGCATGCTTAAAACGCGTTTTCGTACAAATCCGTGCGCGGGTGCTAAAAAGAGCAGCATCGGCATGCTTAGCACGTCGTTTGGTAGAAATCCACGTGCGCGTTCTGCAAAAAGCACCATTTGCATGCGCATCTTGTGGTTTTGCAGAAAACTTCATCCGCGTCTACCAAAAGATGCATGTGCATGCTTAAAACGCGTTTTCGCACAAATGCGTGCGCGGGTGCTAAAAAGAGCAGCATCGGCATGCTTAGCACGTCGTTTGGTAGAAATCCACGTGCGCGTTCTGCAAAAAGCACCATTTGCATGCACATCTTGTGGTTTTGCAGAAAACTTCATCCGCGTCTACCAAAAGATGCATGTGCTTGCTTAAAACGCGTTTTCGCACAAATGCGTGCGCGGGTGCTAAAAAGAGCAGCATCGGCATGCTTAGCACGTCGTTTGGTAGAAATCCACGTGCGCGTTCTGCCAAAAGCACCATTTGTATGCACATCTTGTGGTTTTGCAGAAAACTTCATCCGCTTCTACCAAAAATGCATGTGCATGCTTAAAACGCGTTTTCGCACAAATCCGTGCGCGGGTGCTAAAAAGAGCAGCATCGGCATGCTTAGCACGTCGTTTGGTAGAAATCCACGTGCGCGTTCTGCAAAAAGCACCATTTGCATGCACATCTTGTGGTTTTGCAGAAAACTTCATCCGCGTCTACCAAAAGATGGATGTGCATGCTTAAAACGCGTTTTCGCACAAATGCGTGCGCGGGTGCTAAAAAGAGCAGCATCGGCATGCTTAGCACGTCGTTTGATAGAAATCCACGTGCGCGTTCTGCCAAAAGCACCATTTGCATGCACATCTTGTGGTTTTGCAGAAAACTTCATCCGCGTCTACCAAAATATGCATGTGCATGCTTAAAACGCGTTTTCGCACAAATGCGTGCGCGGGTGCTAAAAAGAGCAGCATCGGCATGCTTAGCACGTCATTTGGTAGAAATCCACGTGCGCGTTCTGCCAAAAGCACCATTTGCATGCACATCTTGTGGTTTTGCAGAAAACTTCATCCGCGTCTACCAAAAGATGCATGTGCATGCTTAAAACGCGTTTTCGCACAAATCCGTGCGCGGGTGCTAAAAAGACCAGCATCGGCATGCTTAGCACGTCGTTTGGTAGAAATCCACGTGCGCGTTCTGCAAAAAGCACCATTTGCATGCACATATTGTGGTTTTGCAGAAAACTTCATCCGCGTCTACCAAAAGATGCATATGCATGCTTAAAACGCGTTTTCGCACAAATGCGTGCGCGGGTGCTAAAAAGAGCAGCATCGGCATGCTTAGCACGTCGTTTGGTAGAAATCCACGTGCGCGTTCTGCAAAAAGCACCATTTGCATGCACATCTTGTGGTTTTGCAGAAAACTTCATCCGCGTCTACCAAAAGATGCATGTGCATGCTTAAAACGCGTTTTCGCACAAATGCGTGCGCGGGTGCTAAAAAGAGCAGCATCGGCATGCTTAGCACGTCGTTTGGTAGAAATCCACGTGCGCGTTCTGCCAAAAGCACCATTTGCATGCACATCTTGTGGTTTTGCAGAAAACTTCATCCGCGTCTACCATAAGATGCATGTGCATGCTTAAAACGCGTTTTCGCACAAATCCGTGCGCGGGTGCTAAAAAGAGCAGCATCGGCATGCTTAGCACGTCGTTTGGTAGAAATCCACGTGCGTGTTCTGCAAAAAGCACCATTTGCATGCACATCTTGTGGTTTTGCAGAAAACTTCATCCGCGTCTACCAAAAGATGCATGTGCATGCTTAAAACGCGTTTTCGCACAAATGCGTGCGCGGGTGCTAAAAAGAGCAGCATCGGCATGCTTAGCACGTCGTTTGGTAGAAATCCACGTGCGCGTTCTGCAAAAAGCACCATTTGCATGCACATCTTGTGGTTTTGCAGAAAACTTCATCCGCGTCTACCAAAAGATGCATGTGCATGCTTAAAACGCGTTTTCGCACAAATGCGTGCGCGGGTGCTAAAAAGAGCAGCATCGGCATGCTTAGCACGTCGTTTGGTAGAAATCCACGTGCGCGATCTGCAAAAAGCACCATTTGCATGCACATCTTGTGGTTTTGCAGAAAACTTCATCCGCGTCTACCAAAAGATGCATGTGCATGCTTAAAACGCGTTTTCGCACAAATGCGTGCGCGGGTGCTAAAAAGAGCAGCATCGGCATGCTTAGCACGTCGTTTGGTAGAAATCCACGTGCGCGTTCTGCCAAAAGCACCATTTGCATGCACATCTTGTGGTTTTGCAGAAAACTTCATCCGCGTCTACCAAAAGATGCATGTGCTTGCTTAAAACGCGTTTTCGCACAAATGCGTGCGCGGGTGCTAAAAAGAGCAGCATCGGCATGCTTAGCACATCGTTTGGTAGAAATCCACGTGCGCGTTCTGCCAAAAGCACCATTTGCATGCACATCTTGTGGTTTTGCAGAAAACTTCATCCGCGTCTACCAAAAATGCATGTGCATGCTTAAAACGCGTTTTCGCACAAATCCGTGCGCGGGTGCTAAAAAGAGCAGCATCGGCATGCTTAGCACGTCGTTTGGTATAAATCCACGTGCGCGTTCTGCCAAAAGCACCATTTGCATGTACATATTGTGGTTTTGCAGAAAACTTCATCCGCGTCTACCAAAAGATGCATGTGCATGCTTAAAACGCGTTTTCGCAAAAATCCGTGCGCGGGTGCTAAAAAGAGCAGCATCGGCATGCTTAGCACGTCGTTTGGTAGAAATCCACGTGCGCGTTCTGCCAAAAGCACCATTTGCATGCACATCTTGTGGTTTTGCAGAAAACTTCATCCGCGTCTACCAAAAGATGCATGTGCATGCTTAAAACGCGTTTTCGCACAAATCCGTGCGCGGGTGCTAAATAGAGCAGCATCGGCATGCTTAGCACGTCGTTTGGTAGGTGTCCACGTGCGCGTTCTGCCAAAAGCACCATTTGCATGCACATTTTGTGGTTTTGCAGAAAACTTCATCCCCGTCTACCAAAAGATGCATGTGCATGCTTAAAACGCGTTTTCGCACATATCCGTGCGCGGGTGCTAAAAAGAGCAGCATCGGCATGCTTAGCACGTCGTTTGGTAGAAATCCACGTGCGCGTTCTGCCAAAAGCACCATTTGCATGCACATCTTGTGGTTTTGCAGAAAACTTCATCCGCGTCTACCAAAAGATGCATGTGCATGCTTAAAACGCGTTTTCGCACAAATCCGTGCGCGGGTGCTAAAAAGAGCAGCATCGGCATGCTTAGCACGTCGTTTGGTAGAAATCCACGTGCGCGTTCTGTCAAAAGCACCATTTGCATGCACATCTTGTGGTTTTGCAGAAAACTTCATCCGCGTCTACCAAAAGATGCATGTGCATGCTTAAAACGCGTTTTCGCACAAATGCGTGCGCGGGTGCTAAAAAGAGCAGCATCGGCATGCTTAGCACGTCGTTTGGTAGAAATCCACGTGCGCGTTCTGCCAAAAGCACCATTTGCATGCACATCTTGTGGTTTTGCAGAAAACTTCATCCGCGTCTACCAAAAGATGCATGTGCATGCTTAAAACGCGTTTTCGCACAAATCCGTGCGCGGGTGCTAAAAAGAGCAGCATCGGCATGCTTAGCACGTCGTTTGGTAGAAATCCACGTGCGCGTTCTGCAAAAAGCACCATTTGCATGCACATCTTGTGGTTTTGCAGAAAACTTCATCCGCGTCTACCAAAAGATGCATGTGCATGCTTAAAACGCGTTTTCGCACAAATGCGTGCGCGGGTGCTAAAAAGAGCAGCATCGGCATGCTTAGCACGTCGTTTGGTAGAAATCCACGTGCGCGTTCTGCCAAAAGCACCATTTGCATGCACATCTTGTGGTTTTGCAGAAAACTTCATCCGCGTCTACCAAAAGATGCATGCGCATGCTTAAAACGCGTTTTCGCACAAATCCGTGCGCGGGTGCTAAAAAGAGCAGCATCGGCATGCTTAGCACGTCGTTTGGTAGAAATCCACGTGCGCGTTCTGCAAAAAGCACCATTTGCATGCACATCTTGTGGTTTTGCAGAAAACTTCATCCGCGTCTACCAAAAGATGCATGTGCATGCTTAAAACGCGTTTTCCCACAAATGCGTGCGCGGATGCTAAAAAGAGCAGCATCGGCATGCTTAGCACGTCGTTTGGTAGAAATCCACGTGCGCGTTCTGCCAAAAGCACCATTTGCATGCACATCTTGTGGTTTTGCAGAAAACTTCATCCGCGTCTACCAAATGATGCATGTGCTTGTTTAAAACGCGTTTTCGCACAAATGCGTGCGCGGGTGCTAAAAAGAGCAGCATCGGCATGCTTAGCACGTCGTTTGGTAGAAATCCACGTGCGCGTTCTGCCAAAAGCACCATTTGTATGCACATCTTGTGGTTTTGCAGAAAACTTCATCCGCGTCTACCAAAAATGCATGTGCATGCTTAAAACGCGTTTTCGCACAAATCCGTGCGCGGGTGCTAAAAAGAGCAGCATCGGCATGCTTAGCACGTCGTTTGGTAGAAATCCACGTGCGCGTTCTGCCAAAAGCACCATTTGCATGCACATCTTGTGGTTTTGCAGAAAACTTCATCCGCGTCTACCAAAAGATGGATGTGCATGCTTAAAACGCGTTTTCGCACAAATCCGTGCGCGGGTGCTAAAAAGAGCAGCATCGGCATGCTTAGCACGTCGTTTGGTAGAAATCCACGTGCACGTTCTGCAAAAAGCACCATTTGCATGCACATCTTGTGGTTTTGCAGAAAACTTCATCCGCGTCTACCAAAAGATGCATGTGCATGCTTAAAACGCGTTTTCGCACAAATGCGTGCGCGGGTGCTAAATAGAGCAGCATCGGCATGCTTAGCACGTCGTTTGGTAGAAGTCCACGTGCGCGTTCTGCCAAAAGCACCATTTGCATGCACATCTTGTGGTTTTGCAGAAAACTTCATCCGCGTCTACCAAAAGATGCATGTGCATGCTTAAAACGCGTTTTCGCACAAATCCGTGCGCGGGTGCTAAAAAGAGCAGCATCGGCATGCTTAGCACGTCGTTTGGTAGAAATCCACGTGCGCGTTCTGCCAAAAGCACCATTTGCATGCACATCTTGTGGTTTTGCAGAAAACTTCATCCGCGTCTACCAAAAGATGCATGTGCATGCTTAAAACGCGTTTTCGCACAAATCCGTGCGCGGGTGCTAAAAAGAGCAGCATCGGCATGCTTAGCACGTCGTTTGGTAGAAATCCACGTGCGCGTTCTGCCAAAAGCACCATTTGCATGCACATCTTGTGGTTTTGCAGAAAACTTCATCCGCGTCTACCAAAAGATGCATGTGCATGCTTAAAACGCGTTTTCGCACAAATCCGTGCGCGGGTGCTAAAAAGAGCAGCATCGGCATGCTTAGCACGTCGTTTGGTAGAAATCCACGTGCGCGTTCTGCCAAAAGCACCATTTGTATGCACATCTTGTGGTTTTGCAGAAAACTTCATCCGCGTCTACCAAAAATGCATGTGCATGCTTAAAACGCGTTTTCGCACAAATCCGTGCGCGGGTGCTAAAAAGAGCAGCATCGGCATGCTTAGCACGTCGTTTGGTAGAAATCCACGTGCGCGTTCTGCCAAAAGCACCATTTGCATGCACATCTTGTGGTTTTGCAGAAAACTTCATCCGCGTCTACCAAAAGATGCATGTGCATGCTTAAAACGCGTTTTCGCACAAATCCGTGCGCGGGTGCTAAAAGAGCAGCATCGGCATGCTTAGCACGTCGTTTGGTAGAAATCCATGTGCGCGTTCTGCCAAAAGCACCATTTGCATGCACATCTTGTGGTTTTGCAGAAAACTTCATCCGCGTCTACCAAAAGATGCATGTGCATGCTTAAAACGCGTTTTCGCACAAATCCGTGCGCGGGTGCTAAAAAGAGCAGCATCGGCATGCTTAGCACGTCGTTTGGTAGAAATCCACGTGCGCGTTCTGCCAAAAGCACCATTTGTATGCACATCTTGTGGTTTTGCAGAAAACTTCATCCGCGTCTACCAAAAATGCATGTGCATGCTTAAAACGCGTTTTCGCACAAATCTGTGCGCGGGTGCTAAAAAGAGCAGCATCGGCATGCTTAGCACGTCGTTTGGTAGAAATCCACGTGCGCGTTCTGCCAAAAGCACCATTTGCATGCACATCTTGTGGTTTTGCAGAAAACTTCATCCGCGTCTACCAAAAGATGGATGTGCATGCTTAAAACGCGTTTTCGCACAAATCCGTGCGCGGGTGCTAAAAAGAGCAGCATCGGCATGCTTAGGACGTCGTTTGGTAGAAATCCACGTGCGCGTTCTGCAAAAAGCACCATTGCATGCACATCTTGTGGTTTTGCAGAAAACTTCATCCGCGTCTACCAAAAGATGCATGTGCATGCTTAAAACGCGTTTTCGCACAAATGCGTGCGCGGTGCTAATAGAGCAGCATCGGCATGCTTAGCACGTCGTTTGGTAGAAGTCCACGTGCGCGTTCTGCCAAAAGCACCATTTGCATGCACATCTTGTGGTTTTGCAGAAAACTTCATCCGCGTCTACCAAAAGATGCATGTACATGCTTAAAACGCGTTTTCGCACAAATCCGTGCGCGGGTGCTAAAAAGAGCAGCATCGGCATGCTTAGCACGTCGTTTGGTAGAAATCCACGTGCGCGTTCTGCCAAAAGCACCATTTGCATGCACATCTTGTGGTTTTGCAGAAAACTTCATCCGCGTCTACCAAAAGATGCATGTGCATGCTTAAAACGCGTTTTCGCACAAATCCGTGCGCGGGTGCTAAAAAGAGCAGCATCGGCATGCTTAGCACGTCGTTTGGTAGAAATCCATGTGCGCGTTCTGCCAAAAGCACCATTTGCATGCACATCTTGTGGTTTTGCAGAAAACTTCATCCGCGTCTACCAAAAGATGCATGTGCATGCTTAAAACGCGTTTTCGCACAAATCCGTGCGCGGGTGCTAAAAAGAGCAGCATCGGCATGCTTAGCACGTCGTTTGGTAGAAATCCACGTGCGCGTTCTGCCAAAAGCACCATTTGTATGCACATCTTGTGGTTTTGCAGAAAACTTCATCCGCGTCTACCAAAAATGCATGTGCATGCTTAAAACGCGTTTTCGCACAAATCTGTGCGCGGGTGCTAAAAAGAGCAGCATCGGCATGCTTAGCACGTCGTTTGGTAGAAATCCACGTGCGCGTTCTGCCAAAAGCACCATTTGCATGCACATCTTGTGGTTTTGCAGAAAACTTCATCCGCGTCTACCAAAAGATGGATGTGCATGCTTAAAACGCGTTTTCGCACAAATCCGTGCGCGGGTGCTAAAAAGAGCAGCATCGGCATGCTTAGGACGTCGTTTGGTAGAAATCCACGTGCGCGTTCTGCAAAAAGCACCATTTGCATGCACATCTTGTGGTTTTGCAGAAAACTTCATCCGCGTCTACCAAAAGATGCATGTGCATGCTTAAAACGCGTTTTCGCACAAATGCGTGCGCGGGTGCTAAATAGAGCAGCATCGGCATGCTTAGCACGTCGTTTGGTAGAAGTCCACGTGCGCGTTCTGCCAAAAGCACCATTTGCATGCACATCTTGTGGTTTTGCAGAAAACTTCATCCGCGTCTACCAAAAGATGCATGTGCATGCTTAAAACGCGTTTTCGCACAAATCCGTGCGCGGGTGCTAAAAAGAGCAGCATCGGCATGCTTAGCACGTCGTTTGGTAGAAATCCACGTGCGCGTTCTGCCAAAAGCACCATTTGCATGCACATCTTGTGGTTTTGCAGAAAACTTCATCCGCGTCTACCAAAAGATGCATGTGCATGCTTAAAACGCGTTTTCGCACAAATCCGTGCGCGGGTGCTAAAAAGAGCAGCATCGGCATGCTTAGCACGTCGTTTGGTAGAAATCCATGTGCGCGTTCTGCCAAAAGCACCATTTGCATGCACATCTTGTGGTTTTGCAGAAAACTTCATCCGCGTCTACCAAAAGATGCATGTGCATGCTTAAAACGCGTTTTCGCACAAATCCGTGCGCGGGTGCTAAAAAGAGCAGCATCGGCATGCTTAGCACGTCGTTTGGTAGAAATCCACGTGCGCGTTCTGCCAAAAGCACCATTTGTATGCACATCTTGTGGTTTTGCAGAAAACTTCATCCGCGTCTACCAAAAATGCATGTGCATGCTTAAAACGCGTTTTCGCACAAATCTGTGCGCGGGTGCTAAAAAGAGCAGCATCGGCATGCTTAGCACGTCGTTTGGTAGAAATCCACGTGCGCGTTCTGCCAAAAGCACCATTTGCATGCACATCTTGTGGTTTTGCAGAAAACTTCATCCGCGTCTACCAAAAGATGGATGTGCATGCTTAAAACGCGTTTTCGCACAAATCCGTGCGCGGGTGCTAAAAAGAGCAGCATCGGCATGCTTAGGACGTCGTTTGGTAGAAATCCACGTGCGCGTTCTGCAAAAAGCACCATTTGCATGCACATCTTGTGGTTTTGCAGAAAACTTCATCCGCGTCTACCAAAAGATGCATGTGCATGCTTAAAACGCGTTTTCGCACAAATGCGTGCGCGGGTGCTAAATAGAGCAGCATCGGCATGCTTAGCACGTCGTTTGGTAGAAGTCCACGTGCGCGTTCTGCCAAAAGCACCATTTGCATGCACATCTTGTGGTTTTGCAGAAAACTTCATCCGCGTCTACCAAAAGATGCATGTGCATGCTTAAAACGCGTTTTCGCACAAATCCGTGCGCGGGTGCTAAAAAGAGCAGCATCGGCATGCTTAGCACGTCGTTTGGTAGAAATCCACGTGCGCGTTCTGCCAAAAGCACCATTTGCATGCACATCTTGTGGTTTTGCAGAAAACTTCATCCGCGTCTACCAAAAGATGCATGTGCATGCTTAAAACGCGTTTTCGCACAAATCCGTGCGCAGGTGCTAAAAAGAGCAGCATCGGCATGCTTAGCACGTCGTTTGGTAGAAATCCACGTGCGCGTTCTGCCAAAAGCACCATTTGCATGCACATCTTGTGGTTTTCCAGAAAACTTCATCCGCGTCTACCAAAAGATGCATGTGCATGCTTAAAACGCGTTTTCGCACAAATCCGTGCGCGGGTGCTAAAAAGAGCAGCATCGGCATGCTTAGAACGTCGTTTGGTAGAAATCCACGTGCGCGTTCTGCCAAAAGCACCATTTGCATGCACATCTTGTGGTTTTGCAGAAAACTTCATCCGCGTCTACCAAAAGATGCATGTGCATGCTTAAAACGCGTTTTCGCACAAATGCGTGCGCGGGTGCTAAAAAGAGCAGCATCGGCATGCTTAGCACGTCGTTTGGTAGAAATCCACGTGCGCGTTCTGCCAAAAGCACCATTTGCATGCACATCTTGTGGTTTTGCAGAAAACTTCATCCGCGTCTACCAAAAGATGCATGTGCATGCTTAAAACGCGTTTTCGCACAAATCCGTGCGCGGGTGTTAAAAAGAGCAGCATCGGCATGCTTAGCACGTCGTTTGGTAGAAATCCACGTGCGCGTTCTGCAAAAAGCACCATTTGCATGCACATCTTGTGGTTTTGCAGAAAACTTCATCCGCGTCTACCAAAAGATGCATGTGCATGCTTAAAACGCGTTTTCGCACAAATGCGTGCGCGGGTGCTAAAAAGAGCAGCATCGGCATGCTTAGCACGTCGTTTGGTAGAAATCCACGTGCGCGTTCTGCAAAAAGCACCATTTGCATGCACATCTTGTGGTTTTGCAGAAAACTTCATCCGCGTCTACCAAAAGATGGATGTGCATGCTTAAAACGCGTTTTCGCACAAATCCGTGCGCGGGTGCTAAAAAGAGCAGCATCGGCATGCTTAGCACGTCGTTTGGTAGAAATCCACGTGCACGTTCTGCAAAAAGCACCATTTGCATGCACATCTTGTGGTTTTGCAGAAAACTTCATCCGCGTCTACCAAAAGATGCATGTGCATGCTTAAAACGCGTTTTCGCACAAATGCGTGCGCGGGTGCTAAATAGAGCAGCATCGGCATGCTTAGCACGTCGTTTGGTAGAAGTCCACGTGCGCGTTCTGCCAAAAGCACCATTTGCATGCACATCTTGTGGTTTTGCAGAAAACTTCATCCGCGTCTACCAAAAGATGCATGTGCATGCTTAAAACGCGTTTTCGCACAAATCCGTGCGCGGGTGCTAAAAAGAGCAGCATCGGCATGCTTAGCACGTCGTTTGGTAGAAATCCACGTGCGCGTTCTGCCAAAAGCACCATTTGCATGCACATCTTGTGGTTTTGCAGAAAACTTCATCCGCGTCTACCAAAAGATGCATGTGCATGCTTAAAACGCGTTTTCGCACAAATCCGTGCGCGGGTGCTAAAAAGAGCAGCATCGGCATGCTTAGCACGTCGTTTGGTAGAAATCCATGTGCGCGTTCTGCCAAAAGCACCATTTGCATGCACATCTTGTGGTTTTGCAGAAAACTTCATCCGCGTCTACCAAAAGATGCATGTGCATGCTTAAAACGCGTTTTCGCACAAATCCGTGCGCGGGTGCTAAAAAGAGCAGCATCGGCATGCTTAGCACGTCGTTTGGTAGAAATCCACGTGCGCGTTCTGCCAAAAGCACCATTTGTATGCACATCTTGTGGTTTTGCAGAAAACTTCATCCGCGTCTACCAAAAATGCATGTGCATGCTTAAAACGCGTTTTCGCACAAATCTGTGCGCGGGTGCTAAAAAGAGCAGCATCGGCATGCTTAGCACGTCGTTTGGTAGAAATCCACGTGCGCGTTCTGCCAAAAGCACCATTTGCATGCACATCTTGTGGTTTTGCAGAAAACTTCATCCGCGTCTACCAAAAGATGGATGTGCATGCTTAAAACGCGTTTTCGCACAAATCCGTGCGCGGGTGCTAAAAAGAGCAGCATCGGCATGCTTAGGACGTCGTTTGGTAGAAATCCACGTGCGCGTTCTGCAAAAAGCACCATTTGCATGCACATCTTGTGGTTTTGCAGAAAACTTCATCCGCGTCTACCAAAAGATGCATGTGCATGCTTAAAACGCGTTTTCGCACAAATGCGTGCGCGGGTGCTAAATAGAGCAGCATCGGCATGCTTAGCACGTCGTTTGGTAGAAGTCCACGTGCGCGTTCTGCCAAAAGCACCATTTGCATGCACATCTTGTGGTTTTGCAGAAAACTTCATCCGCGTCTACCAAAAGATGCATGTGCATGCTTAAAACGCGTTTTCGCACAAATCCGTGCGCGGGTGCTAAAAAGAGCAGCATCGGCATGCTTAGCACGTCGTTTGGTAGAAATCCACGTGCGCGTTCTGCCAAAAGCACCATTTGCATGCACATCTTGTGGTTTTGCAGAAAACTTCATCCGCGTCTACCAAAAGATGCATGTGCATGCTTAAAACGCGTTTTCGCACAAATCCGTGCGCAGGTGCTAAAAAGAGCAGCATCGGCATGCTTAGCACGTCGTTTGGTAGAAATCCACGTGCGCGTTCTGCCAAAAGCACCATTTGCATGCACATCTTGTGGTTTTCCAGAAAACTTCATCCGCGTCTACCAAAAGATGCATGTGCATGCTTAAAACGCGTTTTCGCACAAATCCGTGCGCGGGTGCTAAAAAGAGCAGCATCGGCATGCTTAGAACGTCGTTTGGTAGAAATCCACGTGCGCGTTCTGCCAAAAGCACCATTTGCATGCACATCTTGTGGTTTTGCAGAAAACTTCATCCGCGTCTACCAAAAGATGCATGTGCATGCTTAAAACGCGTTTTCGCACAAATGCGTGCGCGGGTGCTAAAAAGAGCAGCATCGGCATGCTTAGCACGTCGTTTGGTAGAAATCCACGTGCGCGTTCTGCCAAAAGCACCATTTGCATGCACATCTTGTGGTTTTGCAGAAAACTTCATCCGCGTCTACCAAAAGATGCATGTGCATGCTTAAAACGCGTTTTCGCACAAATCCGTGCGCGGGTGTTAAAAAGAGCAGCATCGGCATGCTTAGCACGTCGTTTGGTAGAAATCCACGTGCGCGTTCTGCAAAAAGCACCATTTGCATGCACATCTTGTGGTTTTGCAGAAAACTTCATCCGCGTCTACCAAAAGATGCATGTGCATGCTTAAAACGCGTTTTCGCACAAATGCGTGCGCGGGTGCTAAAAAGAGCAGCATCGGCATGCTTAGCACGTCGTTTGGTAGAAATCCACGTGCGCGTTCTGCAAAAAGCACCATTTGCATGCACATCTTGTGGTTTTGCAGAAAACTTCATCCGCGTCTACCAAAAGATGCATGTGCATGCTTAAAACGCGTTTTCGCACAAATGCGTGCGCGGGTGCTAAAAAGAGCAGCATCGGCATGCTTAGCACGTCGTTTGGTAGAAATCCACGTGCGCGTTCTGCAAAAAGCACCATTTGCATGCACATCTTGTGGTTTTGCAGAAAACTTCATCCGCGTCTACCAAAAGATGCATGTGCATGCTTAAAACGCGTTTTCGCACAAATGCGTGCGCGGGGGCTAAAAAGAGCAGCATCGGCATGCTTAGCACGTCGTTTGGTAGAAATCCACGTGCGCGTTCTGCAAAAAGCACCATTTGCATGCACATCTTGTGGTTTTGCAGAAAACTTCATCCGCGTCTACCAAAAGATGCATGTGCATGCTTAAAACGCGTTTTCGCACAAATGCGTGCGCGGGTGCTAAAAAGAGCAGCATCGGCATGCTTAGCACGTCGTTTGGTAGAAATCCACGTGCGCGTTCTGCAAAAAGCACCATTTGCATGCACATCTTGTGGTTTTGCAGAAAACTTCATCCGCGTCTACCAAAAGATGCATGTGCATGCTTAAAACGCGTTTTCGCACAAATGCGTGCGCGGGTGCTAAAAAGAGCAGCATCGGCATGCTTAGCACGTCGTTTGGTAGAAATCCACGTGCGCGTTCTGCCAAAAGCACCATTTGCATGCACATCTTGTGGTTTTGCAGAAAACTTCATCCGCGTCTACCAAAAGATGCATGTGCTTGCTTAAAACGCGTTTTCGCACAAATGCGTGCGCGGGTGCTAAAAAGAGCAGCATCGGCATGCTTAGCACGTCGTTTGGTAGAAATCCACGTGCGCGTTCTGCCAAAAGCACCATTTGTATGCAGATCTTGTGGTTTTGCAGAAAACTTCATCCGCGTCTACCAAAAATGCATGTGCATGCTTAAAACGCGTTTTCGCACAAATCCGTGCGCGGGTGCTAAAAAGAGCAGCATCGGCATGCTTAGCACGTCGTTTGGTAGAAATCCACGTGCGCGTTCTACCAAAAGCACCATTTGCATGCACATCTTGTGGTTTTGCAGAAAACTTCATCCGCGTCTACCAAAAGATGCATGTGCATGCTTAAAACGCGTTTTCGCACAAATCCGTGCGCGGGTGCTAAAAAGAGCAGCATCGGCATGCTTAGCACGTCGTTTGGTAGAAATCCACGTGCGCGTTCTGCCAAAAGCACCATTTGTATGCACATCTTGTGGTTTTGCAGAAAACTTCATCCGCGTCTACCAAAAATGCATGTGCATGCTTAAAACGCGTTTTCGCACAAATCTGTGCGCGGGTGCTAAAAAGAGCAGCATCGGCATGCTTAGCACGTCGTTTGGTAGAAATCCACGTGCGCGTTCTGCCAAAAGCACCATTTGCATGCACATCTTGTGGTTTTGCAGAAAACTTCATCCGCGTCTACCAAAAGATGGATGTGCATGCTTAAAACGCGTTTTCGCACAAATCCGTGCGCGGGTGCTAAAAAGAGCAGCATCGGCATGCTTAGGACGTCGTTTGGTAGAAATCCACGTGCGCGTTCTGCAAAAAGCACCATTTGCATGCACATCTTGTGGTTTTGCAGAAAACTTCATCCGCGTCTACCAAAAGATGCATGTGCATGCTTAAAACGCGTTTTCGCACAAATGCGTGCGCGGGTGCTAAATAGAGCAGCATCGGCATGCTTAGCACGTCGTTTGGTAGAAGTCCACGTGCGCGTTCTGCCAAAAGCACCATTTGCATGCACATCTTGTGGTTTTGCAGAAAACTTCATCCGCGTCTACCAAAAGATGCATGTGCATGCTTAAAACGCGTTTTCGCACAAATCCGTGCGCGGGTGCTAAAAAGAGCAGCATCGGCATGCTTAGCACGTCGTTTGGTAGAAATCCACGTGCGCGTTCTGCCAAAAGCACCATTTGCATGCACATCTTGTGGTTTTGCAGAAAACTTCATCCGCGTCTACCAAAAGATGCATGTGCATGCTTAAAACGCGTTTTCGCACAAATCCGTGCGCAGGTGCTAAAAAGAGCAGCATCGGCATGCTTAGCACGTCGTTTGGTAGAAATCCACGTGCGCGTTCTGCCAAAAGCACCATTTGCATGCACATCTTGTGGTTTTCCAGAAAACTTCATCCGCGTCTACCAAAAGATGCATGTGCATGCTTAAAACGCGTTTTCGCACAAATCCGTGCGCGGGTGCTAAAAAGAGCAGCATCGGCATGCTTAGAACGTCGTTTGGTAGAAATCCACGTGCGCGTTCTGCCAAAAGCACCATTTGCATGCACATCTTGTGGTTTTGCAGAAAACTTCATCCGCGTCTACCAAAAGATGCATGTGCATGCTTAAAACGCGTTTTCGCACAAATGCGTGCGCGGGTGCTAAAAAGAGCAGCATCGGCATGCTTAGCACGTCGTTTGGTAGAAATCCACGTGCGCGTTCTGCCAAAAGCACCATTTGCATGCACATCTTGTGGTTTTGCAGAAAACTTCATCCGCGTCTACCAAAAGATGCATGTGCATGCTTAAAACGCGTTTTCGCACAAATCCGTGCGCGGGTGTTAAAAAGAGCAGCATCGGCATGCTTAGCACGTCGTTTGGTAGAAATCCACGTGCGCATTCTGCAAAAAGCACCATTTGCATGCACATCTTGTGGTTTTGCAGAAAACTTCATCCGCGTCTACCAAAAGATGCATGTGCATGCTTAAAACGCGTTTTCGCACAAATGCGTGCGCGGGTGCTAAAAAGAGCAGCATCGGCATGCTTAGCACGTCGTTTGGTAGAAATCCACGTGCGCGTTCTGCAAAAAGCACCATTTGCATGCACATCTTGTGGTTTTGCAGAAAACTTCATCCGCGTCTACCAAAAGATGCATGTGCATGCTTAAAACGCGTTTTCGCACAAATGCGTGCGCGGGTGCTAAAAAGAGCAGCATCGGCATGCTTAGCACGTCGTTTGGTAGAAATCCACGTGCGCGTTCTGCAAAAAGCACCATTTGCATGCACATCTTGTGGTTTTGCAGAAAACTTCATCCGCGTCTACCAAAAGATGCATGTGCATGCTTAAAACGCGTTTTCGCACAAATGCGTGCGCGGGTGCTAAAAAGAGCAGCATCGGCATGCTTAGCACGTCGTTTGGTAGAAATCCACGTGCGCGTTCTGCAAAAAGCACCATTTGCATGCACATCTTGTGGTTTTGCAGAAAACTTCATCCGCGTCTACCAAAAGATGCATGTGCATGCTTAAAACGCGTTTTCGCACAAATGCGTGCGCGGGTGCTAAAAAGAGCAGCATCGGCATGCTTAGCACGTCGTTTGGTAGAAATCCACGTGCGCGTTCTGCAAAAAGCACCATTTGCATGCACATCTTGTGGTTTTGCAGAAAACTTCATCCGCGTCTACCAAAAGATGCATGTGCATGCTTAAAACGCGTTTTCGCACAAATGCGTGCGCGGGTGCTAAAAAGAGCAGCATCGGCATGCTTAGCACGTCGTTTGGTAGAAATCCACGTGCGCGTTCTGCCAAAAGCACCATTTGCATGCACATCTTGTGGTTTTGCAGAAAACTTCATCCGCGTCTACCAAAAGATGCATGTGCTTGCTTAAAACGCGTTTTCGCACAAATGCGTGCGCGGGTGCTAAAAAGAGCAGCATCGGCATGCTTAGCACGTCGTTTGGTAGAAATCCACGTGCGCGTTCTGCCAAAAGCACCATTTGTATGCAGATCTTGTGGTTTTGCAGAAAACTTCATCCGCGTCTACCAAAAATGCATGTGCATGCTTAAAACGCGTTTTCGCACAAATCCGTGCGCGGGTGCTAAAAGGAGCAGCATCGGCATGCTTAGCACGTCGTTTGGTAGAAATCCACGTGCGCGTTCTACCAAAAGCACCATTTGCATGCACATCTTGTGGTTTTGCAGAAAACTTCATCCGCGTCTACCAAAAGATGCATGTGCATGCTTAAAACGCGTTTTCGCACAAATCCGTGCGCGGGTGCTAAAAAGAGCAGCATCGGCATGCTTAGCACGTCGTTTGGTAAAAATCCACGTGCGCGTTCTGCAAAAAGCACCATTTGCATGCACATCTTGTGGTTTTGCAGAAAACTTCATCCGCGTCTACCAAAAGATGCATGTGCATGCTTAAAACGCGTTTTCGCACAAATGCGTGCGCGGGTGCTAAAAAGAGCAGCATCGGCATGCTTAGCACGTCGTTTGGTAGAAATCCACGTGCGCGTTCTGCAAAAAGCACCATTTGCATGCACATCTTGTGGTTTTGCAGAAAACTTCATCCGCGTCTACCAAAAGATGCATGTGCATGCTTAAAACGCGTTTTCGCACAAATGCGTGCGCGGGTGCTAAAAAGAGCAGCATCGGCATGCTTAGCACGTCGTTTGGTAGAAATCCACGTGCGCGTTCTGCCAAAAGCACCATTTGCATGCACATCTTGTGGTTTTGCAGAAAATTTCATCCGCGTCTACCAAAAGATGCATGTGCATGCTTAAAACGCGTTTTCGCACAAATGCGTGCGCGGGTGCTAAAAAGAGCAGCATCGGCATGCTTAGCACGTCGTTTGGTAGAAATCCACGTGCGCGTTCTGCAAAAAGCACCATTTGCATGCACATCTTGTGGTTTTGCAGAAAACTTCATCCGCGTCTACCAAAAGATGCATGTGCATGCTTAAAACGCGTTTTCGCACAAATCCGTGCGCGGGTGCTAAAAAGAGCAGCATCGGCATGCTTAGCACGTCGTTTGGTAGAAATCCACGTGCGCGATCTGCCAAAAGCACCATTTGCATGCACATCTTGTGGTTTTGCAGAAAACTTCATCCGCGTCTACCAAAAGATGCATGTGCATGCTTAAAACGCGTTTTCGCACAAATGCGTGCGCGGGTGCTAAAAAGAGCAGCATCGGCATGCTTAGCACGTCGTTTGGTAGAAATCCACGTGCGCGTTCTGCAAAAAGCACCATTTGCATGCACATCTTGTGGTTTTGCAGAAAACTTCATCCGCGTCTACCAAAAGATGCATGTGCATGCTTAAAACGCGTTTTCGCACAAATGCGTGCGCGGGTGCTAAAAAGAGCAGCATCGGCATGCTTAGCACGTCGTTTGGTAGAAATCCACGTGCGCGTTCTGCCAAAAGCACCATTTGCATGCACATCTTGTGGTTTTGCAGAAAACTTCATCCGCGTCTACCAAAAGATGCATGTGCATGCTTAAAACGCGTTTTCGCACAAATCCGTGCGCGGGTGCTAAAAAGAGCAGCATCGGCATGCTTAGCACGTCGTTTGGTAGAAATCCACGTGCGCGTTCTGCAAAAAGCACCATTTGCATGCACATCTTGTGGTTTTGCAGAAAACTTCATCCGCGTCTACCAAAAGATGCATGTGCATGCTTAAAACGCGTTTTCGCACAAATGCGTGCGCGGATGCTAAAAAGAGCAGCATCGGCATGCTTAGCACGTCGTTTGGTAGAAATCCACGTGCGCGTTCTGCAAAAAGCACCATTTGCATGCACATCTTGTGGTTTTGCAGAAAACTTCATCCGCGTCTACCAAAAGATGCATGTGCATGCTTAAAACGCGTTTTCGCACAAATGCATGCGCGGGTGCTAAAAAGAGCAGCATCGGCATGCTTAGCACGTCGTTTGGTAGAAATCCACGTGCGCGTTCTGCCAAAAGCACCATTTGCATGCACATCTTGTGGTTTTGCAGAAAACTTCATCCGCGTCTACCAAAAGATGCATGTGCATGCTTAAAACGCGTTTTCGCACAAATGCGTGCGCGGGTGCTAAAAAGAGCAGCATCGGCATGCTTAGCACGTCGTTTGGTAGAAATCCACGTGCGCGTTCTGCAAAAAGCACCATTTGCATGCACATCTTGTGGTTTTGCAGAAAACTTCATCCGCGTCTACCAAAAGATGCATGTGCATGCTTAAAACGCGTTTTCGCACAAATGCGTGCGCGGGTGCTAAAAAGAGCAGCATCGGCATGCTTAGCATGTCATTTGGTAGAAATCCACGTGCGCGTTCTGCCAAAAGCACCATTTGCATGCACATATTGTGGTTTTGCAGAAAACTTCATCCGCGTCTACCAAAAGATGCATGTGCATGCTTAAAACGCGTTTTCGCACAAATCCGTGCGCGGGTGCTAAAAAGAGCAGCATCGGCATGCTTAGCACGTCGTTTGGTAGAAATCCACGTGCGCGTTCTGCAAAAAGCACCATTTGCATGCACATCTTGTGGTTTTGCAGAAAACTTCATCCGCGTCTACCAAAAGATGCATATGCATGCTTAAAACGCGTTTTCGCACAAATGCGTGCGCGGGTGCTAAAAAGAGCAGCATCGGCATGCTTAGCACGTCGTTTGGTAGAAATCCACGTGCGCGTTCTGCAAAAAGCACCATTTGCATGCACATCTTGTGGTTTTGCAGAAAACTTCATCCGCGTCTACCAAAAGATGCATGTGCATGCTTAAAACGCGTTTTCGCACAAATGCGTGCGCGGGTGCTAAAAAGAGCAGCATCGGCATGCTTAGCACGTCGTTTGGTAGAAATCCACGTGCGCGTTCTGCCAAAAGCACCATTTGCATGCACATCTTGTGGTTTTGCAGAAAACTTCATCCGCGTCTACCAAAAGATGCATGTGCATGCTTAAAACGCGTTTTCGCACAAATCCGTGCGCGGGTGCTAAATAGAGCAGCATCGGCATGCTTAGCACGTCGTTTGGTAGAAATCCACGTGCGCGTTCTGCAAAAAGCACCATTTGCATGCACATCGTGTGGTTTTGCAGAAAACTTCATCCGCGTCTACCAAAAGATGCATGAGCATGCTTAAAACGCGTTTTCGCACAAATGCGTGCGCGGGTGCTAAAAAGAGCAGCATCGGCATGCTTAGCACGTCGTTTGGTAGAAATCCACGTGCGCGTTCTGCAAAAAGCGCCATTTGCATGCACATCTTGTGGTTTTGCAGAAAACTTCATCCGCGTCTACCAAAAGATGCATGTGCATGCTTAAAACGCGTTTTCGCACAAATGCGTGCGCGGGTGCTAAAAAGAGCAGCATCGGCATGCTTAGCACGTCGTTTGGTAGAAATCCACGTGCGCGTTCTGCCAAAAGCACCATTTGCATGCACATCTTGTGGTTTTGCAGAAAACTTCATCCGCGTCTACCAAAAGATGGATGTGCATGCTTAAAACGCGTTTTCGCACAAATGCGTGCGCGGGTGCTAAAAAGAGCAGCATCGGCATGCTTAGCACGTCGTTTGGTAGAAATCCACGTGCGCGTTCTGCCAAAAGCACCATTTGCATGCACATCTTGTGGTTTTGCAGAAAACTTCATCCGCGTCTACCAAAAGATGCATGTGCATGCTTAAAACGCGTTTTCGCACAAATCCGTGCGCGGGTGCTAAAAAGAGCAGCATCGGCATGCTTAGCACGTCGTTTGGTAGAAATCCACGTGCGCGATCTGCCAAAAGCACCATTTGCATGCACATCTTGTGGTTTTGCAGAAAACTTCATCCGCGTCTACCAAAAGATGCATGTGCATGCTTAAAACGCGTTTTCGCACAAATGCGTGCGCGGGTGCTAAAAAGAGCAGCATCGGCATGCTTAGCACGTCGTTTGGTAGAAATCCACGTGCGCGTTCTGCAAAAAGCACCATTTGCATGCACATCTTGTGGTTTTGCAGAAAACTTCATCCGCGTCTACCAAAAGATGCATGTGCATGCTTAAAACGCGTTTTCGCACAAATGCGTGCGCGGGTGCTAAAAAGAGCAGCATCGGCGTGCTTAGCACGTCGTTTGGTAGAAATCCACGTGCGCGTTCTGCCAAAAGCACCATTTGCATGCACATCTTGTGGTTTTGCAGAAAACTTCATCCGCGTCTACCAAAAGATGCATGTGCATGCTTAAAACGCGTTTTCGCACAAATCCGTGCGCGGGTGCTAAAAAGAGCAGCATCGGCATGCTTAGCACGTCGTTTGGTAGAAATCCACGTGCGCGTTCTGCAAAAAGCACCATTTGCATGCACATCTTGTGGTTTTGCAGAAAACTTCATCCGCGTCTAACAAAAGATGCATGTGCATGCTTAAAACGCGTTTTCGCACAAATGCGTGCGCGGGTGCTAAAAAGAGCAGCATCGGCGTGCTTAGCACGTCGTTTGGTAGAAATCCACGTGCGCGTTCTGCCAAAAGCACCATTTGCATGCACATCTTGTGGTTTTGCAGAAAACTTCATCCGCGTCTACCAAAAGATGCATGTGCATGCTTAAAACGCGTTTTCGCACAAATCCGTGCGCGGGTGCTAAAAAGAGCAGCATCGGCATGCTTAGCACGTCGTTTGGTAGAAATCCACGTGCGCGTTCTGCAAAAAGCACCATTTGCATGCACATCTTGTGGTTTTGCAGAAAACTTCATCCGCGTCTACCAAAAGATGCATGTGCATGCTTAAAACGCGTTTTCGCACAAATGCGTGCGCGGATGCTAAAAAGAGCAGCATCGGCATGCTTAGCACGTCGTTTGGTAGAAATCCACGTGCGCGTTCTGCAAAAAGCACCATTTGCATGCACATCTTGTGGTTTTGCAGAAAACTTCATCCGCGTCTACCAAAAGATGCATGTGCATGCTTAAAACGCGTTTTCGCACAAATGCGTGCGCGGGTGCTAAAAAGAGCAGCATCGGCATGCTTAGCACGTCGTTTGGTAGAAATCCACGTGCGCGTTCTGCCAAAAGCACCATTTGCATGCACATCTTGTGGTTTTGCAGAAAACTTCATCCGCGTCTACCAAAAGATGCATGTGCATGCTTAAAACGCGTTTTCGCACAAATGCGTGCGCGGGTGCTAAAAAGAGCAGCATCGGCATGCTTAGCACGTCGTTTGGTAGAAATCCACGTGCGCGTTCTGCAAAAAGCACCATTTGCATGCACATCTTGTGGTTTTGCAGAAAACTTCATCCGCGTCTACCAAAAGATGCATGTGCATGCTTAAAACGCGTTTTCGCACAAATGCGTTCGCGGGTGCTAAAAAGAGCAGCATCGGCATGCTTAGCACGTCGTTTGGTAGAAATCCACGTGCGCGTTCTGCAAAAAGCACCATTTGCATGCACATCTTGTGGTTTTGCAGAAAACTTCATCCGCGTCTACCAAAAGATGCATGTGCATGCTTAAAACGCGTTTTCGCACAAATGCGTGCGCGGGTGCTAAAAAGAGCAGCATCGGCATGCTTAGCACGTCGTTTGGTAGAAATCCACGTGCGCGTTCTGCCAAAAGCACCATTTGCATGCACATCTTGTGGTTTTGCAGAAAACTTCATCCGCGTCTACCAAAAGATGCAGGTGCATGCTTAAAACGCGTTTTCGCACAAATCCGTGCGCGGGTGCTAAAAAGAGCAGCATCGGCATGCTTAGCACGTCGTTTGGTAGAAATCCACGTGCGCGTTCTGCAAAAAGCACCATTTGCATGCACATCTTGTGGTTTTGCAGAAAACTTCATCCGCGTCTACCAAAAGATGCATGTGCATGCTTAAAACGCGTTTTCGCACAAATGCGTGCGCGGATGCTAAAAAGAGCAGCATCGGCATGCTTAGCACGTCGTTTGGTAGAAATCCACGTGCGCGTTCTGCAAAAAGCACCATTTGCATGCACATCTTGTGGTTTTGCAGAAAACTTCATCCGCGTCTACCAAAAGATGCATGTGCATGCTTAAAACGCGTTTTCGCACAAATGCGTGCGCGGGTGCTAAAAAGAGCAGCATCGGCATGCTTAGCACGTCGTTTGGTAGAAATCCACGTGCGCGTTCTGCCAAAAGCACCATTTGCATGCACAACTTGTGGTTTTGCAGAAAACTTCATCCGCGTCTACCAAAAGATGCATGTGCATGCTTAAAACGCGTTTTCGCACAAATGCGTGCGCGGGTGCTAAAAAGAGCAGCATCGGCATGCTTAGCACGTCGTTTGGTAGAAATCCACGTGCGCGTTCTGCAAAAAGCACCATTTGCATGCACATCTTGTGGTTTTGCAGAAAACTTCATCCGCGTCTACCAAAAGATGCATGTGCATGCTTAAAACGCGTTTTCGCACAAATGCGTGCGCGGGTGCTAAAAAGAGCAGCATCGGCATGCTTAGCACGTCGTTTGGTAGAAATCCACGTGCGCGTTCTGCCAAAAGCACCATTTGCATGCACATCTTGTGGTTTTGCAGAAAACTTCATCCGCGTCTACCAAAAGATGCATGTGCATGCTTAAAACGCGTTTTCGCACAAATGCGTGCGCGGGTGCTAAAAAGAGCAGCATCGGCATGCTTAGCACGTCGTTTGGTAGAAATCCACGTGCGCGTTCTGCCAAAAGCACCATTTGCATGCACATCTTGTGGTTTTGCAGAAAACTTCATCCGCGTCTACCAAAAGATGCATGTGCATGCTTAAAACGCGTTTTCGCACAAATGCGTGCGCGGGTGCTAAAAAGAGCAGCATCGGCATGCTTAGCACGTCGTTTGGTAGAAATCCACGTGCGCGTTCTGCCAAAAGCACCATTTGCATGCACATCTTGTGGTTTTGCAGAAAACTTCATCCGCGTCTACCAAAAGATGCATGTGCATGCTTAAAACGCGTTTTCGCACAAATGCGTGCGCGGGTGCTAAAAAGAGCAGCATCGGCATGCTTAGCACGTCGTTTGGTAGAAATCCACGTGCGCGTTCTGCCAAAAGCACCATTTGCATGCACATCTTGTGGTTTTGCAGAAAACTTCATCCGCGTCTACCAAAAGATGCATGTGCATGCTTAAAACGCGTTTTCGCACAAATCCGTGCGCGGGTGCTAAAAAGAGCAGCATCGGCATGCTTAGCACGTCGTTTGGTAGAAATCCACGTGCGCGTTCTGCCAAAAGCACCATTTGTATGCACATCTTGTGGTTTTGCAGAAAACTTCATCCGCGTCTACCAAAAATGCATGTGCATGCTTAAAACGCGTTTTCGCACAAATCTGTGCGCGGGTGCTAAAAAGAGCAGCATCGGCATGCTTAGCACGTCGTTTGGTAGAAATCCACGTGCGCGTTCTGCCAAAAGCACCATTTGCATGCACATCTTGTGGTTTTGCAGAAAACTTCATCCGCGTCTACCAAAAGATGGATGTGCATGCTTAAAACGCGTTTTCGCACAAATCCGTGCGCGGGTGCTAAAAAGAGCAGCATCGGCATGCTTAGGACGTCGTTTGGTAGAAATCCACGTGCGCGTTCTGCAAAAAGCACCATTTGCATGCACATCTTGTGGTTTTGCAGAAAACTTCATCCGCGTCTACCAAAAGATGCATGTGCATGCTTAAAACGCGTTTTCGCACAAATGCGTGCGCGGGTGCTAAATAGAGCAGCATCGGCATGCTTAGCACGTCGTTTGGTAGAAGTCCACGTGCGCGTTCTGCCAAAAGCACCATTTGCATGCACATCTTGTGGTTTTGCAGAAAACTTCATCCGCGTCTACCAAAAGATGCATGTGCATGCTTAAAACGCGTTTTCGCACAAATCCGTGCGCGGGTGCTAAAAAGAGCAGCATCGGCATGCTTAGCACGTCGTTTGGTAGAAATCCACGTGCGCGTTCTGCCAAAAGCACCATTTGCATGCACATCTTGTGGTTTTGCAGAAAACTTCATCCGCGTCTACCAAAAGATGCATGTGCATGCTTAAAACGCGTTTTCGCACAAATCCGTGCGCAGGTGCTAAAAAGAGCAGCATCGGCATGCTTAGCACGTCGTTTGGTAGAAATCCACGTGCGCGTTCTGCCAAAAGCACCATTTGCATGCACATCTTGTGGTTTTCCAGAAAACTTCATCCGCGTCTACCAAAAGATGCATGTGCATGCTTAAAACGCGTTTTCGCACAAATCCGTGCGCGGGTGCTAAAAAGAGCAGCATCGGCATGCTTAGAACGTCGTTTGGTAGAAATCCACGTGCGCGTTCTGCCAAAAGCACCATTTGCATGCACATCTTGTGGTTTTGCAGAAAACTTCATCCGCGTCTACCAAAAGATGCATGTGCATGCTTAAAACGCGTTTTCGCACAAATGCGTGCGCGGGTGCTAAAAAGAGCAGCATCGGCATGCTTAGCACGTCGTTTGGTAGAAATCCACGTGCGCGTTCTGCCAAAAGCACCATTTGCATGCACATCTTGTGGTTTTGCAGAAAACTTCATCCGCGTCTACCAAAAGATGCATGTGCATGCTTAAAACGCGTTTTCGCACAAATCCGTGCGCGGGTGTTAAAAAGAGCAGCATCGGCATGCTTAGCACGTCGTTTGGTAGAAATCCACGTGCGCGTTCTGCAAAAAGCACCATTTGCATGCACATCTTGTGGTTTTGCAGAAAACTTCATCCGCGTCTACCAAAAGATGCATGTGCATGCTTAAAACGCGTTTTCGCACAAATGCGTGCGCGGGTGCTAAAAAGAGCAGCATCGGCATGCTTAGCACGTCGTTTGGTAGAAATCCACGTGCGCGTTCTGCAAAAAGCACCATTTGCATGCACATCTTGTGGTTTTGCAGAAAACTTCATCCGCGTCTACCAAAAGATGCATGTGCATGCTTAAAACGCGTTTTCGCACAAATGCGTGCGCGGGTGCTAAAAAGAGCAGCATCGGCATGCTTAGCACGTCGTTTGGTAGAAATCCACGTGCGCGTTCTGCAAAAAGCACCATTTGCATGCACATCTTGTGGTTTTGCAGAAAACTTCATCCGCGTCTACCAAAAGATGCATGTGCATGCTTAAAACGCGTTTTCGCACAAATGCGTGCGCGGGGGCTAAAAAGAGCAGCATCGGCATGCTTAGCACGTCGTTTGGTAGAAATCCACGTGCGCGTTCTGCAAAAAGCACCATTTGCATGCACATCTTGTGGTTTTGCAGAAAACTTCATCCGCGTCTACCAAAAGATGCATGTGCATGCTTAAAACGCGTTTTCGCACAAATGCGTGCGCGGGTGCTAAAAAGAGCAGCATCGGCATGCTTAGCACGTCGTTTGGTAGAAATCCACGTGCGCGTTCTGCAAAAAGCACCATTTGCATGCACATATTGTGGTTTTGCAGAAAACTTCATCCGCGTCTACCAAAAGATGCATGTGCATGCTTAAAACGCGTTTTCGCACAAATGCGTGCGCGGGTGCTAAAAAGAGCAGCATCGGCATGCTTAGCACGTCGTTTGGTAGAAATCCACGTGCGCGTTCTGCCAAAAGCACCATTTGCATGCACATCTTGTGGTTTTGCAGAAAACTTCATCCGCGTCTACCAAAAGATGCATGTGCTTGCTTAAAACGCGTTTTCGCACAAATGCGTGCGCGGGTGCTAAAAAGAGCAGCATCGGCATGCTTAGCACGTCGTTTGGTAGAAATCCACGTGCGCGTTCTGCCAAAAGCACCATTTGTATGCAGATCTTGTGGTTTTGCAGAAAACTTCATCCGCGTCTACCAAAAATGCATGTGCATGCTTAAAACGCGTTTTCGCACAAATCCGTGCGCGGGTGCTAAAAAGAGCAGCATCGGCATGCTTAGCACGTCGTTTGGTAGAAATCCACGTGCGCGTTCTACCAAAAGCACCATTTGCATGCACATCTTGTGGTTTTGCAGAAAACTTCATCCGCGTCTACCAAAAATGCATGTGCATGCTTAAAACGCGTTTTCGCACAAATCTGTGCGCGGGTGCTAAAAAGAGCAGCATCGGCATGCTTAGCACGTCGTTTGGTAGAAATCCACGTGCGCGTTCTGCCAAAAGCACCATTTGCATGCACATCTTGTGGTTTTGCAGAAAACTTCATCCGCGTCTACCAAAAGATGGATGTGCATGCTTAAAACGCGTTTTCGCACAAATCCGTGCGCGGGTGCTAAAAAGAGCAGCATCGGCATGCTTAGGACGTCGTTTGGTAGAAATCCACGTGCGCGTTCTGCAAAAAGCACCATTTGCATGCACATCTTGTGGTTTTGCAGAAAACTTCATCCGCGTCTACCAAAAGATGCATGTGCATGCTTAAAACGCGTTTTCGCACAAATGCGTGCGCGGGTGCTAAATAGAGCAGCATCGGCATGCTTAGCACGTCGTTTGGTAGAAGTCCACGTGCGCGTTCTGCCAAAAGCACCATTTGCATGCACATCTTGTGGTTTTGCAGAAAACTTCATCCGCGTCTACCAAAAGATGCATGTGCATGCTTAAAACGCGTTTTCGCACAAATCCGTGCGCGGGTGCTAAAAAGAGCAGCATCGGCATGCTTAGCACGTCGTTTGGTAGAAATCCACGTGCGCGTTCTGCCAAAAGCACCATTTGCATGCACATCTTGTGGTTTTGCAGAAAACTTCATCCGCGTCTACCAAAAGATGCATGTGCATGCTTAAAACGCGTTTTCGCACAAATCCGTGCGCAGGTGCTAAAAAGAGCAGCATCGGCATGCTTAGCACGTCGTTTGGTAGAAATCCACGTGCGCGTTCTGCCAAAAGCACCATTTGCATGCACATCTTGTGGTTTTCCAGAAAACTTCATCCGCGTCTACCAAAAGATGCATGTGCATGCTTAAAACGCGTTTTCGCACAAATCCGTGCGCGGGTGCTAAAAAGAGCAGCATCGGCATGCTTAGAACGTCGTTTGGTAGAAATCCACGTGCGCGTTCTGCCAAAAGCACCATTTGCATGCACATCTTGTGGTTTTGCAGAAAACTTCATCCGCGTCTACCAAAAGATGCATGTGCATGCTTAAAACGCGTTTTCGCACAAATGCGTGCGCGGGTGCTAAAAAGAGCAGCATCGGCATGCTTAGCACGTCGTTTGGTAGAAATCCACGTGCGCGTTCTGCCAAAAGCACCATTTGCATGCACATCTTGTGGTTTTGCAGAAAACTTCATCCGCGTCTACCAAAAGATGCATGTGCATGCTTAAAACGCGTTTTCGCACAAATCCGTGCGCGGGTGTTAAAAAGAGCAGCATCGGCATGCTTAGCACGTCGTTTGGTAGAAATCCACGTGCGCATTCTGCAAAAAGCACCATTTGCATGCACATCTTGTGGTTTTGCAGAAAACTTCATCCGCGTCTACCAAAAGATGCATGTGCATGCTTAAAACGCGTTTTCGCACAAATGCGTGCGCGGGTGCTAAAAAGAGCAGCATCGGCATGCTTAGCACGTCGTTTGGTAGAAATCCACGTGCGCGTTCTGCAAAAAGCACCATTTGCATGCACATCTTGTGGTTTTGCAGAAAACTTCATCCGCGTCTACCAAAAGATGCATGTGCATGCTTAAAACGCGTTTTCGCACAAATGCGTGCGCGGGTGCTAAAAAGAGCAGCATCGGCATGCTTAGCACGTCGTTTGGTAGAAATCCACGTGCGCGTTCTGCAAAAAGCACCATTTGCATGCACATCTTGTGGTTTTGCAGAAAACTTCATCCGCGTCTACCAAAAGATGCATGTGCATGCTTAAAACGCGTTTTCGCACAAATGCGTGCGCGGGTGCTAAAAAGAGCAGCATCGGCATGCTTAGCACGTCGTTTGGTAGAAATCCACGTGCGCGTTCTGCAAAAAGCACCATTTGCATGCACATCTTGTGGTTTTGCAGAAAACTTCATCCGCGTCTACCAAAAGATGCATGTGCATGCTTAAAACGCGTTTTCGCACAAATGCGTGCGCGGGTGCTAAAAAGAGCAGCATCGGCATGCTTAGCACGTCGTTTGGTAGAAATCCACGTGCGCGTTCTGCAAAAAGCACCATTTGCATGCACATCTTGTGGTTTTGCAGAAAACTTCATCCGCGTCTACCAAAAGATGCATGTGCATGCTTAAAACGCGTTTTCGCACAAATGCGTGCGCGGGTGCTAAAAAGAGCAGCATCGGCATGCTTAGCACGTCGTTTGGTAGAAATCCACGTGCGCGTTCTGCCAAAAGCACCATTTGCATGCACATCTTGTGGTTTTGCAGAAAACTTCATCCGCGTCTACCAAAAGATGCATGTGCTTGCTTAAAACGCGTTTTCGCACAAATGCGTGCGCGGGTGCTAAAAAGAGCAGCATCGGCATGCTTAGCACGTCGTTTGGTAGAAATCCACGTGCGCGTTCTGCCAAAAGCACCATTTGTATGCAGATCTTGTGGTTTTGCAGAAAACTTCATCCGCGTCTACCAAAAATGCATGTGCATGCTTAAAACGCGTTTTCGCACAAATCCGTGCGCGGGTGCTAAAAAGAGCAGCATCGGCATGCTTAGCACGTCGTTTGGTAGAAATCCACCTGCGCGTTCTACCAAAAGCACCATTTGCATGCACATCTTGTGGTTTTGCAGAAAACTTCATCCGCGTCTACCAAAAGATGCATGTGCATGCTTAAAACGCGTTTTCGCACAAATCCGTGCGCGGGTGCTAAAAAGAGCAGCATCGGCATGCTTAGCACGTCGTTTGGTAAAAATCCACGTGCGCGTTCTGCAAAAAGCACCATTTGCATGCACATCTTGTGGTTTTGCAGAAAACTTCATCCGCGTCTACCAAAAGATGCATGTGCATGCTTAAAACGCGTTTTCGCACAAATGCGTGCGCGGGTGCTAAAAAGAGCAGCATCGGCATGCTTAGCACGTCGTTTGGTAGAAATCCACGTGCGCGTTCTGCAAAAAGCACCATTTGCATGCACATCTTGTGGTTTTGCAGAAAACTTCATCCGCGTCTACCAAAAGATGCATGTGCATGCTTAAAACGCGTTTTCGCACAAATGCGTGCGCGGGTGCTAAAAAGAGCAGCATCGGCATGCTTAGCACGTCGTTTGGTAGAAATCCACGTGCGCGTTCTGCCAAAAGCACCATTTGCATGCACATCTTGTGGTTTTGCAGAAAATTTCATCCGCGTCTACCAAAAGATGCATGTGCATGCTTAAAACGCGTTTTCGCACAAATGCGTGCGCGGGTGCTAAAAAGAGCAGCATCGGCATGCTTAGCACGTCGTTTGGTAGAAATCCACGTGCGCGTTCTGCAAAAAGCACCATTTGCATGCACATCTTGTGGTTTTGCAGAAAACTTCATCCGCGTCTACCAAAAGATGCATGTGCATGCTTAAAACGCGTTTTCGCACAAATCCGTGCGCGGGTGCTAAAAAGAGCAGCATCGGCATGCTTAGCACGTCGTTTGGTAGAAATCCACGTGCGCGATCTGCCAAAAGCACCATTTGCATGCACATCTTGTGGTTTTGCAGAAAACTTCATCCGCGTCTACCAAAAGATGCATGTGCATGCTTAAAACGCGTTTTCGCACAAATGCGTGCGCGGGTGCTAAAAAGAGCAGCATCGGCATGCTTAGCACGTCGTTTGGTAGAAATCCACGTGCGCGTTCTGCAAAAAGCACCATTTGCATGCACATCTTGTGGTTTTGCAGAAAACTTCATCCGCGTCTACCAAAAGATGCATGTGCATGCTTAAAACGCGTTTTCGCACAAATGCGTGCGCGGGTGCTAAAAAGAGCAGCATCGGCATGCTTAGCACGTCGTTTGGTAGAAATCCACGTGCGCGTTCTGCCAAAAGCACCATTTGCATGCACATCTTGTGGTTTTGCAGAAAACTTCATCCGCGTCTACCAAAAGATGCATGTGCATGCTTAAAACGCGTTTTCGCACAAATCCGTGCGCGGGTGCTAAAAAGAGCAGCATCGGCATGCTTAGCACGTCGTTTGGTAGAAATCCACGTGCGCGTTCTGCAAAAAGCACCATTTGCATGCACATCTTGTGGTTTTGCAGAAAACTTCATCCGCGTCTACCAAAAGATGCATGTGCATGCTTAAAACGCGTTTTCGCACAAATGCGTGCGCGGATGCTAAAAAGAGCAGCATCGGCATGCTTAGCACGTCGTTTGGTAGAAATCCACGTGCGCGTTCTGCAAAAAGCACCATTTGCATGCACATCTTGTGGTTTTGCAGAAAACTTCATCCGCGTCTACCAAAAGATGCATGTGCATGCTTAAAACGCGTTTTCGCACAAATGCATGCGCGGGTGCTAAAAAGAGCAGCATCGGCATGCTTAGCACGTCGTTTGGTAGAAATCCACGTGCGCGTTCTGCCAAAAGCACCATTTGCATGCACATCTTGTGGTTTTGCAGAAAACTTCATCCGCGTCTACCAAAAGATGCATGTGCATGCTTAAAACGCGTTTTCGCACAAATGCGTGCGCGGGTGCTAAAAAGAGCAGCATCGGCATGCTTAGCACGTCGTTTGGTAGAAATCCACGTGCGCGTTCTGCAAAAAGCACCATTTGCATGCACATCTTGTGGTTTTGCAGAAAACTTCATCCGCGTCTACCAAAAGATGCATGTGCATGCTTAAAACGCGTTTTCGCACAAATGCGTGCGCGGGTGCTAAAAAGAGCAGCATCGGCATGCTTAGCATGTCATTTGGTAGAAATCCACGTGCGCGTTCTGCCAAAAGCACCATTTGCATGCACATATTGTGGTTTTGCAGAAAACTTCATCCGCGTCTACCAAAAGATGCATGTGCATGCTTAAAACGCGTTTTCGCACAAATCCGTGCGCGGGTGCTAAAAAGAGCAGCATCGGCATGCTTAGCACGTCGTTTGGTAGAAATCCACGTGCGCGTTCTGCAAAAAGCACCATTTGCATGCACATCTTGTGGTTTTGCAGAAAACTTCATCCGCGTCTACCAAAAGATGCATATGCATGCTTAAAACGCGTTTTCGCACAAATGCGTGCGCGGGTGCTAAAAAGAGCAGCATCGGCATGCTTAGCACGTCGTTTGGTAGAAATCCACGTGCGCCTTCTGCAAAAAGCACCATTTGCATGCACATCTTGTGGTTTTGCAGAAAACTTCATCCGCGTCTACCAAAAGATGCATGTGCATGCTTAAAACGCGTTTTCGCACAAATGCGTGCGCGGGTGCTAAAAAGAGCAGCATCGGCATGCTTAGCACGTCGTTTGGTAGAAATCCACGTGCGCGTTCTGCCAAAAGCACCATTTGCATGCACATCTTGTGGTTTTGCAGAAAACTTCATCCGCGTCTACCAAAAGATGCATGTGCATGCTTAAAACGCGTTTTCGCACAAATCCGTGCGCGGGTGCTAAATAGAGCAGCATCGGCATGCTTAGCACGTCGTTTGGTAGAAATCCACGTGCGCGTTCTGCAAAAAGCACCATTTGCATGCACATCGTGTGGTTTTGCAGAAAACTTCATCCGCGTCTACCAAAAGATGCATGAGCATGCTTAAAACGCGTTTTCGCACAAATGCGTGCGCGGGTGCTAAAAAGAGCAGCATCGGCATGCTTAGCACGTCGTTTGGTAGAAATCCACGTGCGCGTTCTGCAAAAAGCGCCATTTGCATGCACATCTTGTGGTTTTGCAGAAAACTTCATCCGCGTCTACCAAAAGATGCATGTGCATGCTTAAAACGCGTTTTCGCACAAATGCGTGCGCGGGTGCTAAAAAGAGCAGCATCGGCATGCTTAGCACGTCGTTTGGTAGAAATCCACGTGCGCGTTCTGCCAAAAGCACCATTTGCATGCACATCTTGTGGTTTTGCAGAAAACTTCATCCGCGTCTACCAAAAGATGCATGTGCATGCTTAAAACGCGTTTTCGCACAAATGCGTGCGCGGGTGCTAAAAAGAGCAGCATCGGCATGCTTAGCACGTCGTTTGGTAGAAATCCACGTGCGCGTTCTGCCAAAAGCACCATTTGCATGCACATCTTGTGGTTTTGCAGAAAACTTCATCCGCGTCTACCAAAAGATGCATGTGCATGCTTAAAACGCGTTTTCGCACAAATCCGTGCGCGGGTGCTAAAAAGAGCAGCATCGGCATGCTTAGCACGTCGTTTGGTAGAAATCCACGTGCGCGATCTGCCAAAAGCACCATTTGCATGCACATCTTGTGGTTTTGCAGAAAACTTCATCCGCGTCTACCAAAAGATGCATGTGCATGCTTAAAACGCGTTTTCGCACAAATGCGTGCGCGGGTGCTAAAAAGAGCAGCATCGGCATGCTTAGCACGTCGTTTGGTAGAAATCCACGTGCGCGTTCTGCAAAAAGCACCATTTGCATGCACATCTTGTGGTTTTGCAGAAAACTTCATCCGCGTCTACCAAAAGATGCATGTGCATGCTTAAAACGCGTTTTCGCACAAATGCGTGCGCGGGTGCTAAAAAGAGCAGCATCGGCGTGCTTAGCACGTCGTTTGGTAGAAATCCACGTGCGCGTTCTGCCAAAAGCACCATTTGCATGCACATCTTGTGGTTTTGCAGAAAACTTCATCCGCGTCTACCAAAAGATGCATGTGCATGCTTAAAACGCGTTTTCGCACAAATCCGTGCGCGGGTGCTAAAAAGAGCAGCATCGGCATGCTTAGCACGTCGTTTGGTAGAAATCCACGTGCGCGTTCTGCAAAAAGCACCATTTGCATGCACATCTTGTGGTTTTGCAGAAAACTTCATCCGCGTCTAACAAAAGATGCATGTGCATGCTTAAAACGCGTTTTCGCACAAATGCGTGCGCGGGTGCTAAAAAGAGCAGCATCGGCGTGCTTAGCACGTCGTTTGGTAGAAATCCACGTGCGCGTTCTGCCAAAAGCACCATTTGCATGCACATCTTGTGGTTTTGCAGAAAACTTCATCCGCGTCTACCAAAAGATGCATGTGCATGCTTAAAACGCGTTTTCGCACAAATCCGTGCGCGGGTGCTAAAAAGAGCAGCATCGGCATGCTTAGCACGTCGTTTGGTAGAAATCCACGTGCGCGTTCTGCAAAAAGCACCATTTGCATGCACATCTTGTGGTTTTGCAGAAAACTTCATCCGCGTCTACCAAAAGATGCATGTGCATGCTTAAAACGCGTTTTCGCACAAATGCGTGCGCGGATGCTAAAAAGAGCAGCATCGGCATGCTTAGCACGTCGTTTGGTAGAAATCCACGTGCGCGTTCTGCAAAAAGCACCATTTGCATGCACATCTTGTGGTTTTGCAGAAAACTTCATCCGCGTCTACCAAAAGATGCATGTGCATGCTTAAAACGCGTTTTCGCACAAATGCGTGCGCGGGTGCTAAAAAGAGCAGCATCGGCATGCTTAGCACGTCGTTTGGTAGAAATCCACGTGCGCGTTCTGCCAAAAGCACCATTTGCATGCACATCTTGTGGTTTTGCAGAAAACTTCATCCGCGTCTACCAAAAGATGCATGTGCATGCTTAAAACGCGTTTTCGCACAAATGCGTGCGCGGGTGCTAAAAAGAGCAGCATCGGCATGCTTAGCACGTCGTTTGGTAGAAATCCACGTGCGCGTTCTGCAAAAAGCACCATTTGCATGCACATCTTGTGGTTTTGCAGAAAACTTCATCCGCGTCTACCAAAAGATGCATGTGCATGCTTAAAACGCGTTTTCGCACAAATGCGTTCGCGGGTGCTAAAAAGAGCAGCATCGGCATGCTTAGCACGTCGTTTGGTAGAAATCCACGTGCGCGTTCTGCAAAAAGCACCATTTGCATGCACATCTTGTGGTTTTGCAGAAAACTTCATCCGCGTCTACCAAAAGATGCATGTGCATGCTTAAAACGCGTTTTCGCACAAATGCGTGCGCGGGTGCTAAAAAGAGCAGCATCGGCATGCTTAGCACGTCGTTTGGTAGAAATCCACGTGCGCGTTCTGCCAAAAGCACCATTTGCATGCACATCTTGTGGTTTTGCAGAAAACTTCATCCGCGTCTACCAAAAGATGCAGGTGCATGCTTAAAACGCGTTTTCGCACAAATCCGTGCGCGGGTGCTAAAAAGAGCAGCATCGGCATGCTTAGCACGTCGTTTGGTAGAAATCCACGTGCGCGTTCTGCAAAAAGCACCATTTGCATGCACATCTTGTGGTTTTGCAGAAAACTTCATCCGCGTCTACCAAAAGATGCATGTGCATGCTTAAAACGCGTTTTCGCACAAATGCGTGCGCGGATGCTAAAAAGAGCAGCATCGGCATGCTTAGCACGTCGTTTGGTAGAAATCCACGTGCGCGTTCTGCAAAAAGCACCATTTGCATGCACATCTTGTGGTTTTGCAGAAAACTTCATCCGCGTCTACCAAAAGATGCATGTGCATGCTTAAAACGCGTTTTCGCACAAATGCGTGCGCGGGTGCTAAAAAGAGCAGCATCGGCATGCTTAGCACGTCGTTTGGTAGAAATCCACGTGCGCGTTCTGCCAAAAGCACCATTTGCATGCACATCTTGTGGTTTTGCAGAAAACTTCATCCGCGTCTACCAAAAGATGCATGTGCATGCTTAAAACGCGTTTTCGCACAAATGCGTGCGCGGGTGCTAAAAAGAGCAGCATCGGCATGCTTAGCACGTCGTTTGGTAGAAATCCACGTGCGCGTTCTGCAAAAAGCACCATTTGCATGCACATCTTGTGGTTTTGCAGAAAACTTCATCCGCGTCTACCAAAAGATGCATGTGCATGCTTAAAACGCGTTTTCGCACAAATGCGTGCGCGGGTGCTAAAAAGAGCAGCATCGGCATGCTTAGCACGTCGTTTGGTAGAAATCCACGTGCGCGTTCTGCCAAAAGCACCATTTGCATGCACATCTTGTGGTTTTGCAGAAAACTTCATCCGCGTCTACCAAAAGATGCATGTGCATGCTTAAAACGCGTTTTCGCACAAATGCGTGCGCGGGTGCTAAAAAGAGCAGCATCGGCATGCTTAGCACGTCGTTTGGTAGAAATCCACGTGCGCGTTCTGCCAAAAGCACCATTTGCATGCACATCTTGTGGTTTTGCAGAAAACTTCATCCGCGTCTACCAAAAGATGCATGTGCATGCTTAAAACGCGTTTTCGCACAAATGCGTGCGCGGGTGCTAAAAAGAGCAGCATCGGCATGCTTAGCACGTCGTTTGGTAGAAATCCACGTGCGCGTTCTGCCAAAAGCACCATTTGCATGCACATCTTGTGGTTTTGCAGAAAACTTCATCCGCGTCTACCAAAAGATGCATGTGCATGCTTAAAACGCGTTTTCGCACAAATGCGTGCGCGGGTGCTAAAAAGAGCAGCATCGGCATGCTTAGCACGTCGTTTGGTAGAAATCCACGTGCGCGTTCTGCCAAAAGCACCATTTGCATGCACATCTTGTGGTTTTGCAGAAAACTTCATCCGCGTCTACCAAAAGATGCATGTGCATGCTTAAAACGCGTTTTCGCACAAATGCGTGCGCGGGTGCTAAAAAGAGCAGCATCGGCATGCTTAGCACGTCGTTTGGTAGAAATCCACGTGCGCGTTCTGCAAAAAGCACCATTTGCATGCACATCTTGTGGTTTTGCAGAAAACTTCATCCGCGTCTACCAAAAGATGCATGTGCATGCTTAAAACGCGTTTTCGCACAAATGCGTGCGCGGGTGCTAAAAAGAGCAGCATCGGCATGCTTAGCACGTCGTTTGGTAGAAATCCACGTGCGCGTTCTGCAAAAAGCACCATTTGCATGCACATCTTGTGGTTTTGCAGAAAACTTCATCCGCGTCTACCAAAAGATGCATGTGCATGCTTAAAACGCGTTTTCGCACAAATGCGTGCGCGGGGGCTAAAAAGAGCAGCATCGGCATGCTTAGCACGTCGTTTGGTAGAAATCCACGTGCGCGTTCTGCAAAAAGCACCATTTGCATGCACATCTTGTGGTTTTGCAGAAAACTTCATCCGCGTCTACCAAAAGATGCATGTGCATGCTTAAAACGCGTTTTCGCACAAATGCGTGCGCGGGTGCTAAAAAGAGCAGCATCGGCATGCTTAGCACGTCGTTTGGTAGAAATCCACGTGCGCGTTCTGCAAAAAGCACCATTTGCATGCACATCTTGTGGTTTTGCAGAAAACTTCATCCGCGTCTACCAAAAGATGCATGTGCATGCTTAAAACGCGTTTTCGCACAAATGCGTGCGCGGGTGCTAAAAAGAGCAGCATCGGCATGCTTAGCACGTCGTTTGGTAGAAATCCACGTGCGCGTTCTGCCAAAAGCACCATTTGCATGCACATCTTGTGGTTTTGCAGAAAACTTCATCCGCGTCTACCAAAAGATGCATGTGCTTGCTTAAAACGCGTTTTCGCACAAATGCGTGCGCGGGTGCTAAAAAGAGCAGCATCGGCATGCTTAGCACGTCGTTTGGTAGAAATCCACGTGCGCGTTCTGCCAAAAGCACCATTTGTATGCAGATCTTGTGGTTTTGCAGAAAACTTCATCCGCGTCTACCAAAAATGCATGTGCATGCTTAAAACGCGTTTTCGCACAAATCCGTGCGCGGGTGCTAAAAAGAGCAGCATCGGCATGCTTAGCACGTCGTTTGGTAGAAATCCACGTGCGCGTTCTACCAAAAGCACCATTTGCATGCACATCTTGTGGTTTTGCAGAAAACTTCATCCGCGTCTACCAAAAGATGCATGTGCATGCTTAAAACGCGTTTTCGCACAAATCCGTGCGCGGGTGCTAAAAAGAGCAGCATCGGCATGCTTAGCACGTCGTTTGGTAGAAATCCACGTGCGCGTTCTGCCAAAAGCACCATTTGTATGCACATCTTGTGGTTTTGCAGAAAACTTCATCCGCGTCTACCAAAAATGCATGTGCATGCTTAAAACGCGTTTTCGCACAAATCTGTGCGCGGGTGCTAAAAAGAGCAGCATCGGCATGCTTAGCACGTCGTTTGGTAGAAATCCACGTGCGCGTTCTGCCAAAAGCACCATTTGCATGCACATCTTGTGGTTTTGCAGAAAACTTCATCCGCGTCTACCAAAAGATGGATGTGCATGCTTAAAACGCGTTTTCGCACAAATCCGTGCGCGGGTGCTAAAAAGAGCAGCATCGGCATGCTTAGGACGTCGTTTGGTAGAAATCCACGTGCGCGTTCTGCAAAAAGCACCATTTGCATGCACATCTTGTGGTTTTGCAGAAAACTTCATCCGCGTCTACCAAAAGATGCATGTGCATGCTTAAAACGCGTTTTCGCACAAATGCGTGCGCGGGTGCTAAATAGAGCAGCATCGGCATGCTTAGCACGTCGTTTGGTAGAAGTCCACGTGCGCGTTCTGCCAAAAGCACCATTTGCATGCACATCTTGTGGTTTTGCAGAAAACTTCATCCGCGTCTACCAAAAGATGCATGTGCATGCTTAAAACGCGTTTTCGCACAAATCCGTGCGCGGGTGCTAAAAAGAGCAGCATCGGCATGCTTAGCACGTCGTTTGGTAGAAATCCACGTGCGCGTTCTGCCAAAAGCACCATTTGCATGCACATCTTGTGGTTTTGCAGAAAACTTCATCCGCGTCTACCAAAAGATGCATGTGCATGCTTAAAACGCGTTTTCGCACAAATCCGTGCGCAGGTGCTAAAAAGAGCAGCATCGGCATGCTTAGCACGTCGTTTGGTAGAAATCCACGTGCGCGTTCTGCCAAAAGCACCATTTGCATGCACATCTTGTGGTTTTCCAGAAAACTTCATCCGCGTCTACCAAAAGATGCATGTGCATGCTTAAAACGCGTTTTCGCACAAATCCGTGCGCGGGTGCTAAAAAGAGCAGCATCGGCATGCTTAGAACGTCGTTTGGTAGAAATCCACGTGCGCGTTCTGCCAAAAGCACCATTTGCATGCACATCTTGTGGTTTTGCAGAAAACTTCATCCGCGTCTACCAAAAGATGCATGTGCATGCTTAAAACGCGTTTTCGCACAAATGCGTGCGCGGGTGCTAAAAAGAGCAGCATCGGCATGCTTAGCACGTCGTTTGGTAGAAATCCACGTGCGCGTTCTGCCAAAAGCACCATTTGCATGCACATCTTGTGGTTTTGCAGAAAACTTCATCCGCGTCTACCAAAAGATGCATGTGCATGCTTAAAACGCGTTTTCGCACAAATCCGTGCGCGGGTGTTAAAAAGAGCAGCATCGGCATGCTTAGCACGTCGTTTGGTAGAAATCCACGTGCGCATTCTGCAAAAAGCACCATTTGCATGCACATCTTGTGGTTTTGCAGAAAACTTCATCCGCGTCTACCAAAAGATGCATGTGCATGCTTAAAACGCGTTTTCGCACAAATGCGTGCGCGGGTGCTAAAAAGAGCAGCATCGGCATGCTTAGCACGTCGTTTGGTAGAAATCCACGTGCGCGTTCTGCAAAAAGCACCATTTGCATGCACATCTTGTGGTTTTGCAGAAAACTTCATCCGCGTCTACCAAAAGATGCATGTGCATGCTTAAAACGCGTTTTCGCACAAATGCGTGCGCGGGTGCTAAAAAGAGCAGCATCGGCATGCTTAGCACGTCGTTTGGTAGAAATCCACGTGCGCGTTCTGCAAAAAGCACCATTTGCATGCACATCTTGTGGTTTTGCAGAAAACTTCATCCGCGTCTACCAAAAGATGCATGTGCATGCTTAAAACGCGTTTTCGCACAAATGCGTGCGCGGGTGCTAAAAAGAGCAGCATCGGCATGCTTAGCACGTCGTTTGGTAGAAATCCACGTGCGCGTTCTGCAAAAAGCACCATTTGCATGCACATCTTGTGGTTTTGCAGAAAACTTCATCCGCGTCTACCAAAAGATGCATGTGCATGCTTAAAACGCGTTTTCGCACAAATGCGTGCGCGGGTGCTAAAAAGAGCAGCATCGGCATGCTTAGCACGTCGTTTGGTAGAAATCCACGTGCGCGTTCTGCAAAAAGCACCATTTGCATGCACATCTTGTGGTTTTGCAGAAAACTTCATCCGCGTCTACCAAAAGATGCATGTGCATGCTTAAAACGCGTTTTCGCACAAATGCGTGCGCGGGTGCTAAAAAGAGCAGCATCGGCATGCTTAGCACGTCGTTTGGTAGAAATCCACGTGCGCGTTCTGCCAAAAGCACCATTTGCATGCACATCTTGTGGTTTTGCAGAAAACTTCATCCGCGTCTACCAAAAGATGCATGTGCTTGCTTAAAACGCGTTTTCGCACAAATGCGTGCGCGGGTGCTAAAAAGAGCAGCATCGGCATGCTTAGCACGTCGTTTGGTAGAAATCCACGTGCGCGTTCTGCCAAAAGCACCATTTGTATGCAGATCTTGTGGTTTTGCAGAAAACTTCATCCGCGTCTACCAAAAATGCATGTGCATGCTTAAAACGCGTTTTCGCACAAATCCGTGCGCGGGTGCTAAAAAGAGCAGCATCGGCATGCTTAGCACGTCGTTTGGTAGAAATCCACGTGCGCGTTCTACCAAAAGCACCATTTGCATGCACATCTTGTGGTTTTGCAGAAAACTTCATCCGCGTCTACCAAAAGATGCATGTGCATGCTTAAAACGCGTTTTCGCACAAATCCGTGCGCGGGTGCTAAAAAGAGCAGCATCGGCATGCTTAGCACGTCGTTTGGTAAAAATCCACGTGCGCGTTCTGCAAAAAGCACCATTTGCATGCACATCTTGTGGTTTTGCAGAAAACTTCATCCGCGTCTACCAAAAGATGCATGTGCATGCTTAAAACGCGTTTTCGCACAAATGCGTGCGCGGGTGCTAAAAAGAGCAGCATCGGCATGCTTAGCACGTCGTTTGGTAGAAATCCACGTGCGCGTTCTGCAAAAAGCACCATTTGCATGCACATCTTGTGGTTTTGCAGAAAATTTCATCCGCGTCTACCAAAAGATGCATGTGCATGCTTAAAACGCGTTTTCGCACAAATGCGTGCGCGGGTGCTAAAAAGAGCAGCATCGGCATGCTTAGCACGTCGTTTGGTAGAAATCCACGTGCGCGTTCTGCAAAAAGCACCATTTGCATGCACATCTTGTGGTTTTGCAGAAAACTTCATCCGCGTCTACCAAAAGATGCATGTGCATGCTTAAAACGCGTTTTCGCACAAATCCGTGCGCGGGTGCTAAAAAGAGCAGCATCGGCATGCTTAGCACGTCGTTTGGTAGAAATCCACGTGCGCGATCTGCCAAAAGCACCATTTGCATGCACATCTTGTGGTTTTGCAGAAAACTTCATCCGCGTCTACCAAAAGATGCATGTGCATGCTTAAAACGCGTTTTCGCACAAATGCGTGCGCGGGTGCTAAAAAGAGCAGCATCGGCATGCTTAGCACGTCGTTTGGTAGAAATCCACGTGCGCGTTCTGCAAAAAGCACCATTTGCATGCACATCTTGTGGTTTTGCAGAAAACTTCATCCGCGTCTACGAAAAGATGCATGTGCATGCTTAAAACGCGTTTTCGCACAAATGCGTGCGCGGGTGCTAAAAAGAGCAGCATCGGCATGCTTAGCACGTCGTTTGGTAGAAATCCACGTGCGCGTTCTGCCAAAAGCACCATTTGCATGCACATCTTGTGGTTTTGCAGAAAACTTCATCCGCGTCTACCAAAAGATGCATGTGCATGCTTAAAACGCGTTTTCGCACAAATCCGTGCGCGGGTGCTAAAAAGAGCAGCATCGGCATGCTTAGCACGTCGTTTGGTAGAAATCCACGTGCGCGTTCTGCAAAAAGCACCATTTGCATGCACATCTTGTGGTTTTGCAGAAAACTTCATCCGCGTCTACCAAAAGATGCATGTGCATGCTTAAAACGCGTTTTCGCACAAATGCGTGCGCGGATGCTAAAAAGAGCAGCATCGGCATGCTTAGCACGTCGTTTGGTAGAAATCCACGTGCGCGTTCTGCAAAAAGCACCATTTGCATGCACATCTTGTGGTTTTGCAGAAAACTTCATCCGCGTCTACCAAAAGATGCATGTGCATGCTTAAAACGCGTTTTCGCACAAATGCATGCGCGGGTGCTAAAAAGAGCAGCATCGGCATGCTTAGCACGTCGTTTGGTAGAAATCCACGTGCGCGTTCTGCCAAAAGCACCATTTGCATGCACATCTTGTGGTTTTGCAGAAAACTTCATCCGCGTCTACCAAAAGATGCATGTGCATGCTTAAAACGCGTTTTCGCACAAATGCGTGCGCGGGTGCTAAAAAGAGCAGCATCGGCATGCTTAGCACGTCGTTTGGTAGAAATCCACGTGCGCGTTCTGCAAAAAGCACCATTTGCATGCACATCTTGTGGTTTTGCAGAAAACTTCATCCGCGTCTACCAAAAGATGCATGTGCATGCTTAAAACGCGTTTTCGCACAAATGCGTGCGCGGGTGCTAAAAAGAGCAGCATCGGCATGCTTAGCATGTCATTTGGTAGAAATCCACGTGCGCGTTCTGCCAAAAGCACCATTTGCATGCACATATTGTGGTTTTGCAGAAAACTTCATCCGCGTCTACCAAAAGATGCATGTGCATGCTTAAAACGCGTTTTCGCACAAATCCGTGCGCGGGTGCTAAAAAGAGCAGCATCGGCATGCTTAGCACGTCGTTTGGTAGAAATCCACGTGCGCGTTCTGCAAAAAGCACCATTTGCATGCACATCTTGTGGTTTTGCAGAAAACTTCATCCGCGTCTACCAAAAGATGCATATGCATGCTTAAAACGCGTTTTCGCACAAATGCGTGCGCGGGTGCTAAAAAGAGCAGCATCGGCATGCTTAGCACGTCGTTTGGTAGAAATCCACGTGCGCGTTCTGCAAAAAGCACCATTTGCATGCACATCTTGTGGTTTTGCAGAAAACTTCATCCGCGTCTACCAAAAGATGCATGTGCATGCTTAAAACGCGTTTTCGCACAAATGCGTGCGCGGGTGCTAAAAAGAGCAGCATCGGCATGCTTAGCACGTCGTTTGGTAGAAATCCACGTGCGCGTTCTGCCAAAAGCACCATTTGCATGCACATCTTGTGGTTTTGCAGAAAACTTCATCCGCGTCTACCAAAAGATGCATGTGCATGCTTAAAACGCGTTTTCGCACAAATCCGTGCGCGGGTGCTAAATAGAGCAGCATCGGCATGCTTAGCACGTCGTTTGGTAGAAATCCACGTGCGCGTTCTGCAAAAAGCACAATTTGCATGCACATCGTGTGGTTTTGCAGAAAACTTCATCCGCGTCTACCAAAAGATGCATGAGCATGCTTAAAACGCGTTTTCGCACAAATGCGTGCGCGGGTGCTAAAAAGAGCAGCATCGGCATGCTTAGCACGTCGTTTGGTAGAAATCCACGTGCGCGTTCTGCAAAAAGCGCCATTTGCATGCACATCTTGTGGTTTTGCAGAAAACTTCATCCGCGTCTACCAAAAGATGCATGTGCATGCTTAAAACGCGTTTTCGCACAAATGCGTGCGCGGGTGCTAAAAAGAGCAGCATCGGCATGCTTAGCACGTCGTTTGGTAGAAATCCACGTGCGCGTTCTGCCAAAAGCACCATTTGCATGCACATCTTGTGGTTTTGCAGAAAACTTCATCCGCGTCTACCAAAAGATGCATGTGCATGCTTAAAACGCGTTTTCGCACAAATGCGTGCGCGGGTGCTAAAAAGAGCAGCATCGGCATGCTTAGCACGTCGTTTGGTAGAAATCCACGTGCGCGTTCTGCCAAAAGCACCATTTGCAAGCACATCTTGTGGTTTTGCAGAAAACTTCATCCGCGTCTACCAAAAGATGCATGTGCATGCTTAAAACGCGTTTTCGCACAAATCCGTGCGCGGGTGCTAAAAAGAGCAGCATCGGCATGCTTAGCACGTCGTTTGGTAGAAATCCACGTGCGCGATCTGCCAAAAGCACCATTTGCATGCACATCTTGTGGTTTTGCAGAAAACTTCATCCGCGTCTACCAAAAGATGCATGTGCATGCTTAAAACGCGTTTTCGCACAAATGCGTGCGCGGGTGCTAAAAAGAGCAGCATCGGCATGCTTAGCACGTCGTTTGGTAGAAATCCACGTGCGCGTTCTGCAAAAAGCACCATTTGCATGCACATCTTGTGGTTTTGCAGAAAACTTCATCCGCGTCTACCAAAAGATGCATGTGCATGCTTAAAACGCGTTTTCGCACAAATGCGTGCGCGGGTGCTAAAAAGAGCAGCATCGGCGTGCTTAGCACGTCGTTTGGTAGAAATCCACGTGCGCGTTCTGCCAAAAGCACCATTTGCATGCACATCTTGTGGTTTTGCAGAAAACTTCATCCGCGTCTACCAAAAGATGCATGTGCATGCTTAAAACGCGTTTTCGCACAAATCCGTGCGCGGGTGCTAAAAAGAGCAGCATCGGCATGCTTAGCACGTCGTTTGGTAGAAATCCACGTGCGCGTTCTGCAAAAAGCACCATTTGCATGCACATCTTGTGGTTTTGCAGAAAACTTCATCCGCGTCTACCAAAAGATGCATGTGCATGCTTAAAACGCGTTTTCGCACAAATGCGTGCGCGGGTGCTAAAAAGAGCAGCATCGGCGTGCTTAGCACGTCGTTTGGTAGAAATCCACGTGCGCGTTCTGCCAAAAGCACCATTTGCATGCACATCTTGTGGTTTTGCAGAAAACTTCATCCGCGTCTACCAAAAGATGCATGTGCATGCTTAAAACGCGTTTTCGCACAAATCCGTGCGCGGGTGCTAAAAAGAGCAGCATCGGCATGCTTAGCACGTCGTTTGGTAGAAATCCACGTGCGCGTTCTGCAAAAAGCACCATTTGCATGCACATCTTGTGGTTTTGCAGAAAACTTCATCCGCGTCTACCAAAAGATGCATGTGCATGCTTAAAACGCGTTTTCGCACAAATGCGTGCGCGGATGCTAAAAAGAGCAGCATCGGCATGCTTAGCACGTCGTTTGGTAGAAATCCACGTGCGCGTTCTGCAAAAAGCACCATTTGCATGCACATCTTGTGGTTTTGCAGAAAACTTCATCCGCGTCTACCAAAAGATGCATGTGCATGCTTAAAACGCGTTTTCGCACAAATGCGTGCGCGGGTGCTAAAAAGAGCAGCATCGGCATGCTTAGCACGTCGTTTGGTAGAAATCCACGTGCGCGTTCTGCCAAAAGCACCATTTGCATGCACATCTTGTGGTTTTGCAGAAAACTTCATCCGCGTCTACCAAAAGATGCATGTGCATGCTTAAAACGCGTTTTCGCACAAATGCGTGCGCGGGTGCTAAAAAGAGCAGCATCGGCATGCTTAGCACGTCGTTTGGTAGAAATCCACGTGCGCGTTCTGCAAAAAGCACCATTTGCATGCACATCTTGTGGTTTTGCAGAAAACTTCATCCGCGTCTACCAAAAGATGCATGTGCATGCTTAAAACGCGTTTTCGCACAAATGCGTTCGCGGGTGCTAAAAAGAGCAGCATCGGCATGCTTAGCACGTCGTTTGGTAGAAATCCACGTGCGCGTTCTGCAAAAAGCACCATTTGCATGCACATCTTGTGGTTTTGCAGAAAACTTCATCCGCGTCTACCAAAAGATGCATGTGCATGCTTAAAACGCGTTTTCGCACAAATGCGTGCGCGGGTGCTAAAAAGAGCAGCATCGGCATGCTTAGCACGTCGTTTGGTAGAAATCCACGTGCGCGTTCTGCCAAAAGCACCATTTGCATGCACATCTTGTGGTTTTGCAGAAAACTTCATCCGCGTCTACCAAAAGATGCAGGTGCATGCTTAAAACGCGTTTTCGCACAAATCCGTGCGCGGGTGCTAAAAAGAGCAGCATCGGCATGCTTAGCACGTCGTTTGGTAGAAATCCACGTGCGCGTTCTGCAAAAAGCACCATTTGCATGCACATCTTGTGGTTTTGCAGAAAACTTCATCCGCGTCTACCAAAAGATGCATGTGCATGCTTAAAACGCGTTTTCGCACAAATGCGTGCGCGGATGCTAAAAAGAGCAGCATCGGCATGCTTAGCACGTCGTTTGGTAGAAATCCACGTGCGCGTTCTGCAAAAAGCACCATTTGCATGCACATCTTGTGGTTTTGCAGAAAACTTCATCCGCGTCTACCAAAAGATGCATGTGCATGCTTAAAACGCGTTTTCGCACAAATGCGTGCGCGGGTGCTAAAAAGAGCAGCATCGGCATGCTTAGCACGTCGTTTGGTAGAAATCCACGTGCGCGTTCTGCCAAAAGCACCATTTGCATGCACATCTTGTGGTTTTGCAGAAAACTTCATCCGCGTCTACCAAAAGATGCATGTGCATGCTTAAAACGCGTTTTCGCACAAATGCGTGCGCGGGTGCTAAAAAGAGCAGCATCGGCATGCTTAGCACGTCGTTTGGTAGAAATCCACGTGCGCGTTCTGCAAAAAGCACCATTTGCATGCACATCTTGTGGTTTTGCAGAAAACTTCATCCGCGTCTACCAAAAGATGCATGTGCATGCTTAAAACGCGTTTTCGCACAAATGCGTGCGCGGGTGCTAAAAAGAGCAGCATCGGCATGCTTAGCACGTCGTTTGGTAGAAATCCACGTGCGCGTTCTGCCAAAAGCACCATTTGCATGCACATCTTGTGGTTTTTCAGAAAACTTCATCCGCGTCTACCAAAAGATGCATGTGCATGCTTAAAACGCGTTTTCGCACAAATGCGTGCGCGGGTGCTAAAAAGAGCAGCATCGGCATGCTTAGCACGTCGTTTGGTAGAAATCCACGTGCGCGTTCTGCCAAAAGCACCATTTGCATGCACATCTTGTGGTTTTGCAGAAAACTTCATCCGCGTCTACCAAAAGATGCATGTGCATGCTTAAAACGCGTTTTCGCACAAATGCGTGCGCGGGTGCTAAAAAGAGCAGCATCGGCATGCTTAGCACGTCGTTTGGTAGAAATCCACGTGCGCGTTCTGCCAAAAGCACCATTTGCATGCACATCTTGTGGTTTTGCAGAAAACTTCATCCGCGTCTACCAAAAGATGCATGTGCATGCTTAAAACGCGTTTTCGCACAAATGCGTGCGCGGGTGCTAAAAAGAGCAGCATCGGCATGCTTAGCACGTCGTTTGGTAGAAATCCACGTGCGCGTTCTGCCAAAAGCACCATTTGCATGCACATCTTGTGGTTTTGCAGAAAACTTCATCCGCGTCTACCAAAAGATGCATGTGCATGCTTAAAACGCGTTTTCGCACAAATCCGTGCGCGGGTGCTAAATAGAGCAGCATCGGCATGCTTAGCACGTCGTTTGGTAGAAATCCACGTGCGCGTTCTGCAAAAAGCACCATTTGCATGCACATCGTGTGGTTTTGCAGAAAACTTCATCCGCGTCTACCAAAAGATGCATGTGCATGCTTAAAACGCGTTTTCGCACAAATGCGTGCGCGGGTGCTAAAAAGAGCAGCATCGGCATGCTTAGCACGTCGTTTGGTAGAAATCCACGTGCGCGTTCTGCAAAAAGCACCATTTGCATGCACATCTTGTGGTTTTGCAGAAAACTTCATCCGCGTCTACCAAAAGATGCATGTGCATGCTTAAAACGCGTTTTCGCACAAATGCGTGCGCGGGTGCTAAAAAGAGCAGCATCGGCATGCTTAGCACGTCGTTTGGTAGAAATCCACGTGCGCGTTCTGCCAAAAGCACCATTTGCATGCACATCTTGTGGTTTTGCAGAAAACTTCATCCGCGTCTACCAAAAGATGCATGTGCATGCTTAAAACGCGTTTTCGCACAAATGCGTGCGCGGGTGCTAAAAAGAGCAGCATCGGCATGCTTAGCACGTCGTTTGGTAGAAATCCACGTGCGCGTTCTGCCAAAAGCACCATTTGCATGCACATCTTGTGGTTTTGCAGAAAACTTCATCCGCGTCTACCAAAAGATGCATGTGCATGCTTAAAACGCGTTTTCGCACAAATCCGTGCGCGGGTGCTAAAAAGAGCAGCATCGGCATGCTTAGCACGTCGTTTGGTAGAAATCCACGTGCGCGTTCTGCAAAAAGCACCATTTGCATGCACATCTTGTGGTTTTGCAGAAAACTTCATCCGCGTCTACTAAAAGATGCATGTGCATGCTTAAAACGCGTTTTCGCACAAATGCGTGCGCGGGTGCTAAAAAGAGCAGCATCGGCATGCTTAGCACGTCGTTTGGTAGAAATCCACGTGCGCGTTCTGCAAAAAGCACCATTTGCATGCACATCTTGTGGTTTTGCAGAAAACTTCATCCGCGTCTACCAAAAGATGCATGTGCATGCTTAAAACGCGTTTTCGCACAAATGCGTGCGCGGGTGCTAAAAAGAGCAGCATCGGCATGCTTAGCACGTCGTTTGGTAGAAGTCCACGTGCGCGTTCTGCAAAAAGCACCATTTGCATGCACATCTTGTGGTTTTGCAGAAAACTTCATCCGCGTCTACCAAAAGATGCATGTGCATGCTTAAAACGCGTTTTCGCACAAATGCGTGCGCGGGTGCTAAAAAGAGCAGCATCGGCATGCTTAGCACGTCGTTTGGTAGAAATCCACGTGCGCGTTCTGCCAAAAGCACCATTTGCATGCACATCTTGTGGTTTTGCAGAAAACTTCATCCGCGTCTACCAAAAGATGCATGTGCTTGCTTAAAACGCGTTTTCGCACAAATGCGTGCGCGGGTGCTAAAAAGAGCAGCATCGGCATGCTTAGCACGTCGTTTGGTAGAAATCCACGTGCGCGTTCTGCCAAAAGCACCATTTGTATGCACATATTGTGGTTTTGCAGAAAACTTCATCCGCGTCTACCAAAAATGCATGTGCATGCTTAAAACGCGTTTTCGCACAAATCCGTGCGCGGGTGCTAAAAAGAGCAGCATCGGCATGCTTAGCACGTCGTTTGGTAGAAATCCACGTGCGCGTTCTGCCAAAAGCACCATTTGCATGCACATCTTGTGGTTTTGCAGAAAACTTCATCCGCGTCTACCAAAAGATGCATGTGCATGCTTAAAACGCGTTTTCGCACAAATGCGTGCGCGGGTGCTAAAAAGAGCAGCATCGGCATGCTTAGCACGTCGTTTGGTAGAAATCCACGTGCGCGTTCTGCCAAAAGCACCATTTGTATGCACATCTTGTGGTTTTGCAGAAAACTTCATCCGCGTCTACCAAAAATGCATGTGCTTGCTTAAAACGCGTTTTCGCACAAATGCGTGCGCGGGTGCTAAAAAGAGCAGCATCGGCATGCTTAGCACGTCGTTTGGTAGAAATCCACGTGCGCGTTCTGCCAAAAGCACCATTTGCATGCACATCTTGTGGTTTTGCAGAAAACTTCATCCGCGTCTACCAAAAGATGCATGTGCATGCTTAAAACGCGTTTTCGCACAAATGCGTGCGCGGGTGCTAAAAAGAGCAGCATCGGCATGCTTAGCACGTCGTTTCGTAGAAATCCACGTGCGCGTTCTGCCAAAAGCACCATTTGCATGCACATCTTGTGGTTTTGCAGAAAACTTCATCCGCGTCTACCAAAAGATGCATGTGCATGCTTAAAACGCGTTTTCGCACAAATCCATGCGCGGGTGCTAAATAGAGCAGCATCGGCATGCTTAGCACGTCGTTTGGTAGAAGTCCCCGTGCGCGTTCTGCCAAAAGCACCATTTGCATGCACATCATGTGGTTTTGCAGAAAACTTCATCCGCGTCTACCGAAAGATGCATGTGCATGCTTAAAACGCGTTTTCGCACAAATCCGTGCGCGGGTGCTAAATAGAGCAGCATCGGCATGCTTAGCACGTCGTTTGGTAGAAGTCCACGTGCGCGTTCTGCCAAAAGCACCATTTGCATGCACATCTTGTGGTTTTGCAGAAAACTTCATCCGCGTCTACCAAAAGATGCATGTGCATGCTTAAAACGCGTTTTCGCACAAATCCGTGCGCGGGTGCTAAAAAGAGCAGCATCGGCATGCTTAGCACGTCGTTTGGTAGAAATCCACGTGCGCGTTCTGCAAAAAGCACCATTTGCATGCACATCTTGTGGTTTTGCAGAAAACTTCATCCGCGTCTACCAAAAGATGCATGTGCATGCTTAAAACGCGTTTTCGCACAAATGCGTGCGCGGGTGCTAAAAAGAGCAGCATCGGCATGCTTAGCACGTCGTTTGGTAGAAATCCACGTGCGCGTTCTGCAAAAAGCACCATTTGCATGCACATCTTGTGGTTTTGCACAAAACTTCATTCGCGTCTACCAAAAGATGCATGTGCTTGCTTAAAACGCGTTTTCGCACAAATGCGCGCGGGTGCTAAAAAGAGCAGCATCGGCATGCTTAGCACGTCGTTTGGTAGAAATCCACGTGCGCGTTCTGCCAAAAGCACCATTTGTATGCACATCTTGTGGTTTTGCAGAAAACTTCATCCGCGTCTACCAAAAATGCATGTGCATGCTTAAAACGCGTTTTCGCACAAATCCGTGCGCGGGTGCTAAAAAGAGCAGCATCGGCATGCTTAGCACGTCGTTTGGTAGAAATCCACGTGCGCGTTCTGCCAAAAGCACCATTTGCATGCACATCTTGTGGTTTTGCAGAAAACTTCATCCGCGTCTACCAAAAGATGCATGTGCATGCTTAAAACGCGTTTTCGCACAAATCCGTGCGCGGGTCCTAAAAAGAGCAGCATCGGCATGCTTAGCACGTCGTTTGGTAAAAATCCACGTGCGCGTTCTGCAAAAAGCACCATTTGCATGCACATCTTGTGGTTTTGCAGAAAACTTCATCCGCGTCTACCAAAAGATGCATGTGCATGCTTAAAACGCGTTTTCGCACAAGTACGTGCGCGGGTGCTAAAAAGAGCAGCATCGACATGCTTAGCACGTCGTTTGGTAGAAATCCACGTGCGCGTTCTGCAAAAAGCACCATTTGCATGCACATCTTGTGGTTTTGCAGAAAACTTCATCCGCGTCTACCAAAAGATGCATGTGCATGCTTAAAACGCGTTTTCGCACAAATCCGTGCGCGGGTGCTAAAAAGAGCAGCATTGGCATGCTTAGCACGTCGTTTGGTAGAAATCCACGTGCGCGTTCTGCCAAAAGCACCATTTGCATGCACATCTTGTGGTTTTGCAGAAAACTTCATCCGCGTCTACCAAAAGATGCATGTGCATGCTTAAAACGCGTTTTCGCACAAATCCGTGCGCGGGTGCTAAAAAGAGCAGCATCGGCATGCTTAGCACGTCGTTTGGTTGAAATCCATGTGCGCGTTCTGCAAAAAGCACCATTTGCATGCACATCTTGTGGTTTTGCAGAAAACTTCATCCGCGTCTACCAAAAGATGCATGTGCATGCTTAAAACGCGTTTTCGCACAAATCCGTGCGCGGGTGCTAAAAAGAGCAGCATCGGCATGCTTAGCACGTCGTTTGGTAGAAATCCACGTGCGCGTTCTGCAGAAAGCACCATTTGCATGCACATCTTGTGGTTTTGCAGAAAACTTCATCCGCGTCTACCAAAAGATGCATGTGCATGCTTAAAACGCGTTTTCGCACAAATCCGTGCGCGGGTGCTAAAAAGAGCAGCATCGGCATCCTTAGCACGTCGTTTGGTAGAAATCCACGTGCGCGTTCTGCAAAAAGCAATATTTGCATGCACATCTTGTGGTTCTGCAGAAAACGTCATCCGCGTCTACCAAAAGATGGATGTGCATGCTTAAAACGCGTTTTCGCACAAATGCGTGCGCGGGTGCTAAAAAGAGCAGCATCGGCATGCTTAGCACGTCGTTTGGTAGAAATCCACGTGCGCGTTCTGCCAAAAGCACCATTTGCATGCACATCTTGTGGTTTTGCAGAAAACTTCATCCGCGTCTACCAAAAGATGCATGTGCATGCTTAAAACGCGTTTTCGCACAAATCCGTGCGCGGGTGCTAAAAAGAGCAGCATCGGCATGCTTAGCACGTCGTTTGGTAGAAATCCACGTGCGCGTTCTGCAAAAAGCACCATTTGCATGCACATCTTGTGGTTTTGCAGAAAACTTCATCCGCGTCTACCAAAAGATGCATGTGCATGCTTAAAACGCGTTTTCGCACAAATGCGTGCGCGGGTGCTAAAAAGAGCAGCACCGGCATGCTTAGCACGTCGTTTGGTAGAAATCCACGAGCGCGTTCTGCAAAAAGAACCATTTGCATGCACATCTTGTGGTTTTGCAGAAAACTTCATCCGCGTCTACCAAAAGATGCATGTGCATGCTTAAAACGTGTTTTCGCACAAATGCGTGCGCGGGTGCTAAAAAGAGCAGCATCGGCATGCTTAGCACGTCGTTTGGTAGAAATCCACGTGCGCGTTCTGCCAAAAGCACCATTTGCATGCACATCTTGTGGTTTTGCAGAAAACTTCATCCGCGTCTACCAAAAGATGCATGTGCATGCTTAAAACGCGTTTTCGCACAAATCCGTGCGCGGGTGCTAAAAAGAGCAGCATCGGCATGCTTAGCACGTCGTTTGGTAGAAATCCACGTGCGCGTTCTGCAAAAAGCACCATTTGCATGCACATCTTGTGGTTTTGCAGAAAACTTCATCCGCGTCTACCAAAAGATGCATGTGCATGTTTAAAACGCGTTTTCGCACAAATGCGTGCGCGGGTGCTAAAAAAAGCAGCATCGGCATGCTTAGCACGTCGTTTGGTAGAAATCCACGTGCGCGTTCTGCAAAAAGCACCATTTGCATGCACATCTTGTGGTTTTGCAGAAAACTTCATCCGCGTCTACCAAAAGATGCATGTGCATGCTTAAAACGCGTTTTCGCACAAATGCGTGCGCGGGTGCTAAAAAGAGCAGCATCGGCATGCTTAGCACATCGTTTGGTAGAAATCCACGTGCGCGTTCTGCAAAAAGCGCCATTTGCATGCACATATTGTGGTTTTGCAGAAAACTTCATCCGCGTCTACCAAAAGATGCATGTGCATGCTTAAAACGCGTTTTCGCACAAATGCGTGCGCGGGTGCTAAAAATAGCAGCATCGGCATGCTTAGCACGTCGTTTGGTAGAAATCCACGTGCGCGTTCTGCAAAAAGCACCATTTGCATGCACATCTTGTGGTTTTGCAGAAAACTTCATCCGCGTCTACCAAAAGATGCATGTGCATGCTTAAAACGCGTTTTCGCACAAATGCGTGCGCGGGTGCTAAAAAGAGCGGCATCGGCATGCTTAGCACGTCGTTTGGTAGAAATCCACGTGCGCGTTCTGCAAAAAGCACCATTTGCATGCACATCTTGTGGTTTTGCAGAAAACTTCATCCGCGTCTACCAAAAGATGCATGTGCATGCTTAAAACGCGTTTTCGCACAAATGCGTGCGCGGGTGCTAAAAAGAGCAGTTCGGCATGCTTAGCACGTCGTTTGGTAGAAATCCACGTGCGCGTTCTGCAAAAAGCACCATTTGCATGCACATCTTGTGGTTTTGCAGAAAACTTCATCCGCGTCTACCAAAAGATGCATGCGCATGCTTAAAACGCGTTTTCGCACAAATGCGTGCGCGGGTGCTAAAAAGAGCAGCATCGGCATGCTTAGCACGTCGTTTGGTAGAAATCCACGTGCGCGTTCTGCCAAAAGCACCATTTGCATGCACATCTTGTGGTTTTGCAGAAAACTTCATCCGCGTCTACCAAAAGTTGCATGTGCATGCTTAAAACGCGTTTTCGCACAAATCCGTGCGCGGGTGCTAAAAAGAGCAGCATCGGCATGCTTAGCACGTCGTTTGGTAGAAATCCACGTGCGCTTTCTGCAAAAAGCAGCATTTGCATGCACATCTTGTGGTTTTGCAGAAAACTTCATCCGCGTCTACCAAAAGATGCATGTGCATGCTTAAAACGCGTTTTCGCACAAATACGTGCGCGGGTGCTAAAAAGAGCAGCATCGGCATGCTTAGCACGTCGTTTGGTAGAAATCCACGAGCGCGTTCTGCAAAAAGCACCATTTGCATGCACATCTTGTGGTTTTGCAGAAAACTTCATCCGCGTCTACCAAAAGATGCATGTGCATGCTTAAAACGCGTTTTCGCACAAATGCGTGCGCGGGTGCTAAAAAGAGCAGCATCGGCATGCTTAGCACGTCGTTTGGTAGAAATCCACGTGCGCGTTCTGCCAAAAGCACCATTTGCATGCACATCTTGTGGTTTTGCAGAAAACTTCATCCGCGTCTACCAAAAGATGCATGTGCATGCTTAAAACGCGTTTTCGCACAAATCCGTGCGCGGGTGCTAAAAAGAGCAGCATCGGCATGCTTAGCACGTCGTTTGGTAGAAATCCACGTGCGCGTTCTGCAAAAAGCACCATTTGCATGCACGTCTTGTGGTTTTGCAGAAAACTTCATCCGCGTCTACCAAAAGATGCATGGGTATGCTTAAAACGCGTTTTCGCACAAATGCGTGCGCGGGTGCTAAAAAGAGCAGCATCGGCATGCTTAGCACGTCGTATGGTAGAAATCCACGTGCTCGTTCTGCAAAAAGCACCATTTGCATGCACATCGTGTGGTTTTGCAGAAAACTTCATCCGCGTCTACCAAAAGATGCATGTGCATGCTTAAAACGCGTTTTCGCACAAATGCGTGCGCGGGTGCTAAAAAGAGCAGCATCGGCATGCTTAGCACGTCGTTTGGTAGAAATCCACGTGCGCGTTCTGCAAAAAGCACCATTTGCATGCACATCTTGTGGTTTTGCAGAAAACTTCATCCGCGTCTACCAAAAGATGCACGTGCTTGCTTAAAACGCGTTTTCGCACAAATGCGTGCGCGGGTGCTAAAAAGAGCAGCATCGGCATGCTTAGAACGTCGTTTGGTAGAAATCCACGTGCGCGTTCTGCCAAAAGCACCATTTGTATGCACATCTTGTGGTTTTGCAGAAAACTTCATCCGCGTCTACCAAAAATGCATGTGCATGCTTAAAACGCGTTTTCGCACAAATCCGTGCGCGGGTGCTAAAAAGAGCAGCATCGGCATGCTTAGCACGTCGTTTGGTAGAAATCCACGTGCGCGTTCTGCCAAAAGCACCATTTGCATGCACATCTTGTGGTTTTGCAGAAAACTTCATCCGCGTCTACCAAAAGATGCATGTGCATGCTTAAAACGCGTTTTCGCACAAATCCGTGCGCGGGTGCTAAAAAGAGCAGCATCGGCATGCTTAGCACGTCGTTTGGTAGAAATCCACGTGCGCGTTCTGCAAAAAGCACCATTTGCATGCACATCTTGTGGTTTTGCAGAAAACTTCATCCGCGTCTACCAAAAGATGCATGTGCATGCTTAAAACGCGTTTTCGCACAAATGCGTGCGCGGGTGCTAAAAAGAGCAGCATCGGCATGCTTAGCACGTCGTTTGGTAGAAATCCACGTGCGCGTTCTGCAAAAAGCACCATTTGCATGCACATCTTGTGGTTTTGCAGAAAACTTCATCCGCGTCTACCAAAAGATGCATGTGCATGCTTAAAACGCGTTTTCGCACAAATGCGTGCGCGGGTGCTAAAAAGAGCAGCATCGGCATGCTTAGCACGTCGTTTGGTAGAAATCCACGTGCGCGTTCTGCAAAAAGCACCATTTGCATGCACATCTTGTGGTTTTGCAGAAAACTTCATCCGCGTCTACCAAAAGATGCATGTGCATGCTTAAAACGCGTTTTCGCACAAATGCGTGCGCGGGTGCTAAAAAGAGCAGCATCGGCATGCTTAGCACGTCGTTTGGTAGAAATCCACGTGCGCGTTCTGCCAAAAGCACCATTTGCATGCACATCTTGTGGTTTTGCAGAAAACTTCATCCGCGTCTACCAAAAGATGCATGTGCATGCTTAAAACGCGTTTTTGCACAAATGCGTGCGCGGGTGCTAAAAAGAGCAGCATCGGCATGCTTAGCACGTCGTTTGGTAGAAATCCACGTGCGCGTTCTGCCAAAAGCACCATTTGCATGCACATCTTGTGGTTTTGCAGAAAACTTCATCCGCGTCTACCAAAAGATGCATGTGCATGCTTAAAACGCGTTTTCGCACAAATCCGTGCGCGGGTGCTAAAAAGAGCAGCATCGGCATGCTTAGCACGTCGTTTGGTAGAAATCCACGTGCGCGTTCTGCAAAAAGCACCATTTGCATGCACATCTTGTGGTTTTGCAGAAAACTTCATCCGCGTCTACCAAAAGATGCATGTGCATGCTTAAAACGCGTTTTCGCACAAATGCGTGCGCGGGTGCTAAAAAGAGCAGCATCGGCATGCTTAGCACGTCGTTTGGTAGAAATCCACGTGCGCGTTCTGCAAAAAGCACCATTTGCATGCACATCTTGTGGTTTTGCAGAAAACTTCATCCGCGTCTACCAAAAGATGCATGTGCATGCTTAAAACGCGTTTTCGCACAAATGCGTGCGCGGGTGCTAAAAAGAGCAGCATCGGCATGCTTAGCACGTCGTTTGGTAGAAATCCACGTGCGCGATCTGCAAAAAGCACCATTTGCATGCACATCTTGTGGTTTTGCAGAAAACTTCATCCGCGTCTACCAAAAGATGCATGTGCATGCTTAAAACGCGTTTTCGCACAAATGCGTGCGCGGGTGCTAAAAAGAGCAGCATCGGCATGCTTAGCACGTCGTATGGTAGAAATCCACGTGCTCGTTCTGCAAAAAGCACCATTTGCATGCACATCGTGTGGTTTTGCAGAAAACTTCATCCGCGTCTACCAAAAGATGCATGTGCATGCTTAAAACGCGTTTTCGCACAAATGCGTGCGCGGGTGCTAAAAAGAGCAGCATCGGCATGCTTAGCACGTCGTTTGGTAGAAATCCACGTGCGCGTTCTGCAAAAAGCACCATTTGCATGCACATCTTGTGGTTTTGCAGAAAACTTCATCCGCGTCTACCAAAAGATGCATGTGCATGCTTAAAACGCGTTTTCGCACAAATGCGTGCGCGGGTGCTAAAAAGAGCAGCATCGGCATGCTTAGCACGTCGTTTGGTAGAAATCCACGTGCGCGTTCTGCCAAAAGCACCATTTGCATGCACATCTTGTGGTTTTGCAGAAAACTTCATCCGCGTCTACCAAAAGATGCATGTGCATGCTTAAAACGCGTTTTCGCACAAATCCGTGCGCGGGTGCTAAAAAGAGCAGCATCGGCATGCTTAGCACGTCGTTTGGTAGAAATCCACGTGCGCGTTCTGCAAAAAGCACCATTTGCATGCACATCTTGTGGTTTTGCAGAAAACTTCATCCGCGTCTACCAAAAGATGCATGTGCATGCTTAAAACGCGTTTTCGCACAAATGCGTGCGCGGATGCTAAAAAGAGCAGCATCGGCATGCTTAGCACGTCGTTTGGTAGAAATCCACGTGCGCGTTCTGCAAAAAAGCACCATTTGCATGCACATCTTGTGGTTTTGCAGAAAACTTCATCCGCGTCTACCAAAAGATGCATGTGCATGCTTAAAACGCGTTTTCGCACAAATGCATGCGCGGGTGCTAAAAAGAGCAGCATCGGCATGCTTAGCACGTCGTTTGGTAGAAATCCACGTGCGCGTTCTGCCAAAAGCACCATTTGCATGCACATCTTGTGGTTTTGCAGAAAACTTCATCCGCGTCTACCAAAAGATGCATGTGCATTGCTTAAAACGCGTTTTCGCACAAATGCGTGCGCGGGTGCTAAAAAGAGCAGCATCGGCATGCTTAGCACGTCGTTTGGTAGAAATCCACGTGCGCGTTCTGCAAAAAAGCACCATTTGCATGCACATCTTGTGGTTTTGCAGAAAACTTCATCCGCGTCTACCAAAAGATGCATGTGCATGCTTAAAACGCGTTTTCGCACAAATGCGTGCGCGGGTGCTAAAAAGAGCAGCATCGGCATGCTTAGCATGTCATTTCGTAGAAATCCACGTGCGCGTTCTGCCAAAGCACCATTTGCATGCACATATTGTGGTTTTGCAGAAACTTCATCCGCGTCTACCAAAAGATGCATGTGCATGCTTAAAACGCGTTTTCGCACAAATCCGTGCGCGGGTGCTAAAAAGAAGCAGCATCGGCATGCTTAGCACGTCGTTTGGTAGAAATCCACGTGCGCGTTCTGCAAAAAGCACCATTTGCATGCACATCTTGTGGTTTTGCAGAAAACTTCATCCGCGTCTACCAAAAGATGCATATGCATGCTTAAAACGCGTTTTCGCACAAATGCGTGCGCGGGTGCTAAAAAGAGCAGCATCGGCATGCTTAGCACGTCGTTTGGTAGAAATCCACGTGCGCGTTCTGCAAAAAGCACCATTTGCATGCACATCTTGTGGTTTTGCAGAAAACTTCATCCGCGTCTACCAAAAGATGCATGTGCATGCTTAAAACGCGTTTTCGCACAAATGCGTGCGCGGGTGCTAAAAAGAGCAGCATCGGCATGCTTAGCACGTCGTTTGGTAGAAATCCACGTGCGCGTTCTGCCAAAAGCACCATTTGCATGCACATCTTGTGGTTTTGCAGAAAACTTCATCCGCGTCTACCAAAAGATGCATGTGCATGCTTAAAACGCGTTTTCGCACAAATCCGTGCGCGGGTGCTAAATAGAGCAGCATCGGCATGCTTAGCACGTCGTTTGGTAGAAATCCACGTGCGCGTTCTGCAAAAAGCACCATTTGCATGCACATCGTGTGGTTTTGCAGAAAACTTCATCCGCGTCTACCAAAAGATGCATGAGCATGCTTAAAACGCGTTTTCGCACAAATGCGTGCGCGGGTGCTAAAAAGAGCAGCATCGGCATGCTTAGCACGTCGTTTGGTAGAAATCCACGTGCGCGTTCTGCAAAAAGCGCCATTTGCATGCACATCTTGTGGTTTTGCAGAAAACTTCATCCGCGTCTACCAAAAGATGCATGTGCATGCTTAAAACGCGTTTTCGCACAAATGCGTGCGCGGGTGCTAAAAAGAGCAGCATCGGCATGCTTAGCACGTCGTTTGGTAGAAATCCACGTGCGCGTTCTGCCAAAAGCACCATTTGCATGCACATCTTGTGGTTTTGCAGAAAACTTCATCCGCGTCTACCAAAAGATGCATGTGCATGCTTAAAACGCGTTTTCGCACAAATGCGTGCGCGGGTGCTAAAAAGAGCAGCATCGGCATGCTTAGCACGTCGTTTGGTAGAAATCCACGTGCGCGTTCTGCCAAAAGCACCATTTGCATGCACATCTTGTGGTTTTGCAGAAAACTTCATCCGCGTCTACCAAAAGATGCATGTGCATGCTTAAAACGCGTTTTCGCACAAATCCGTGCGCGGGTGCTAAAAAGAGCAGCATCGGCATGCTTAGCACGTCGTTTGGTAGAAATCCACGTGCGCGATCTGCCAAAAGCACCATTTGCATGCACATCTTGTGGTTTTGCAGAAAACTTCATCCGCGTCTACCAAAAGATGCATGTGCATGCTTAAAACGCGTTTTCGCACAAATGCGTGCGCGGGTGCTAAAAAGAGCAGCATCGGCATGCTTAGCACGTCGTTTGGTAGAAATCCACGTGCGCGTTCTGCAAAAAGCACCATTTGCATGCACATCTTGTGGTTTTGCAGAAAACTTCATCCGCGTCTACCAAAAGATGCATGTGCATGCTTAAAACGCGTTTTCGCACAAATGCGTGCGCGGGTGCTAAAAAGAGCAGCATCGGCGTGCTTAGCACGTCGTTTGGTAGAAATCCACGTGCGCGTTCTGCCAAAAGCACCATTTGCATGCACATCTTGTGGTTTTGCAGAAAACTTCATCCGCGTCTACCAAAAGATGCATGTGCATGCTTAAAACGCGTTTTCGCACAAATCCGTGCGCGGGTGCTAAAAAGAGCAGCATCGGCATGCTTAGCACGTCGTTTGGTAGAAATCCACGTGCGCGTTCTGCAAAAAGCACCATTTGCATGCACATCTTGTGGTTTTGCAGAAAACTTCATCCGCGTCTACCAAAAGATGCATGTGCATGCTTAAAACGCGTTTTCGCACAAATGCGTGCGCGGGTGCTAAAAAGAGCAGCATCGGCGTGCTTAGCACGTCGTTTGGTAGAAATCCACGTGCGCGTTCTGCCAAAAGCACCATTTGCATGCACATCTTGTGGTTTTGCAGAAAACTTCATCCGCGTCTACCAAAAGATGCATGTGCATGCTTAAAACGCGTTTTCGCACAAATCCGTGCGCGGGTGCTAAAAAGAGCAGCATCGGCATGCTTAGCACGTCGTTTGGTAGAAATCCACGTGCGCGTTCTGCAAAAAGCACCATTTGCATGCACATCTTGTGGTTTTGCAGAAAACTTCATCCGCGTCTACCAAAAGATGCATGTGCATGCTTAAAACGCGTTTTCGCACAAATGCGTGCGCGGATGCTAAAAAGAGCAGCATCGGCATGCTTAGCACGTCGTTTGGTAGAAATCCACGTGCGCGTTCTGCAAAAAGCACCATTTGCATGCACATCTTGTGGTTTTGCAGAAAACTTCATCCGCGTCTACCAAAAGATGCATGTGCATGCTTAAAACGCGTTTTCGCACAAATGCGTGCGCGGGTGCTAAAAAGAGCAGCATCGGCATGCTTAGCACGTCGTTTGGTAGAAATCCACGTGCGCGTTCTGCCAAAAGCACCATTTGCATGCACATCTTGTGGTTTTGCAGAAAACTTCATCCGCGTCTACCAAAAGATGCATGTGCATGCTTAAAACGCGTTTTCGCACAAATGCGTGCGCGGGTGCTAAAAAGAGCAGCATCGGCATGCTTAGCACGTCGTTTGGTAGAAATCCACGTGCGCGTTCTGCAAAAAGCACCATTTGCATGCACATCTTGTGGTTTTGCAGAAAACTTCATCCGCGTCTACCAAAAGATGCATGTGCATGCTTAAAACGCGTTTTCGCACAAATGCGTTCGCGGGTGCTAAAAAGAGCAGCATCGGCATGCTTAGCACGTCGTTTGGTAGAAATCCACGTGCGCGTTCTGCAAAAAGCACCATTTGCATGCACATCTTGTGGTTTTGCAGAAAACTTCATCCGCGTCTACCAAAAGATGCATGTGCATGCTTAAAACGCGTTTTCGCACAAATGCGTGCGCGGGTGCTAAAAAGAGCAGCATCGGCATGCTTAGCACGTCGTTTGGTAGAAATCCACGTGCGCGTTCTGCCAAAAGCACCATTTGCATGCACATCTTGTGGTTTTGCAGAAAACTTCATCCGCGTCTACCAAAAGATGCAGGTGCATGCTTAAAACGCGTTTTCGCACAAATCCGTGCGCGGGTGCTAAAAAGAGCAGCATCGGCATGCTTAGCACGTCGTTTGGTAGAAATCCACGTGCGCGTTCTGCAAAAAGCACCATTTGCATGCACATCTTGTGGTTTTGCAGAAAACTTCATCCGCGTCTACCAAAAGATGCATGTGCATGCTTAAAACGCGTTTTCGCACAAATGCGTGCGCGGATGCTAAAAAGAGCAGCATCGGCATGCTTAGCACGTCGTTTGGTAGAAATCCACGTGCGCGTTCTGCAAAAAGCACCATTTGCATGCACATCTTGTGGTTTTGCAGAAAACTTCATCCGCGTCTACCAAAAGATGCATGTGCATGCTTAAAACGCGTTTTCGCACAAATGCGTGCGCGGGTGCTAAAAAGAGCAGCATCGGCATGCTTAGCACGTCGTTTGGTAGAAATCCACGTGCGCGTTCTGCCAAAAGCACCATTTGCATGCACATCTTGTGGTTTTGCAGAAAACTTCATCCGCGTCTACCAAAAGATGCATGTGCATGCTTAAAACGCGTTTTCGCACAAATGCGTGCGCGGGTGCTAAAAAGAGCAGCATCGGCATGCTTAGCACGTCGTTTGGTAGAAATCCACGTGCGCGTTCTGCAAAAAGCACCATTTGCATGCACATCTTGTGGTTTTGCAGAAAACTTCATCCGCGTCTACCAAAAGATGCATGTGCATGCTTAAAACGCGTTTTCGCACAAATGCGTGCGCGGGTGCTAAAAAGAGCAGCATCGGCATGCTTAGCACGTCGTTTGGTAGAAATCCACGTGCGCGTTCTGCCAAAAGCACCATTTGCATGCACATCTTGTGGTTTTGCAGAAAACTTCATCCGCGTCTACCAAAAGATGCATGTGCATGCTTAAAACGCGTTTTCGCACAAATGCGTGCGCGGGTGCTAAAAAGAGCAGCATCGGCATGCTTAGCACGTCGTTTGGTAGAAATCCACGTGCGCGTTCTGCCAAAAGCACCATTTGCATGCACATCTTGTGGTTTTGCAGAAAACTTCATCCGCGTCTACCAAAAGATGCATGTGCATGCTTAAAACGCGTTTTCGCACAAATGCGTGCGCGGGTGCTAAAAAGAGCAGCATCGGCATGCTTAGCACGTCGTTTGGTAGAAATCCACGTGCGCGTTCTGCCAAAAGCACCATTTGCATGCACATCTTGTGGTTTTGCAGAAAACTTCATCCGCGTCTACCAAAAGATGCATGTGCATGCTTAAAACGCGTTTTCGCACAAATGCGTGCGCGGGTGCTAAAAAGAGCAGCATCGGCATGCTTAGCACGTCGTTTGGTAGAAATCCACGTGCGCGTTCTGCCAAAAGCACCATTTGCATGCACATCTTGTGGTTTTGCAGAAAACTTCATCCGCGTCTACCAAAAGATGCATGTGCATGCTTAAAACGCGTTTTCGCACAAATCCGTGCGCGGGTGCTAAATAGAGCAGCATCGGCATGCTTAGCACGTCGTTTGGTAGAAATCCACGTGCGCGTTCTGCAAAAAGCACCATTTGCATGCACATCGTGTGGTTTTGCAGAAAACTTCATCCGCGTCTACCAAAAGATGCATGTGCATGCTTAAAACGCGTTTTCGCACAAATGCGTGCGCGGGTGCTAAAAAGAGCAGCATCGGCATGCTTAGCACGTCGTTTGGTAGAAATCCACGTGCGCGTTCTGCAAAAAGCACCATTTGCATGCACATCTTGTGGTTTTGCAGAAAACTTCATCCGCGTCTACCAAAAGATGCATGTGCATGCTTAAAACGCGTTTTCGCACAAATGCGTGCGCGGGTGCTAAAAAGAGCAGCATCGGCATGCTTAGCACGTCGTTTGGTAGAAATCCACGTGCGCGTTCTGCCAAAAGCACCATTTGCATGCACATCTTGTGGTTTTGCAGAAAACTTCATCCGCGTCTACCAAAAGATGCATGTGCATGCTTAAAACGCGTTTTCGCACAAATGCGTGCGCGGGTGCTAAAAAGAGCAGCATCGGCATGCTTAGCACGTCGTTTGGTAGAAATCCACGTGCGCGTTCTGCCAAAAGCACCATTTGCATGCACATCTTGTGGTTTTGCAGAAAACTTCATCCGCGTCTACCAAAAGATGCATGTGCATGCTTAAAACGCGTTTTCGCACAAATCCGTGCGCGGGTGCTAAAAAGAGCAGCATCGGCATGCTTAGCACGTCGTTTGGTAGAAATCCACGTGCGCGTTCTGCAAAAAGCACCATTTGCATGCACATCTTGTGGTTTTGCAGAAAACTTCATCCGCGTCTACCAAAAGATGCATGTGCATGCTTAAAACGCGTTTTCGCACAAATGCGTGCGCGGGTGCTAAAAAGAGCAGCATCGGCATGCTTAGCACGTCGTTTGGTAGAAATCCACGTGCGCGTTCTGCAAAAAGCACCATTTGCATGCACATCTTGTGGTTTTGCAGAAAACTTCATCCGCGTCTACCAAAAGATGCATGTGCATGCTTAAAACGCGTTTTCGCACAAATGCGTGCGCGGGTGCTAAAAAGAGCAGCATCGGCATGCTTAGCACGTCGTTTGGTAGAAGTCCACGTGCGCGTTCTGCAAAAAGCACCATTTGCATGCACATCTTGTGGTTTTGCAGAAAACTTCATCCGCGTCTACCAAAAGATGCATGTGCATGCTTAAAACGCGTTTTCGCACAAATGCGTGCGCGGGTGCTAAAAAGAGCAGCATCGGCATGCTTAGCACGTCGTTTGGTAGAAATCCACGTGCGCGTTCTGCCAAAAGCACCATTTGCATGCACATCTTGTGGTTTTGCAGAAAACTTCATCCGCGTCTACCAAAAGATGCATGTGCTTGCTTAAAACGCGTTTTCGCACAAATGCGTGCGCGGGTGCTAAAAAGAGCAGCATCGGCATGCTTAGCACGTCGTTTGGTAGAAATCCACGTGCGCGTTCTGCCAAAAGCACCATTTGTATGCACATATTGTGGTTTTGCAGAAAACTTCATCCGCGTCTACCAAAAATGCATGTGCATGCTTAAAACGCGTTTTCGCACAAATCCGTGCGCGGGTGCTAAAAAGAGCAGCATCGGCATGCTTAGCACGTCGTTTGGTAGAAATCCACGTGCGCGTTCTGCCAAAAGCACCATTTGCATGCACATCTTGTGGTTTTGCAGAAAACTTCATCCGCGTCTACCAAAAGATGCATGTGCATGCTTAAAACGCGTTTTCGCACAAATGCGTGCGCGGGTGCTAAAAAGAGCAGCATCGGCATGCTTAGCACGTCGTTTGGTAGAAATCCACGTGCGCGTTCTGCCAAAAGCACCATTTGTATGCACATCTTGTGGTTTTGCAGAAAACTTCATCCGCGTCTACCAAAAATGCATGTGCTTGCTTAAAACGCGTTTTCGCACAAATGCGTGCGCGGGTGCTAAAAAGAGCAGCATCGGCATGCTTAGCACGTCGTTTGGTAGAAGTCCACGTGCGCGTTCTGCCAAAAGCACCATTTGCATGCACATCTTGTGGTTTTCCAGAAAACTTCATCCGCGTCTACCAAAAGATGCATGTGCATGCTTAAAACGCGTTTTCGCACAAATCCGTGCGCGGGTGCTAAAAAGAGCAGCATCGGCATGCTTAGCACGTCGTTTGGTAGAAATCCACGTGCGCGTTCTGCAAAAAGCACCATTTGCATGCACATCTTGTGGTTTTGCAGAAAACTTCATCCGCGTCTACCAAAAGATGCATGTGCATGCTTAAAACGCGTTTTCGCACAAATGCGTGCGCGGGTGCTAAAAAGAGCAGCATCGGCATGCTTAGCACGTCGTTTGGTAGAAATCCACGTGCGCGTTCTGCAAAAAGCACCATTTGCATGCACATCTTGTGGTTTTGCAGAAAACTTCATCCGCGTCTACCAAAAGATGCATGTGCATGCTTAAAACGCGTTTTCGCACAAATGCGTGCGCGGGTGCTAAAAAGAGCCGCATCGGCATGCTTAGCACGTCGTTTGGTAGAAATCCACGTGCGCGTTCTGCCAAAAGCACCATTTGCATGCACATCTTGTGGTTTTGCACAAAACTTCATTCGCGTCTACCAAAAGATGCATGTGCTTGCTTAAAACGCGTTTTCGCACAAATGCGCGCGGGTGCTAAAAAGAGCAGCATCGGCATGCTTAGCACGTCGTTTGGTAGAAATCCACGTGCGCGTTCTGCCAAAAGCACCATTTGTATGCACATCTTGTGGTTTTGCAGAAAACTTCATCCGCGTCTACCAAAAATGCATGTGCATGCTTAAAACGCGTTTTCGCACAAATCCGTGCGCGGGTGCTAAAAAGAGCAGCATCGGCATGCTTAGCACGTCGTTTGGTAGAAATCCACGTGCGCGTTCTGCCAAAAGCACCATTTGCATGCACATCTTGTGGTTTTGCAGAAAACTTCATCCGCGTCTACCAAAAGATGCATGTGCATGCTTAAAACGCGTTTTCGCACAAATCCGTGCGCGGGTCCTAAAAAGAGCAGCATCGGCATGCTTAGCACGTCGTTTGGTAAAAATCCACGTGCGCGTTCTGCAAAAAGCACCATTTGCATGCACATCTTGTGGTTTTGCAGAAAACTTCATCCGCGTCTACCAAAAGATGCATGTGCATGCTTAAAACGCGTTTTCGCACAAATACGTGCGCGGGTGCTAAAAAGAGCAGCATCGACATGCTTAGCACGTCGTTTGGTAGAAATCCACGTGCGCGTTCTGCAAAAAGCACCATTTGCATGCACATCTTGTGGTTTTGCAGAAAACTTCATCCGCGTCTACCAAAAGATGCATGTGCATGCTTAAAACGCGTTTTCGCACAAATCCGTGCGCGGGTGCTAAAAAGAGCAGCATTGGCATGCTTAGCACGTCGTTTGGTAGAAATCCACGTGCGCGTTCTGCCAAAAGCACCATTTGCATGCACATCTTGTGGTTTTGCAGAAAACTTCATCCGCGTCTACCAAAAGATGCATGTGCATGCTTAAAACGCGTTTTCGCACAAATCCGTGCGCGGGTGCTAAAAAGAGCAGCATCGGCATGCTTAGCACGTCGTTTGGTAGAAATCCATGTCCGCGTTCTGCAAAAAGCACCATTTGCATGCACATCTTGTGGTTTTGCAGAAAACTTCATCCGCGTCTACCAAAAGATGCATGTGCATGCTTAAAACGCGTTTTCGCACAAATCCGTGCGCGGGTGCTAAAAAGAGCAGCATCGGCATGCTTAGCACGTCGTTTGGTAGAAATCCACGTGCGCGTTCTGCAGAAAGCACCATTTGCATGCACATCTTGTGGTTTTGCAGAAAACTTCATCCGCGTCTACCAAAAGATGCATGTGCATGCTTAAAACGCGTTTTCGCACAAATCCGTGCGCGGGTGCTAAAAAGAGCAGCATCGGCATCCTTAGCACGTCGTTTGGTAGAAATCCACGTGCGCGTTCTGCAAAAAGCAATATTTGCATGCACATCTTGTGGTTCTGCAGAAAACGTCATCCGCGTCTACCAAAAGATGGATGTGCATGCTTAAAACGCGTTTTCGCACAAATCCGTGCGCGGGTGCTAAAAAGAGCAGCATCGGCATGCTTAGCACGTCGTTTGGTAGAAATCCACGTGCGCGTTCTGCCAAAAGCACCATTTGCATGCACATCTTGTGGTTTTGCAGAAAACTTCATCCGCGTCTACCAAAAGATGCATGTGCATGCTTAAAACGCGTTTTCGCACAAATCCGTGCGCGGGTGCTAAAAAGAGCAGCATCGGCATGCTTAGCACGTCGTTTGGTAGAAATCCACGTGCGCGTTCTGCAAAAAGCACCATTTGCATGCACATCTTGTGGTTTTGCAGAAAACTTCATCCGCGTCTACCAAAAGATGCATGTGCATGCTTAAAACGCGTTTTCGCACAAATGCGTGCGCGGGTGCTAAAAAGAGCAGCTCCGGCATGCTTAGCACGTCGTTTGGTAGAAATCCACGAGCGCGTTCTGCAAAAAGAACCATTTGCATGCACATCTTGTGGTTTTGCAGAAAACTTCATCCGCGTCTACCAAAAGATGCATGTGCATGCTTAAAACGCGTTTTCGCACAAATGCGTGCGCGGGTGCTAAAAAGAGCAGCATCGGCATGCTTAGCACGTCGTTTGGTAGAAATCCACGTGCGCGTTCTGCCAAAAGCACCATTTGCATGCACATCTTGTGGTTTTGCAGAAAACTTCATCCGCGTCTACCAAAAGATGCATGTGCATGCTTAAAACGCGTTTTCGCACAAATCCGTGCGCGGGTGCTAAAAAGAGCAGCATCGGCATGCTTAGCACGTCGTTTGGTAGAAATCCACGTGCGCGTTCTGCAAAAAGCACCATTTGCATGCACATCTTGTGGTTTTGCAGAAAACTTCATCCGCGTCTACCAAAAGATGCATGTGCATGTTTAAAACGCGTTTTCGCACAAATGCGTGCGCGGGTGCTAAAAAAAGCAGCATCGGCATGCTTAGCACGTCGTTTGGTAGAAATCCACGTGCGCGTTCTGCAAAAAGCACCATTTGCATGCACATCTTGTGGTTTTGCAGAAAACTTCATCCGCGTCTACCAAAAGATGCATGTGCATGCTTAAAACGCGTTTTCGCACAAATGCGTGCGCGGGTGCTAAAAAGAGCAGCATCGGCATGCTTAGCACATCGTTTGGTAGAAATCCACGTGCGCGTTCTGCAAAAAGCGCCATTTGCATGCACATATTGTGGTTTTGCAGAAAACTTCATCCGCGTCTACCAAAAGATGCATGTGCATGCTTAAAACGCGTTTTCGCACAAATGCGTGCGCGGGTGCTAAAAATAGCAGCATCGGCATGCTTAGCACGTCGTTTGGTAGAAATCCACGTGCGCGTTCTGCAAAAAGCACCATTTGCATGCACATCTTGTGGTTTTGCAGAAAACTTCATCCGCGTCTACCAAAAGATGCATGTGCATGCTTAAAACGCGTTTTCGCACAAATGCGTGCGCGGGTGCTAAAAAGAGCGGCATCGGCATGCTTAGCACGTCGTTTGGTAGAAATCCACGTGCGCGTTCTGCAAAAAGCACCATTTGCATGCACATCTTGTGGTTTTGCAGAAAACTTCATCCGCGTCTACCAAAAGATGCATGTGCATGCTTAAAACGCGTTTTCGCACAAATGCGTGCGCGGGTGCTAAAAAGAGCAGTTCGGCATGCTTAGCACGTCGTTTGGTAGAAATCCACGTGCGCGTTCTGCAAAAAGCACCATTTGCATGCACATCTTGTGGTTTTGCAGAAAACTTCATCCGCGTCTACCAAAAGATGCATGCGCATGCTTAAAACGCGTTTTCGCACAAATGCGTGCGCGGGTGCTAAAAAGAGCAGCATCGGCATGCTTAGCACGTCGTTTGGTAGAAATCCACGTGCGCGTTCTGCCAAAAGCACCATTTGCATGCACATCTTGTGGTTTTGCAGAAAACTTCATCCGCGTCTACCAAAAGTTGCATGTGCATGCTTAAAACGCGTTTTCGCACAAATCCGTGCGCGGGTGCTAAAAAGAGCAGCATCGGCATGCTTAGCACGTCGTTTGGTAGAAATCCACGTGCGCTTTCTGCAAAAAGCAGCATTTGCATGCACATCTTGTGGTTTTGCAGAAAACTTCATCCGCGTCTACCAAAAGATGCATGTGCATGCTTAAAACGCGTTTTCGCACAAATACGTGCGCGGGTGCTAAAAAGAGCAGCATCGGCATGCTTAGCACGTCGTTTGGTAGAAATCCACGAGCGCGTTCTGCAAAAAGCACCATTTGCATGCACATCTTGTGGTTTTGCAGAAAACTTCATCCGCGTCTACCAAAAGATGCATGTGCATGCTTAAAACGCGTTTTCGCACAAATGCGTGCGCGGGTGCTAAAAAGAGCAGCATCGGCATGCTTAGCACGTCGTTTGGTAGAAATCCACGTGCGCGTTCTGCCAAAAGCACCATTTGCATGCACATCTTGTGGTTTTGCAGAAAACTTCATCCGCGTCTACCAAAAGATGCATGTGCATGCTTAAAACGCGTTTTCGCACAAATCCGTGCGCGGGTGCTAAAAAGAGCAGCATCGGCATGCTTAGCACGTCGTTTGGTAGAAATCCACGTGCGCGTTCTGCAAAAAGCACCATTTGCATGCACGTCTTGTGGTTTTGCAGAAAACTTCATCCGCGTCTACCAAAAGATGCATGGGTATGCTTAAAACGCGTTTTCGCACAAATGCGTGCGCGGGTGCTAAAAAGAGCAGCATCGGCATGCTTAGCACGTCGTATGGTAGAAATCCACGTGCTCGTTCTGCAAAAAGCACCATTTGCATGCACATCGTGTGGTTTTGCAGAAAACTTCATCCGCGTCTACCAAAAGATGCATGTGCATGCTTAAAACGCGTTTTCGCACAAATGCGTGCGCGGGTGCTAAAAAGAGCAGCATCGGCATGCTTAGCACGTCGTTTGGTAGAAATCCACGTGCGCGTTCTGCAAAAAGCACCATTTGCATGCACATCTTGTGGTTTTGCAGAAAACTTCATCCGCGTCTACCAAAAGATGCACGTGCTTGCTTAAAACGCGTTTTCGCACAAATGCGTGCGCGGGTGCTAAAAAGAGCAGCATCGGCATGCTTAGCACGTCGTTTGGTAGAAATCCACGTGCGCGTTCTGCCAAAAGCACCATTTGTATGCACATCTTGTGGTTTTGCAGAAAACTTCATCCGCGTCTACCAAAAATGCATGTGCATGCTTAAAACGCGTTTTCGCACAAATCCGTGCGCGGGTGCTAAAAAGAGCAGCATCGGCATGCTTAGCACGTCGTTTGGTAGAAATCCACGTGCGCGTTCTGCCAAAAGCACCATTTGCATGCACATCTTGTGGTTTTGCAGAAAACTTCATCCGCGTCTACCAAAAGATGCATGTGCATGCTTAAAACGCGTTTTCGCACAAATCCGTGCGCGGGTGCTAAAAAGAGCAGCATCGGCATGCTTAGCACGTCGTTTGGTAGAAATCCACGTGCGCGTTCTGCAAAAAGCACCATTTGCATGCACATCTTGTGGTTTTGCAGAAAACTTCATCCGCGTCTACCAAAAGATGCATGTGCATGCTTAAAACGCGTTTTCGCACAAATGCGTGCGCGGGTGCTAAAAAGAGCAGCATCGGCATGCTTAGCACGTCGTTTGGTAGAAATCCACGTGCGCGTTCTGCAAAAAGCACCATTTGCATGCACATCTTGTGGTTTTGCAGAAAACTTCATCCGCGTCTACCAAAAGATGCATGTGCATGCTTAAAACGCGTTTTCGCACAAATGCGTGCGCGGGTGCTAAAAAGAGCAGCATCGGCATGCTTAGCACGTCGTTTGGTAGAAATCCACGTGCGCGTTCTGCAAAAAGCACCATTTGCATGCACATCTTGTGGTTTTGCAGAAAACTTCATCCGCGTCTACCAAAAGATGCATGTGCATGCTTAAAACGCGTTTTTGCACAAATGCGTGCGCGGGTGCTAAAAAGAGCAGCATCGGCATGCTTAGCACGTCGTTTGGTAGAAATCCACGTGCGCGTTCTGCCAAAAGCACCATTTGCATGCACATCTTGTGGTTTTGCAGAAAACTTCATCCGCGTCTACCAAAAGATGCATGTGCATGCTTAAAACGCGTTTTCGCACAAATCCGTGCGCGGGTGCTAAAAAGAGCAGCATCGGCATGCTTAGCACGTCGTTTGGTAGAAATCCACGTGCGCGTTCTGCAAAAAGCACCATTTGCATGCACATCTTGTGGTTTTGCAGAAAACTTCATCCGCGTCTACCAAAAATGCATGTGCATGCTTAAAACGCGTTTTCGCACAAATCCGTGCGCGGGTGCTAAAAAGAGCAGCATCGGCATGCTTAGCACGTCGTTTGGTAGAAATCCACGTGCGCGTTCTGCCAAAAGCACCATTTGCATGCACATCTTGTGGTTTTGCAGAAAACTTCATCCGCGTCTACCAAAAGATGCATGTGCATGCTTAAAACGCGTTTTCGCACAAATCCGTGCGCGGGTGCTAAAAAGAGCAGCATCGGCATGCTTAGCACGTCGTTTGGTAGAAATCCACGTGCGCGTTCTGCCAAAAGCACCATTTGCATGCACATCTTGTGGTTTTGCAGAAAACTTCATCCGCGTCTACCAAAAGATGCATGTGCATGCTTAAAACGCGTTTTCGCACAAATCCGTGCGCGGGTCCTAAAAAGAGCAGCATCGGCATGCTTAGCACGTCGTTTGGTAAAAATCCACGTGCGCGTTCTGCAAAAAGCACCATTTGCATGCACATCTTGTGGTTTTGCAGAAAACTTCATCCGCGTCTACCAAAAGATGCATGTGCATGCTTAAAACGCGTTTTCGCACAAGTACGTGCGCGGGTGCTAAAAAGAGCAGCATCGACATGCTTAGCACGTCGTTTGGTAGAAATCCACGTGCGCGTTCTGCAAAAAGCACCATTTGCATGCACATCTTGTGGTTTTGCAGAAAACTTCATCCGCGTCTACCAAAAGATGCATGTGCATGCTTAAAACGCGTTTTCGCACAAATCCGTGCGCGGGTGCTAAAAAGAGCAGCATTGGCATGCTTAGCACGTCGTTTGGTAGAAATCCACGTGCGCGTTCTGCCAAAAGCACCATTTGCATGCACATCTTGTGGTTTTGCAGAAAACTTCATCCGCGTCTACCAAAAGATGCATGTGCATGCTTAAAACGCGTTTTCGCACAAATCCGTGCGCGGGTGCTAAAAAGAGCAGCATCGGCATGCTTAGCACGTCGTTTGGTTGAAATCCATGTGCGCGTTCTGCAAAAAGCACCATTTGCATGCACATCTTGTGGTTTTGCAGAAAACTTCATCCGCGTCTACCAAAAGATGCATGTGCATGCTTAAAACGCGTTTTCGCACAAATCCGTGCGCGGGTGCTAAAAAGAGCAGCATCGGCATGCTTAGCACGTCGTTTGGTAGAAATCCACGTGCGCGTTCTGCAGAAAGCACCATTTGCATGCACATCTTGTGGTTTTGCAGAAAACTTCATCCGCGTCTACCAAAAGATGCATGTGCATGCTTAAAACGCGTTTTCGCACAAATCCGTGCGCGGGTGCTAAAAAGAGCAGCATCGGCATCCTTAGCACGTCGTTTGGTAGAAATCCACGTGCGCGTTCTGCAAAAAGCAATATTTGCATGCACATCTTGTGGTTCTGCAGAAAACGTCATCCGCGTCTACCAAAAGATGGATGTGCATGCTTAAAACGCGTTTTCGCACAAATGCGTGCGCGGGTGCTAAAAAGAGCAGCATCGGCATGCTTAGCACGTCGTTTGGTAGAAATCCACGTGCGCGTTCTGCCAAAAGCACCATTTGCATGCACATCTTGTGGTTTTGCAGAAAACTTCATCCGCGTCTACCAAAAGATGCATGTGCATGCTTAAAACGCGTTTTCGCACAAATCCGTGCGCGGGTGCTAAAAAGAGCAGCATCGGCATGCTTAGCACGTCGTTTGGTAGAAATCCACGTGCGCGTTCTGCAAAAAGCACCATTTGCATGCACATCTTGTGGTTTTGCAGAAAACTTCATCCGCGTCTACCAAAAGATGCATGTGCATGCTTAAAACGCGTTTTCGCACAAATGCGTGCGCGGGTGCTAAAAAGAGCAGCACCGGCATGCTTAGCACGTCGTTTGGTAGAAATCCACGAGCGCGTTCTGCAAAAAGAACCATTTGCATGCACATCTTGTGGTTTTGCAGAAAACTTCATCCGCGTCTACCAAAAGATGCATGTGCATGCTTAAAACGCGTTTTCGCACAAATGCGTGCGCGGGTGCTAAAAAGAGCAGCATCGGCATGCTTAGCACGTCGTTTGGTAGAAATCCACGTGCGCGTTCTGCCAAAAGCACCATTTGCATGCACATCTTGTGGTTTTGCAGAAAACTTCATCCGCGTCTACCAAAAGATGCATGTGCATGCTTAAAACGCGTTTTCGCACAAATCCGTGCGCGGGTGCTAAAAAGAGCAGCATCGGCATGCTTAGCACGTCGTTTGGTAGAAATCCACGTGCGCGTTCTGCAAAAAGCACCATTTGCATGCACATCTTGTGGTTTTGCAGAAAACTTCATCCGCGTCTACCAAAAGATGCATGTGCATGTTTAAAACGCGTTTTCGCACAAATGCGTGCGCGGGTGCTAAAAAAAGCAGCATCGGCATGCTTAGCACGTCGTTTGGTAGAAATCCACGTGCGCGTTCTGCAAAAAGCACCATTTGCATGCACATCTTGTGGTTTTGCAGAAAACTTCATCCGCGTCTACCAAAAGATGCATGTGCATGCTTAAAACGCGTTTTCGCACAAATGCGTGCGCGGGTGCTAAAAAGAGCAGCATCGGCATGCTTAGCACATCGTTTGGTAGAAATCCACGTGCGCGTTCTGCAAAAAGCGCCATTTGCATGCACATATTGTGGTTTTGCAGAAAACTTCATCCGCGTCTACCAAAAGATGCATGTGCATGCTTAAAACGCGTTTTCGCACAAATGCGTGCGCGGGTGCTAAAAATAGCAGCATCGGCATGCTTAGCACGTCGTTTGGTAGAAATCCACGTGCGCGTTCTGCAAAAAGCACCATTTGCATGCACATCTTGTGGTTTTGCAGAAAACTTCATCCGCGTCTACCAAAAGATGCATGTGCATGCTTAAAACGCGTTTTCGCACAAATGCGTGCGCGGGTGCTAAAAAGAGCGGCATCGGCATGCTTAGCACGTCGTTTGGTAGAAATCCACGTGCGCGTTCTGCAAAAAGCACCATTTGCATGCACATCTTGTGGTTTTGCAGAAAACTTCATCCGCGTCTACCAAAAGATGCATGTGCATGCTTAAAACGCGTTTTCGAACAAATGCGTGCGCGGGTGCTAAAAAGAGCAGCATCGGCATGCTTAGCACGTCGTTTGGTAGAAATCCACGTGCGCGTTCTGCAAAAAGCACCATTTGCATGCACATCTTGTGGTTTTGCAGAAAACTTCATCCGCGTCTACCAAAAGATGCATGTGCATGCTTAAAACGCGTTTTCGCACAAATGCGTGCGCGGGTGCTAAAAAGAGCAGCATCGGCATGCTTAGCACGTCGTTTGGTAGAAATCCACGTGCGCGTTCTGCAAAAAGCACCATTTGCATGCACATCTTGTGGTTTTGCAGAAAACTTCATCCGCGTCTACCAAAAATGCATGTGCATGCTTAAAACGCGTTTTCGCACAAATCCGTGCGCGGGTGCTAAAAAGAGCAGCATCGGCATGCTTAGCACGTCGTTTGGTAGAAATCCACGTGCGCGTTCTGCCAAAAGCACCATTTGCATGCACATCTTGTGGTTTTGCAGAAAACTTCATCCGCGTCTACCAAAAGATGCATGTGCATGCTTAAAACGCGTTTTCGCACAAATCCGTGCGCGGGTCCTAAAAAGAGCAGCATCGGCATGCTTAGCACGTCGTTTGGTAAAAATCCACGTGCGCGTTCTGCAAAAAGCACCATTTGCATGCACATCTTGTGGTTTTGCAGAAAACTTCATCCGCGTCTACCAAAAGATGCATGTGCATGCTTAAAACGCGTTTTCGCACAAGTACGTGCGCGGGTGCTAAAAAGAGCAGCATCGACATGCTTAGCACGTCGTTTGGTAGAAATCCACGTGCGCGTTCTGCAAAAAGCACCATTTGCATGCACATCTTGTGGTTTTGCAGAAAACTTCATCCGCGTCTACCAAAAGATGCATGTGCATGCTTAAAACGCGTTTTCGCACAAATCCGTGCGCGGGTGCTAAAAAGAGCAGCATTGGCATGCTTAGCACGTCGTTTGGTAGAAATCCACGTGCGCGTTCTGCCAAAAGCACCATTTGCATGCACATCTTGTGGTTTTGCAGAAAACTTCATCCGCGTCTACCAAAAGATGCATGTGCATGCTTAAAACGCGTTTTCGCACAAATCCGTGCGCGGGTGCTAAAAAGAGCAGCATCGGCATGCTTAGCACGTCGTTTGGTTGAAATCCACGAGCGCGTTCTGCAAAAAGCACCATTTGCATGCACATCTTGTGGTTTTGCAGAAAACTTCATCCGCGTCTACCAAAAGATGCATGTGCATGCTTAAAACGCGTTTTCGCACAAATCCGTGCGCGGGTGCTAAAAAGAGCAGCATCGGCATGCTTAGCACGTCGTTTGGTAGAAATCCACGTGCGCGTTCTGCAGAAAGCACCATTTGCATGCACATCTTGTGGTTTTGCAGAAAACTTCATCCGCGTCTACCAAAAGATGCATGTGCATGCTTAAAACGCGTTTTCGCACAAATCCGTGCGCGGGTGCTAAAAAGAGCAGCATCGGCATCCTTAGCACGTCGTTTGGTAGAAATCCACGTGCGCGTTCTGCAAAAAGCAATATTTGCATGCACATCTTGTGGTTCTGCAGAAAACGTCATCCGCGTCTACCAAAAGATGGATGTGCATGCTTAAAACGCGTTTTCGCACAAATGCGTGCGCGGGTGCTAAAAAGAGCAGCATCGGCATGCTTAGCACGTCGTTTGGTAGAAATCCACGTGCGCGTTCTGCCAAAAGCACCATTTGCATGCACATCTTGTGGTTTTGCAGAAAACTTCATCCGCGTCTACCAAAAGATGCATGTGCATGCTTAAAACGCGTTTTCGCACAAATCCGTGCGCGGGTGCTAAAAAGAGCAGCATCGGCATGCTTAGCACGTCGTTTGGTAGAAATCCACGTGCGCGTTCTGCAAAAAGCACCATTTGCATGCACATCTTGTGGTTTTGCAGAAAACTTCATCCGCGTCTACCAAAAGATGCATGTGCATGCTTAAAACGCGTTTTCGCACAAATGCGTGCGCGGGTGCTAAAAAGAGCAGCACCGGCATGCTTAGCACGTCGTTTGGTAGAAATCCACGAGCGCGTTCTGCAAAAAGAACCATTTGCATGCACATCTTGTGGTTTTGCAGAAAACTTCATCCGCGTCTACCAAAAGATGCATGTGCATGCTTAAAACGCGTTTTCGCACAAATGCGTGCGCGGGTGCTAAAAAGAGCAGCATCGGCATGCTTAGCACGTCGTTTGGTAGAAATCCACGTGCGCGTTCTGCCAAAAGCACCATTTGCATGCACATCTTGTGGTTTTGCAGAAAACTTCATCCGCGTCTACCAAAAGATGCATGTGCATGCTTAAAACGCGTTTTCGCACAAATGCGTGCGCGGGTGCTAAAAAGAGCAGCATCGGCATGCTTAGCACGTCGTTTGGTAGAAATCCACGTGCGCGTTCTGCAAAAAGCACCATTTGCATGCACATCTTGTGGTTTTGCAGAAAACTTCATCCGCGTCTACCAAAAGATGCATGTGCATGCTTAAAACGCGTTTTCGCACAAATGCGTGCGCGGGTGCTAAAAAGAGCAGCATCGGCATGCTTAGCACGTCGTTTGGTAGAAATCCACGTGCGCGTTCTGCAAAAAGCACCATTTGCATGCACATCTTGTGGTTTTGCAGAAAACTTCATCCGCGTCTACCAAAAGATGCATGTGCATGCTTAAAACGCGTTTTCGCACAAATGCGTGCGCGGGTGCTAAAAAGAGCAGCATCGGCATGCTTAGCACGTCGTTTGGTAGAAATCCACGTGCGCGTTCTGCCAAAAGCACCATTTGCATGCACATCTTGTGGTTTTGCAGAAAACTTCATCCGCGTCTACCAAAAGATGCATGTGCATGCTTAAAACGCGTTTTTGCACAAATGCGTGCGCGGGTGCTAAAAAGAGCAGCATCGGCATGCTTAGCACGTCGTTTGGTAGAAATCCACGTGCGCGTTCTGCCAAAAGCACCATTTGCATGCACATCTTGTGGTTTTGCAGAAAACTTCATCCGCGTCTACCAAAAGATGCATGTGCATGCTTAAAACGCGTTTTCGCACAAATCCGTGCGCGGGTGCTAAAAAGAGCAGCATCGGCATGCTTAGCACGTCGTTTGGTAGAAATCCACGTGCGCGTTCTGCAAAAAGCACCATTTGCATGCACATCTTGTGGTTTTGCAGAAAACTTCATCCGCGTCTACCAAAAATGCATGTGCATGCTTAAAACGCGTTTTCGCACAAATCCGTGCGCGGGTGCTAAAAAGAGCAGCATCGGCATGCTTAGCACGTCGTTTGGTAGAAATCCACGTGCGCGTTCTGCCAAAAGCACCATTTGCATGCACATCTTGTGGTTTTGCAGAAAACTTCATCCGCGTCTACCAAAAGATGCATGTGCATGCTTAAAACGCGTTTTCGCACAAATCCGTGCGCGGGTCCTAAAAAGAGCAGCATCGGCATGCTTAGCACGTCGTTTGGTAAAAATCCACGTGCGCGTTCTGCAAAAAGCACCATTTGCATGCACATCTTGTGGTTTTGCAGAAAACTTCATCCGCGTCTACCAAAAGATGCATGTGCATGCTTAAAACGCGTTTTCGCACAAGTACGTGCGCGGGTGCTAAAAAGAGCAGCATCGACATGCTTAGCACGTCGTTTGGTAGAAATCCACGTGCGCGTTCTGCAAAAAGCACCATTTGCATGCACATCTTGTGGTTTTGCAGAAAACTTCATCCGCGTCTACCAAAAGATGCATGTGCATGCTTAAAACGCGTTTTCGCACAAATCCGTGCGCGGGTGCTAAAAAGAGCAGCATTGGCATGCTTAGCACGTCGTTTGGTAGAAATCCACGTGCGCGTTCTGCCAAAAGCACCATTTGCATGCACATCTTGTGGTTTTGCAGAAAACTTCATCCGCGTCTACCAAAAGATGCATGTGCATGCTTAAAACGCGTTTTCGCACAAATCCGTGCGCGGGTGCTAAAAAGAGCAGCATCGGCATGCTTAGCACGTCGTTTGGTTGAAATCCATGTGCGCGTTCTGCAAAAAGCACCATTTGCATGCACATCTTGTGGTTTTGCAGAAAACTTCATCCGCGTCTACCAAAAGATGCATGTGCATGCTTAAAACGCGTTTTCGCACAAATCCGTGCGCGGGTGCTAAAAAGAGCAGCATCGGCATGCTTAGCACGTCGTTTGGTAGAAATCCACGTGCGCGTTCTGCAGAAAGCACCATTTGCATGCACATCTTGTGGTTTTGCAGAAAACTTCATCCGCGTCTACCAAAAGATGCATGTGCATGCTTAAAACGCGTTTTCGCACAAATCCGTGCGCGGGTGCTAAAAAGAGCAGCATCGGCATCCTTAGCACGTCGTTTGGTAGAAATCCACGTGCGCGTTCTGCAAAAAGCAATATTTGCATGCACATCTTGTGGTTCTGCAGAAAACGTCATCCGCGTCTACCAAAAGATGGATGTGCATGCTTAAAACGCGTTTTCGCACAAATGCGTGCGCGGGTGCTAAAAAGAGCAGCATCGGCATGCTTAGCACGTCGTTTGGTAGAAATCCACGTGCGCGTTCTGCCAAAAGCACCATTTGCATGCACATCTTGTGGTTTTGCAGAAAACTTCATCCGCGTCTACCAAAAGATGCATGTGCATGCTTAAAACGCGTTTTCGCACAAATCCGTGCGCGGGTGCTAAAAAGAGCAGCATCGGCATGCTTAGCACGTCGTTTGGTAGAAATCCACGTGCGCGTTCTGCAAAAAGCACCATTTGCATGCACATCTTGTGGTTTTGCAGAAAACTTCATCCGCGTCTACCAAAAGATGCATGTGCATGCTTAAAACGCGTTTTCGCACAAATGCGTGCGCGGGTGCTAAAAAGAGCAGCACCGGCATGCTTAGCACGTCGTTTGGTAGAAATCCACGAGCGCGTTCTGCAAAAAGAACCATTTGCATGCACATCTTGTGGTTTTGCAGAAAACTTCATCCGCGTCTACCAAAAGATGCATGTGCATGCTTAAAACGCGTTTTCGCACAAATGCGTGCGCGGGTGCTAAAAAGAGCAGCATCGGCATGCTTAGCACGTCGTTTGGTAGAAATCCACGTGCGCGTTCTGCCAAAAGCACCATTTGCATGCACATCTTGTGGTTTTGCAGAAAACTTCATCCGCGTCTACCAAAAGATGCATGTGCATGCTTAAAACGCGTTTTCGCACAAATCCGTGCGCGGGTGCTAAAAAGAGCAGCATCGGCATGCTTAGCACGTCGTTTGGTAGAAATCCACGTGCGCGTTCTGCAAAAAGCACCATTTGCATGCACATCTTGTGGTTTTGCAGAAAACTTCATCCGCGTCTACCAAAAGATGCATGTGCATGTTTAAAACGCGTTTTCGCACAAATGCGTGCGCGGGTGCTAAAAAAAGCAGCATCGGCATGCTTAGCACGTCGTTTGGTAGAAATCCACGTGCGCGTTCTGCAAAAAGCACCATTTGCATGCACATCTTGTGGTTTTGCAGAAAACTTCATCCGCGTCTACCAAAAGATGCATGTGCATGCTTAAAACGCGTTTTCGCACAAATGCGTGCGCGGGTGCTAAAAAGAGCAGCATCGGCATGCTTAGCACATCGTTTGGTAGAAATCCACGTGCGCGTTCTGCAAAAAGCGCCATTTGCATGCACATATTGTGGTTTTGCAGAAAACTTCATCCGCGTCTACCAAAAGATGCATGTGCATGCTTAAAACGCGTTTTCGCACAAATGCGTGCGCGGGTGCTAAAAATAGCAGCATCGGCATGCTTAGCACGTCGTTTGGTAGAAATCCACGTGCGCGTTCTGCAAAAAGCACCATTTGCATGCACATCTTGTGGTTTTGCAGAAAACTTCATCCGCGTCTACCAAAAGATGCATGTGCATGCTTAAAACGCGTTTTCGCACAAATGCGTGCGCGGGTGCTAAAAAGAGCGGCATCGGCATGCTTAGCACGTCGTTTGGTAGAAATCCACGTGCGCGTTCTGCAAAAAGCACCATTTGCATGCACATCTTGTGGTTTTGCAGAAAACTTCATCCGCGTCTACCAAAAGATGCATGTGCATGCTTAAAACGCGTTTTCGCACAAATGCGTGCGCGGGTGCTAAAAAGAGCAGTTCGGCATGCTTAGCACGTCGTTTGGTAGAAATCCACGTGCGCGTTCTGCAAAAAGCACCATTTGCATGCACATCTTGTGGTTTTGCAGAAAACTTCATCCGCGTCTACCAAAAGATGCATGCGCATGCTTAAAACGCGTTTTCGCACAAATGCGTGCGCGGGTGCTAAAAAGAGCAGCATCGGCATGCTTAGCACGTCGTTTGGTAGAAATCCACGTGCGCGTTCTGCCAAAAGCACCATTTGCATGCACATCTTGTGGTTTTGCAGAAAACTTCATCCGCGTCTACCAAAAGTTGCATGTGCATGCTTAAAACGCGTTTTCGCACAAATCCGTGCGCGGGTGCTAAAAAGAGCAGCATCGGCATGCTTAGCACGTCGTTTGGTAGAAATCCACGTGCGCTTTCTGCAAAAAGCAGCATTTGCATGCACATCTTGTGGTTTTGCAGAAAACTTCATCCGCGTCTACCAAAAGATGCATGTGCATGCTTAAAACGCGTTTTCGCACAAATACGTGCGCGGGTGCTAAAAAGAGCAGCATCGGCATGCTTAGCACGTCGTTTGGTAGAAATCCACGAGCGCGTTCTGCAAAAAGCACCATTTGCATGCACATCTTGTGGTTTTGCAGAAAACTTCATCCGCGTCTACCAAAAGATGCATGTGCATGCTTAAAACGCGTTTTCGCACAAATGCGTGCGCGGGTGCTAAAAAGAGCAGCATCGGCATGCTTAGCACGTCGTTTGGTAGAAATCCACGTGCGCGTTCTGCCAAAAGCACCATTTGCATGCACATCTTGTGGTTTTGCAGAAAACTTCATCCGCGTCTACCAAAAGATGCATGTGCATGCTTAAAACGCGTTTTCGCACAAATCCGTGCGCGGGTGCTAAAAAGAGCAGCATCGGCATGCTTAGCACGTCGTTTGGTAGAAATCCACGTGCGCGTTCTGCAAAAAGCACCATTTGCATGCACGTCTTGTGGTTTTGCAGAAAACTTCATCCGCGTCTACCAAAAGATGCATGGGTATGCTTAAAACGCGTTTTCGCACAAATGCGTGCGCGGGTGCTAAAAAGAGCAGCATCGGCATGCTTAGCACGTCGTATGGTAGAAATCCACGTGCTCGTTCTGCAAAAAGCACCATTTGCATGCACATCGTGTGGTTTTGCAGAAAACTTCATCCGCGTCTACCAAAAGATGCATGTGCATGCTTAAAACGCGTTTTCGCACAAATGCGTGCGCGGGTGCTAAAAAGAGCAGCATCGGCATGCTTAGCACGTCGTTTGGTAGAAATCCACGTGCGCGTTCTGCAAAAAGCACCATTTGCATGCACATCTTGTGGTTTTGCAGAAAACTTCATCCGCGTCTACCAAAAGATGCACGTGCTTGCTTAAAACGCGTTTTCGCACAAATGCGTGCGCGGGTGCTAAAAAGAGCAGCATCGGCATGCTTAGCACGTCGTTTGGTAGAAATCCACGTGCGCGTTCTGCCAAAAGCACCATTTGTATGCACATCTTGTGGTTTTGCAGAAAACTTCATCCGCGTCTACCAAAAATGCATGTGCATGCTTAAAACGCGTTTTCGCACAAATCCGTGCGCGGGTGCTAAAAAGAGCAGCATCGGCATGCTTAGCACGTCGTTTGGTAGAAATCCACGTGCGCGTTCTGCCAAAAGCACCATTTGCATGCACATCTTGTGGTTTTGCAGAAAACTTCATCCGCGTCTACCAAAAGATGCATGTGCATGCTTAAAACGCGTTTTCGCACAAATCCGTGCGCGGGTGCTAAAAAGAGCAGCATCGGCATGCTTAGCACGTCGTTTGGTAGAAATCCACGTGCGCGTTCTGCAAAAAGCACCATTTGCATGCACATCTTGTGGTTTTGCAGAAAACTTCATCCGCGTCTACCAAAAGATGCATGTGCATGCTTAAAACGCGTTTTCGCACAAATGCGTGCGCGGGTGCTAAAAAGAGCAGCATCGGCATGCTTAGCACGTCGTTTGGTAGAAATCCACGTGCGCGTTCTGCAAAAAGCACCATTTGCATGCACATCTTGTGGTTTTGCAGAAAACTTCATCCGCGTCTACCAAAAGATGCATGTGCATGCTTAAAACGCGTTTTCGCACAAATGCGTGCGCGGGTGCTAAAAAGAGCAGCATCGGCATGCTTAGCACGTCGTTTGGTAGAAATCCACGTGCGCGTTCTGCAAAAAGCACCATTTGCATGCACATCTTGTGGTTTTGCAGAAAACTTCATCCGCGTCTACCAAAAGATGCATGTGCATGCTTAAAACGCGTTTTCGCACAAATGCGTGCGCGGGTGCTAAAAAGAGCAGCATCGGCATGCTTAGCACGTCGTTTGGTAGAAATCCACGTGCGCGTTCTGCCAAAAGCACCATTTGCATGCACATCTTGTGGTTTTGCAGAAAACTTCATCCGCGTCTACCAAAAGATGCATGTGCATGCTTAAAACGCGTTTTTGCACAAATGCGTGCGCGGGTGCTAAAAAGAGCAGCATCGGCATGCTTAGCACGTCGTTTGGTAGAAATCCACGTGCGCGTTCTGCCAAAAGCACCATTTGCATGCACATCTTGTGGTTTTGCAGAAAACTTCATCCGCGTCTACCAAAAGATGCATGTGCATGCTTAAAACGCGTTTTCGCACAAATCCGTGCGCGGGTGCTAAAAAGAGCAGCATCGGCATGCTTAGCACGTCGTTTGGTAGAAATCCACGTGCGCGTTCTGCAAAAAGCACCATTTGCATGCACATCTTGTGGTTTTGCAGAAAACTTCATCCGCGTCTACCAAAAGATGCATGTGCATGCTTAAAACGCGTTTTCGCACAAATGCGTGCGCGGGTGCTAAAAAGAGCAGCATCGGCATGCTTAGCACGTCGTTTGGTAGAAATCCACGTGCGCGTTCTGCAAAAAGCACCATTTGCATGCACATCTTGTGGTTTTGCAGAAAACTTCATCCGCGTCTACCAAAAGATGCATGTGCATGCTTAAAACGCGTTTTCGCACAAATGCGTGCGCGGGTGCTAAAAAGAGCAGCATCGGCATGCTTAGCACGTCGTTTGGTAGAAATCCACGTGCGCGATCTGCAAAAAGCACCATTTGCATGCACATCTTGTGGTTTTGCAGAAAACTTCATCCGCGTCTACCAAAAGATGCATGTGCATGCTTAAAACGCGTTTTCGCACAAATGCGTGCGCGGGTGCTAAAAAGAGCAGCATCGGCATGCTTAGCACGTCGTATGGTAGAAATCCACGTGCTCGTTCTGCAAAAAGCACCATTTGCATGCACATCGTGTGGTTTTGCAGAAAACTTCATCCGCGTCTACCAAAAGATGCATGTGCTCTTAAAACGCGTTTTCGCACAAATGCGTGCGCGGGTGCTAAAAAGAGCAGCATCGGCATGCTTAGCACGTCGTTTGGTAGAAATCCACGTGCGCGTTCTGCAAAAAGCACCATTTGCATGCACATCTTGTGGTTTTGCAGAAAACTTCATCCGCGTCTACCAAAAGATGCATGTGCATGCTTAAAACGCGTTTTCGCACAAATGCGTGCGCGGGTGCTAAAAAGAGCAGCATCGGCATGCTTAGCACGTCGTTTGGTAGAAATCCACGTGCGCGTTCTGCCAAAAGCACCATTTGCATGCACATCTTGTGGTTTTGCAGAAAACTTCATCCGCGTCTACCAAAAGATGCATGTGCATGCTTAAAACGCGTTTTCGCACAAATCCGTGCGCGGGTGCTAAAAAGAGCAGCATCGGCATGCTTAGCACGTCGTTTGGTAGAAATCCACGTGCGCGTTCTGCAAAAAGCACCATTTGCATGCACATCTTGTGGTTTTGCAGAAAACTTCATCCGCGTCTACCAAAAGATGCATGTGCATGCTTAAAACGCGTTTTCGCACAAATGCGTGCGCGGATGCTAAAAAGAGCAGCATCGGCATGCTTAGCACGTCGTTTGGTAGAAATCCACGTGCGCGTTCTGCAAAAAGCACCATTTGCATGCACATCTTGTGGTTTTGCAGAAAACTTCATCCGCGTCTACCAAAAGATGCATGTGCATGCTTAAAACGCGTTTTCGCACAAATGCATGCGCGGGTGCTAAAAAGAGCAGCATCGGCATGCTTAGCACGTCGTTTGGTAGAAATCCACGTGCGCGTTCTGCCAAAAGCACCATTTGCATGCACATCTTGTGGTTTTGCAGAAAACTTCATCCGCGTCTACCAAAAGATGCATGTGCATGCTTAAAACGCGTTTTCGCACAAATGCGTGCGCGGGTGCTAAAAAGAGCAGCATCGGCATGCTTAGCACGTCGTTTGGTAGAAATCCACGTGCGCGTTCTGCAAAAAGCACCATTTGCATGCACATCTTGTGGTTTTGCAGAAAACTTCATCCGCGTCTACCAAAAGATGCATGTGCATGCTTAAAACGCGTTTTCGCACAAATGCGTGCGCGGGTGCTAAAAAGAGCAGCATCGGCATGCTTAGCATGTCATTTCGTAGAAATCCACGTGCGCGTTCTGCCAAAAGCACCATTTGCATGCACATATAGTGGTTTTGCAGAAAACTTCATCCGCGTCTACCAAAAGATGCATGTGCATGCTTAAAACGCGTTTTCGCACAAATCCGTGCGCGGGTGCTAAAAAGAGCAGCATCGGCATGCTTAGCACGTCGTTTGGTAGAAATCCACGTGCGCGTTCTGCAAAAAGCACCATTTGCATGCACATCTTGTGGTTTTGCAGAAAACTTCATCCGCGTCTACCAAAAGATGCATATGCATGCTTAAAACGCGTTTTCGCACAAATGCGTGCGCGGGTGCTAAAAAGAGCAGCATCGGCATGCTTAGCACGTCGTTTGGTAGAAATCCACGTGCGCGTTCTGCAAAAAGCACCATTTGCATGCACATCTTGTGGTTTTGCAGAAAACTTCATCCGCGTCTACCAAAAGATGCATGTGCATGCTTAAAACGCGTTTTCGCACAAATGCGTGCGCGGGTGCTAAAAAGAGCAGCATCGGCATGCTTAGCACGTCGTTTGGTAGAAATCCACGTGCGCGTTCTGCCAAAAGCACCATTTGCATGCACATCTTGTGGTTTTGCAGAAAACTTCATCCGCGTCTACCAAAAGATGCATGTGCATGCTTAAAACGCGTTTTCGCACAAATCCGTGCGCGGGTGCTAAATAGAGCAGCATCGGCATGCTTAGCACGTCGTTTGGTAGAAATCCACGTGCGCGTTCTGCAAAAAGCACCATTTGCATGCACATCGTGTGGTTTTGCAGAAAACTTCATCCGCGTCTACCAAAAGATGCATGAGCATGCTTAAAACGCGTTTTCGCACAAATGCGTGCGCGGGTGCTAAAAAGAGCAGCATCGGCATGCTTAGCACGTCGTTTGGTAGAAATCCACGTGCGCGTTCTGCAAAAAGCGCCATTTGCATGCACATCTTGTGGTTTTGCAGAAAACTTCATCCGCGTCTACCAAAAGATGCATGTGCATGCTTAAAACGCGTTTTCGCACAAATGCGTGCGCGGGTGCTAAAAAGAGCAGCATCGGCATGCTTAGCACGTCGTTTGGTAGAAATCCACGTGCGCGTTCTGCCAAAAGCACCATTTGCATGCACATCTTGTGGTTTTGCAGAAAACTTCATCCGCGTCTACCAAAAGATGCATGTGCATGCTTAAAACGCGTTTTCGCACAAATGCGTGCGCGGGTGCTAAAAAGAGCAGCATCGGCATGCTTAGCACGTCGTTTGGTAGAAATCCACGTGCGCGTTCTGCCAAAAGCACCATTTGCATGCACATCTTGTGGTTTTGCAGAAAACTTCATCCGCGTCTACCAAAAGATGCATGTGCATGCTTAAAACGCGTTTTCGCACAAATCCGTGCGCGGGTGCTAAAAAGAGCAGCATCGGCATGCTTAGCACGTCGTTTGGTAGAAATCCACGTGCGCGATCTGCCAAAAGCACCATTTGCATGCACATCTTGTGGTTTTGCAGAAAACTTCATCCGCGTCTACCAAAAGATGCATGTGCATGCTTAAAACGCGTTTTCGCACAAATGCGTGCGCGGGTGCTAAAAAGAGCAGCATCGGCATGCTTAGCACGTCGTTTGGTAGAAATCCACGTGCGCGTTCTGCAAAAAGCACCATTTGCATGCACATCTTGTGGTTTTGCAGAAAACTTCATCCGCGTCTACCAAAAGATGCATGTGCATGCTTAAAACGCGTTTTCGCACAAATGCGTGCGCGGGTGCTAAAAAGAGCAGCATCGGCGTGCTTAGCACGTCGTTTGGTAGAAATCCACGTGCGCGTTCTGCCAAAAGCACCATTTGCATGCACATCTTGTGGTTTTGCAGAAAACTTCATCCGCGTCTACCAAAAGATGCATGTGCATGCTTAAAACGCGTTTTCGCACAAATCCGTGCGCGGGTGCTAAAAAGAGCAGCATCGGCATGCTTAGCACGTCGTTTGGTAGAAATCCACGTGCGCGTTCTGCAAAAAGCACCATTTGCATGCACATCTTGTGGTTTTGCAGAAAACTTCATCCGCGTCTACCAAAAGATGCATGTGCATGCTTAAAACGCGTTTTCGCACAAATGCGTGCGCGGGTGCTAAAAAGAGCAGCATCGGCGTGCTTAGCACGTCGTTTGGTAGAAATCCACGTGCGCGTTCTGCCAAAAGCACCATTTGCATGCACATCTTGTGGTTTTGCAGAAAACTTCATCCGCGTCTACCAAAAGATGCATGTGCATGCTTAAAACGCGTTTTCGCACAAATCCGTGCGCGGGTGCTAAAAAGAGCAGCATCGGCATGCTTAGCACGTCGTTTGGTAGAAATCCACGTGCGCGTTCTGCAAAAAGCACCATTTGCATGCACATCTTGTGGTTTTGCAGAAAACTTCATCCGCGTCTACCAAAAGATGCATGTGCATGCTTAAAACGCGTTTTCGCACAAATGCGTGCGCGGATGCTAAAAAGAGCAGCATCGGCATGCTTAGCACGTCGTTTGGTAGAAATCCACGTGCGCGTTCTGCAAAAAGCACCATTTGCATGCACATCTTGTGGTTTTGCAGAAAACTTCATCCGCGTCTACCAAAAGATGCATGTGCATGCTTAAAACGCGTTTTCGCACAAATGCGTGCGCGGGTGCTAAAAAGAGCAGCATCGGCATGCTTAGCACGTCGTTTGGTAGAAATCCACGTGCGCGTTCTGCCAAAAGCACCATTTGCATGCACATCTTGTGGTTTTGCAGAAAACTTCATCCGCGTCTACCAAAAGATGCATGTGCATGCTTAAAACGCGTTTTCGCACAAATGCGTGCGCGGGTGCTAAAAAGAGCAGCATCGGCATGCTTAGCACGTCGTTTGGTAGAAATCCACGTGCGCGTTCTGCAAAAAGCACCATTTGCATGCACATCTTGTGGTTTTGCAGAAAACTTCATCCGCGTCTACCAAAAGATGCATGTGCATGCTTAAAACGCGTTTTCGCACAAATGCGTTCGCGGGTGCTAAAAAGAGCAGCATCGGCATGCTTAGCACGTCGTTTGGTAGAAATCCACGTGCGCGTTCTGCAAAAAGCACCATTTGCATGCACATCTTGTGGTTTTGCAGAAAACTTCATCCGCGTCTACCAAAAGATGCATGTGCATGCTTAAAACGCGTTTTCGCACAAATGCGTGCGCGGGTGCTAAAAAGAGCAGCATCGGCATGCTTAGCACGTCGTTTGGTAGAAATCCACGTGCGCGTTCTGCCAAAAGCACCATTTGCATGCACATCTTGTGGTTTTGCAGAAAACTTCATCCGCGTCTACCAAAAGATGCAGGTGCATGCTTAAAACGCGTTTTCGCACAAATCCGTGCGCGGGTGCTAAAAAGAGCAGCATCGGCATGCTTAGCACGTCGTTTGGTAGAAATCCACGTGCGCGTTCTGCAAAAAGCACCATTTGCATGCACATCTTGTGGTTTTGCAGAAAACTTCATCCGCGTCTACCAAAAGATGCATGTGCATGCTTAAAACGCGTTTTCGCACAAATGCGTGCGCGGATGCTAAAAAGAGCAGCATCGGCATGCTTAGCACGTCGTTTGGTAGAAATCCACGTGCGCGTTCTGCAAAAAGCACCATTTGCATGCACATCTTGTGGTTTTGCAGAAAACTTCATCCGCGTCTACCAAAAGATGCATGTGCATGCTTAAAACGCGTTTTCGCACAAATGCGTGCGCGGGTGCTAAAAAGAGCAGCATCGGCATGCTTAGCACGTCGTTTGGTAGAAATCCACGTGCACGTTCTGCCAAAAGCACCATTTGCATGCACATCTTGTGGTTTTGCAGAAAACTTCATCCGCGTCTACCAAAAGATGCATGTGCATGCTTAAAACGCGTTTTCGCACAAATGCGTGCGCGGGTGCTAAAAAGAGCAGCATCGGCATGCTTAGCACGTCGTTTGGTAGAAATCCACGTGCGCGTTCTGCAAAAAGCACCATTTGCATGCACATCTTGTGGTTTTGCAGAAAACTTCATCCGCGTCTACCAAAAGATGCATGTGCATGCTTAAAACGCGTTTTCGCACAAATGCGTGCGCGGGTGCTAAAAAGAGCAGCATCGGCATGCTTAGCACGTCGTTTGGTAGAAATCCACGTGCGCGTTCTGCCAAAAGCACCATTTGCATGCACATCTTGTGGTTTTCCAGAAAACTTCATCCGCGTCTACCAAAAGATGCATGTGCATGCTTAAAACGCGTTTTCGCACAAATGCGTGCGCGGGTGCTAAAAAGAGCAGCATCGGCATGCTTAGCACGTCGTTTGGTAGAAATCCACGTGCGCGTTCTGCCAAAAGCACCATTTGCATGCACATCTTGTGGTTTTGCAGAAAACTTCATCCGCGTCTACCAAAAGATGCATGTGCATGCTTAAAACGCGTTTTCGCACAAATGCGTGCGCGGGTGCTAAAAAGAGCAGCATCGGCATGCTTAGCACGTCGTTTGGTAGAAATCCACGTGCGCGTTCTGCCAAAAGCACCATTTGCATGCACATCTTGTGGTTTTGCAGAAAACTTCATCCGCGTCTACCAAAAGATGCATGTGCATGCTTAAAACGCGTTTTCGCACAAATGCGTGCGCGGGTGCTAAAAAGAGCAGCATCGGCATGCTTAGCACGTCGTTTGGTAGAAATCCACGTGCGCGTTCTGCCAAAAGCACCATTTGCATGCACATCTTGTGGTTTTGCAGAAAACTTCATCCGCGTCTACCAAAAGATGCATGTGCATGCTTAAAACGCGTTTTCGCACAAATCCGTGCGCGGGTGCTAAATAGAACAGCATCGGCATGCTTAGCACGTCGTTTGGTAGAAATCCACGTGCGCGTTCTGCAAAAAGCACCATTTGCATGCACATCGTGTGGTTTTGCAGAAAACTTCATCCGCGTCTACCAAAAGATGCATGTGCATGCTTAAAACGCGTTTTCGCACAAATGCGTGCGCGGGTGCTAAAAAGAGCAGCATCGGCATGCTTAGCACGTCGTTTGGTAGAAATCCACGTGCGCGTTCTGCAAAAAGCACCATTTGCATGCACATCTTGTGGTTTTGCAGAAAACTTCATCCGCGTCTACCAAAAGATGCATGTGCATGCTTAAAACGCGTTTTCGCACAAATGCGTGCGCGGGTGCTAAAAAGAGCAGCATCGGCATGCTTAGCACGTCGTTTGGTAGAAATCCACGTGCGCGTTCTGCCAAAAGCACCATTTGCATGCACATCTTGTGGTTTTGCAGAAAACTTCATCCGCGTCTACCAAAAGATGCATGTGCATGCTTAAAACGCGTTTTCGCACAAATGCGTGCGCGGGTGCTAAAAAGAGCAGCATCGGCATGCTTAGCACGTCGTTTGGTAGAAATCCACGTGCGCGTTCTGCCAAAAGCACCATTTGCATGCACATCTTGTGGTTTTGCAGAAAACTTCATCCGCGTCTACCAAAAGATGCATGTGCATGCTTAAAACGCGTTTTCGCACAAATCCGTGCGCGGGTGCTAAAAAGAGCAGCATCGGCATGCTTAGCACGTCGTTTGGTAGAAATCCACGTGCGCGTTCTGCAAAAAGCACCATTTGCATGCACATCTTGTGGTTTTGCAGAAAACTTCATCCGCGTCTACCAAAAGATGCATGTGCATGCTTAAAACGCGTTTTCGCACAAATGCGTGCGCGGGTGCTAAAAAGAGCAGCATCGGCATGCTTAGCACGTCGTTTGGTAGAAATCCACGTGCGCGTTCTGCAAAAAGCACCATTTGCATGCACATCTTGTGGTTTTGCAGAAAACTTCATCCGCGTCTACCAAAAGATGCATGTGCATGCTTAAAACGCGTTTTCGCACAAATGCGTGCGCGGGTGCTAAAAAGAGCAGCATCGGCATGCTTAGCACGTCGTTTGGTAGAAGTCCACGTGCGCGTTCTGCAAAAAGCACCATTTGCATGCACATCTTGTGGTTTTGCAGAAAACTTCATCCGCGTCTACCAAAAGATGCATGTGCATGCTTAAAACGCGTTTTCGCACAAATGCGTGCGCGGGTGCTAAAAAGAGCAGCATCGGCATGCTTAGCACGTCGTTTGGTAGAAATCCACGTGCGCGTTCTGCCAAAAGCACCATTTGCATGCACATCTTGTGGTTTTGCAGAAAACTTCATCCGCGTCTACCAAAAGATGCATGTGCTTGCTTAAAACGCGTTTTCGCACAAATGCGTGCGCGGGTGCTAAAAAGAGCAGCATCGGCATGCTTAGCACGTCGTTTGGTAGAAATCCACGTGCGCGTTCTGCCAAAAGCACCATTTGTATGCACATATTGTGGTTTTGCAGAAAACTTCATCCGCGTCTACCAAAAATGCATGTGCATGCTTAAAACGCGTTTTCGCACAAATCCGTGCGCGGGTGCTAAAAAGAGCAGCATCGGCATGCTTAGCACGTCGTTTGGTAGAAATCCACGTGCGCGTTCTGCCAAAAGCACCATTTGCATGCACATCTTGTGGTTTTGCAGAAAACTTCATCCGCGTCTACCAAAAGATGCATGTGCATGCTTAAAACGCGTTTTCGCACAAATGCGTGCGCGGGTGCTAAAAAGAGCAGCATCGGCATGCTTAGCACGTCGTTTGGTAGAAATCCACGTGCGCGTTCTGCCAAAAGCACCATTTGTATGCACATCTTGTGGTTTTGCAGAAAACTTCATCCGCGTCTACCAAAAATGCATGTGCTTGCTTAAAACGCGTTTTCGCACAAATGCGTGCGCGGGTGCTAAAACGAGCAGCATCGGCATGCTTAGCACGTCGTTTGGTAGAAATCCACGTGCGCGTTCTGCCAAAAGCACCATTTGCATGCACATCTTGTGGTTTTGCAGAAAACTTCATCCGCGTCTACCAAAAGATGCATGTGCATGCTTAAAACGCGTTTTCGCACAAATCCGTGCGCGGGTCCTAAAAAGAGCAGCATCGGCATGCTTAGCACGTCGTTTGGTAAAAATCCACGTGCGCGTTCTGCAAAAAGCACCATTTGCATGCACATCTTGTGGTTTTGCAGAAAACTTCATCCGCGTCTACCAAAAGATGCATGTGCATGCTTAAAACGCGTTTTCGCACAAATACGTGCGCGGGTGCTAAAAAGAGCAGCATCGACATGCTTAGCACGTCGTTTGGTAGAAATCCACGTGCGCGTTCTGCAAAAAGCACCATTTGCATGCACATCTTGTGGTTTTGCAGAAAACTTCATCCGCGTCTACCAAAAGATGCATGTGCATGCTTAAAACGCGTTTTCGCACAAATCCGTGCGCGGGTGCTAAAAAGAGCAGCATTGGCATGCTTAGCACGTCGTTTGGTAGAAATCCACGTGCGCGTTCTGCCAAAAGCACCATTTGCATGCACATCTTGTGGTTTTGCAGAAAACTTCATCCGCGTCTACCAAAAGATGCATGTGCATGCTTAAAACGCGTTTTCGCACAAATCCGTGCGCGGGTGCTAAAAAGAGCAGCATCGGCATGCTTAGCACGTCGTTTGGTAGAAATCCATGTCCGCGTTCTGCAAAAAGCACCATTTGCATGCACATCTTGTGGTTTTGCAGAAAACTTCATCCGCGTCTACCAAAAGATGCATGTGCATGCTTAAAACGCGTTTTCGCACAAATCCGTGCGCGGGTGCTAAAAAGAGCAGCATCGGCATGCTTAGCACGTCGTTTGGTAGAAATCCACGTGCGCGTTCTGCAGAAAGCACCATTTGCATGCACATCTTGTGGTTTTGCAGAAAACTTCATCCGCGTCTACCAAAAGATGCATGTGCATGCTTAAAACGCGTTTTCGCACAAATCCGTGCGCGGGTGCTAAAAAGAGCAGCATCGGCATCCTTAGCACGTCGTTTGGTAGAAATCCACGTGCGCGTTCTGCAAAAAGCAATATTTGCATGCACATCTTGTGGTTCTGCAGAAAACGTCATCCGCGTCTACCAAAAGATGGATGTGCATGCTTAAAACGCGTTTTCGCACAAATGCGTGCGCGGGTGCTAAAAAGAGCAGCATCGGCATGCTTAGCACGTCGTTTGGTAGAAATCCACGTGCGCGTTCTGCCAAAAGCACCATTTGCATGCACATCTTGTGGTTTTGCAGAAAACTTCATCCGCGTCTACCAAAAGATGCATGTGCATGCTTAAAACGCGTTTTCGCACAAATCCGTGCGCGGGTGCTAAAAAGAGCAGCATCGGCATGCTTAGCACGTCGTTTGGTAGAAATCCACGTGCGCGTTCTGCAAAAAGCACCATTTGCATGCACATCTTGTGGTTTTGCAGAAAACTTCATCCGCGTCTACCAAAAGATGCATGTGCATGCTTAAAACGCGTTTTCGCACAAATGCGTGCGCGGGTGCTAAAAAGAGCAGCTCCGGCATGCTTAGCACGTCGTTTGGTAGAAATCCACGAGCGCGTTCTGCAAAAAGAACCATTTGCATGCACATCTTGTGGTTTTGCAGAAAACTTCATCCGCGTCTACCAAAAGATGCATGTGCATGCTTAAAACGCGTTTTCGCACAAATGCGTGCGCGGGTGCTAAAAAGAGCAGCATCGGCATGCTTAGCACGTCGTTTGGTAGAAATCCACGTGCGCGTTCTGCCAAAAGCACCATTTGCATGCACATCTTGTGGTTTTGCAGAAAACTTCATCCGCGTCTACCAAAAGATGCATGTGCATGCTTAAAACGCGTTTTCGCACAAATCCGTGCGCGGGTGCTAAAAAGAGCAGCATCGGCATGCTTAGCACGTCGTTTGGTAGAAATCCACGTGCGCGTTCTGCAAAAAGCACCATTTGCATGCACATCTTGTGGTTTTGCAGAAAACTTCATCCGCGTCTACCAAAAGATGCATGTGCATGTTTAAAACGCGTTTTCGCACAAATGCGTGCGCGGGTGCTAAAAAAAGCAGCATCGGCATGCTTAGAACGTCGTTTGGTAGAAATCCACGTGCGCGTTCTGCAAAAAGCACCATTTGCATGCACATCTTGTGGTTTTGCAGAAAACTTCATCCGCGTCTACCAAAAGATGCATGTGCATGCTTAAAACGCGTTTTCGCACAAATGCGTGCGCGGGTGCTAAAAAGAGCAGCATCGGCATGCTTAGCACATCGTTTGGTAGAAATCCACGTGCGCGTTCTGCAAAAAGCGCCATTTGCATGCACATATTGTGGTTTTGCAGAAAACTTCATCCGCGTCTACCAAAAGATGCATGTGCATGCTTAAAACGCGTTTTCGCACAAATGCGTGCGCGGGTGCTAAAAATAGCAGCATCGGCATGCTTAGCACGTCGTTTGGTAGAAATCCACGTGCGCGTTCTGCAAAAAGCACCATTTGCATGCACATCTTGTGGTTTTGCAGAAAACTTCATCCGCGTCTACCAAAAGATGCATGTGCATGCTTAAAACGCGTTTTCGCACAAATGCGTGCGCGGGTGCTAAAAAGAGCGGCATCGGCATGCTTAGCACGTCGTTTGGTAGAAATCCACGTGCGCGTTCTGCAAAAAGCACCATTTGCATGCACATCTTGTGGTTTTGCAGAAAACTTCATCCGCGTCTACCAAAAGATGCATGTGCATGCTTAAAACGCGTTTTCGCACAAATGCGTGCGCGGGTGCTAAAAAGAGCAGTTCGGCATGCTTAGCACGTCGTTTGGTAGAAATCCACGTGCGCGTTCTGCAAAAAGCACCATTTGCATGCACATCTTGTGGTTTTGCAGAAAACTTCATCCGCGTCTACCAAAAGATGCATGCGCATGCTTAAAACGCGTTTTCGCACAAATGCGTGCGCGGGTGCTAAAAAGAGCAGCATCGGCATGCTTAGCACGTCGTTTGGTAGAAATCCACGTGCGCGTTCTGCCAAAAGCACCATTTGCATGCACATCTTGTGGTTTTGCAGAAAACTTCATCCGCGTCTACCAAAAGTTGCATGTGCATGCTTAAAACGCGTTTTCGCACAAATCCGTGCGCGGGTGCTAAAAAGAGCAGCATCGGCATGCTTAGCACGTCGTTTGGTAGAAATCCACGTGCGCTTTCTGCAAAAAGCAGCATTTGCATGCACATCTTGTGGTTTTGCAGAAAACTTCATCCGCGTCTACCAAAAGATGCATGTGCATGCTTAAAACGCGTTTTCGCACAAATACGTGCGCGGGTGCTAAAAAGAGCAGCATCGGCATGCTTAGCACGTCGTTTGGTAGAAATCCACGAGCGCGTTCTGCAAAAAGCACCATTTGCATGCACATCTTGTGGTTTTGCAGAAAACTTCATCCGCGTCTACCAAAAGATGCATGTGCATGCTTAAAACGCGTTTTCGCACAAATGCGTGCGCGGGTGCTAAAAAGAGCAGCATCGGCATGCTTAGCACGTCGTTTGGTAGAAATCCACGTGCGCGTTCTGCCAAAAGCACCATTTGCATGCACATCTTGTGGTTTTGCAGAAAACTTCATCCGCGTCTACCAAAAGATGCATGTGCATGCTTAAAACGCGTTTTCGCACAAATCCGTGCGCGGGTGCTAAAAAGAGCAGCATCGGCATGCTTAGCACGTCGTTTGGTAGAAATCCACGTGCGCGTTCTGCAAAAAGCACCATTTGCATGCACGTCTTGTGGTTTTGCAGAAAACTTCATCCGCGTCTACCAAAAGATGCATGGGTATGCTTAAAACGCGTTTTCGCACAAATGCGTGCGCGGGTGCTAAAAAGAGCAGCATCGGCATGCTTAGCACGTCGTATGGTAGAAATCCACGTGCTCGTTCTGCAAAAAGCACCATTTGCATGCACATCGTGTGGTTTTGCAGAAAACTTCATCCGCGTCTACCAAAAGATGCATGTGCATGCTTAAAACGCGTTTTCGCACAAATGCGTGCGCGGGTGCTAAAAAGAGCAGCATCGGCATGCTTAGCACGTCGTTTGGTAGAAATCCACGTGCGCGTTCTGCAAAAAGCACCATTTGCATGCACATCTTGTGGTTTTGCAGAAAACTTCATCCGCGTCTACCAAAAGATGCACGTGCTTGCTTAAAACGCGTTTTCGCACAAATGCGTGCGCGGGTGCTAAAAAGAGCAGCATCGGCATGCTTAGCACGTCGTTTGGTAGAAATCCACGTGCGCGTTCTGCCAAAAGCACCATTTGTATGCACATCTTGTGGTTTTGCAGAAAACTTCATCCGCGTCTACCAAAAATGCATGTGCATGCTTAAAACGCGTTTTCGCACAAATCCGTGCGCGGGTGCTAAAAAGAGCAGCATCGGCATGCTTAGCACGTCGTTTGGTAGAAATCCACGTGCGCGTTCTGCCAAAAGCACCATTTGCATGCACATCTTGTGGTTTTGCAGAAAACTTCATCCGCGTCTACCAAAAGATGCATGTGCATGCTTAAAACGCGTTTTCGCACAAATCCGTGCGCGGGTGCTAAAAAGAGCAGCATCGGCATGCTTAGCACGTCGTTTGGTAGAAATCCACGTGCGCGTTCTGCAAAAAGCACCATTTGCATGCACATCTTGTGGTTTTGCAGAAAACTTCATCCGCGTCTACCAAAAGATGCATGTGCATGCTTAAAACGCGTTTTCGCACAAATGCGTGCGCGGGTGCTAAAAAGAGCAGCATCGGCATGCTTAGCACGTCGTTTGGTAGAAATCCACGTGCGCGTTCTGCAAAAAGCACCATTTGCATGCACATCTTGTGGTTTTGCAGAAAACTTCATCCGCGTCTACCAAAAGATGCATGTGCATGCTTAAAACGCGTTTTCGCACAAATGCGTGCGCGGGTGCTAAAAAGAGCAGCATCGGCATGCTTAGCACGTCGTTTGGTAGAAATCCACGTGCGCGTTCTGCCAAAAGCACCATTTGCATGCACATCTTGTGGTTTTGCAGAAAACTTCATCCGCGTCTACCAAAAGATGCATGTGCATGCTTAAAACGCGTTTTTGCACAAATGCATGCGCGGGTGCTAAAAAGAGCAGCATCGGCATGCTTAGCACGTCGTTTGGTAGAAATCCACGTGCGCGTTCTGCCAAAAGCACCATTTGCATGCACATCTTGTGGTTTTGCAGAAAACTTCATCCGCGTCTACCAAAAGATGCATGTGCATGCTTAAAACGCGTTTTCGCACAAATCCGTGCGCGGGTGCTAAAAAGAGCAGCATCGGCATGCTTAGCACGTCGTTTGGTAGAAATCCACGTGCGCGTTCTGCAAAAAGCACCATTTGCATGCACATCTTGTGGTTTTGCAGAAAACTTCATCCGCGTCTACCAAAAGATGAATGTGCATGCTTAAAACGCGTTTTCGCACAAATGCGTGCGCGGGTGCTAAAAAGAGCAGCATCGGCATGCTTAGCACGTCGTTTGGTAGAAATCCACGTGCGCGTTCTGCAAAAAGCACCATTTGCATGCACATCTTGTGGTTTTGCAGAAAACTTCATCCGCGTCTACCAAAAGATGCATGTGCATGCTTAAAACGCGTTTTCGCACAAATGCGTGCGCGGGTGCTAAAAAGAGCAGCATCGGCATGCTTAGCACGTCGTTTGGTAGAAATCCACGTGCGCGATCTGCAAAAAGCACCATTTGCATGCACATCTTGTGGTTTTGCAGAAAACTTCATCCGCGTCTACCAAAAGATGCATGTGCATGCTTAAAACGCGTTTTCGCACAAATGCGTGCGCGGGTGCTAAAAAGAGCAGCATCGGCATGCTTAGCACGTCGTATGGTAGAAATCCACGTGCTCGTTCTGCAAAAAGCACCATTTGCATGCACATCGTGTGGTTTTGCAGAAAACTTCATCCGCGTCTACCAAAAGATGCATGTGCATGCTTAAAACGCGTTTTCGCACAAATGCGTGCGCGGGTGCTAAAAAGAGCAGCATCGGCATGCTTAGCACGTCGTTTGGTAGAAATCCACGTGCGCGTTCTGCAAAAAGCACCATTTGCATGCACATCTTGTGGTTTTGCAGAAAACTTCATCCGCGTCTACCAAAAGATGCACGTGCTTGCTTAAAACGCGTTTTCGCACAAATGCGTGCGCGGGTGCTAAAAAGAGCAGCATCGGCATGCTTAGCACGTCGTTTGGTAGAAATCCACGTGCGCGTTCTGCCAAAAGCACCATTTGTATGCACATCTTGTGGTTTTGCAGAAAACTTCATCCGCTTCTACCAAAAATGCATGTGCATGCTTAAAACGCGTTTTCGCACAAATCCGTGCGCGGGTGCTAAAAAGAGCAGCATCGGCATGCTTAGCACGTCGTTTGGTAGAAATCCACGTGCGCGTTCTGCCAAAAGCACCATTTGCATGCACATCTTGTGGTTTTGCAGAAAACTTCATCCGCGTCTACCAAAAGATGCATGTGCATGCTTAAAACGCGTTTTCGCACAAATCCGTGCGCGGGTGCTAAAAAGAGCAGCATCGGCATGCTTAGCACGTCGTTTGGTAGAAATCCACGTGCGCGTTCTGCCAAAAGCACCATTTGCATGCACATCTTGTGGTTTTGCAGAAAACTTCATCCGCGTCTACCAAAAGATGCATGTGCATGCTTAAAACGCGTTTTCGCACAAATCCGTGCGCGGGTGCTAAAAAGAGCAGCATCGGCATGCTTAGCACGTCGTTTGGTAGAAATCCACGTGCGCGTTCTGCAAAAAGCACCATTTGCATGCACATCTTGTGGTTTTGCAGAAAACTTCATCCGCGTCTACCAAAAGATGCATGTGCATGCTTAAAACGCGTTTTCGCACAAATGCGTGCGCGGGTGCTAAAAAGAGCAGCATCGGCATGCTTAGCACGTCGTTTGGTAGAAATCCACGTGCGCGTTCTGCAAAAAGCACCATTTGCATGCACATCTTGTGGTTTTGCAGAAAACTTCATCCGCGTCTACCAAAAGATGCATGTGCATGCTTAAAACGCGTTTTCGCACAAATGCGTGCGCGGGTGCTAAAAAGAGCAGCATCGGCATGCTTAGCACGTCGTTTGGTAGAAATCCACGTGCGCGTTCTGCCAAAAGCACCATTTGCATGCACATCTTGTGGTTTTGCAGAAAACTTCATCCGCGTCTACCAAAAGATGCATGTGCATGCTTAAAACGCGTTTTTGCACAAATGCATGCGCGGGTGCTAAAAAGAGCAGCATCGGCATGCTTAGCACGTCGTTTGGTAGAAATCCACGTGCGCGTTCTGCCAAAAGCACCATTTGCATGCACATCTTGTGGTTTTGCAGAAAACTTCATCCGCGTCTACCAAAAGATGCATGTGCATGCTTAAAACGCGTTTTCGCACAAATCCGTGCGCGGGTGCTAAAAAGAGCAGCATCGGCATGCTTAGCACGTCGTTTGGTAGAAATCCACGTGCGCGTTCTGCAAAAAGCACCATTTGCATGCACATCTTGTGGTTTTGCAGAAAACTTCATCCGCGTCTACCAAAAGATGAATGTGCATGCTTAAAACGCGTTTTCGCACAAATGCGTGCGCGGGTGCTAAAAAGAGCAGCATCGGCATGCTTAGCACGTCGTTTGGTAGAAATCCACGTGCGCGTTCTGCAAAAAGCACCATTTGCATGCACATCTTGTGGTTTTGCAGAAAACTTCATCCGCGTCTACCAAAAGATGCATGTGCATGCTTAAAACGCGTTTTCGCACAAATGCGTGCGCGGGTGCTAAAAAGAGCAGCATCGGCATGCTTAGCACGTCGTTTGGTAGAAATCCACGTGCGCGATCTGCAAAAAGCACCATTTGCATGCACATCTTGTGGTTTTGCAGAAAACTTCATCCGCGTCTACCAAAAGATGCATGTGCATGCTTAAAACGCGTTTTCGCACAAATGCGTGCGCGGGTGCTAAAAAGAGCAGCATCGGCATGCTTAGCACGTCGTATGGTAGAAATCCACGTGCTCGTTCTGCAAAAAGCACCATTTGCATGCACATCGTGTGGTTTTGCAGAAAACTTCATCCGCGTCTACCAAAAGATGCATGTGCATGCTTAAAACGCGTTTTCGCACAAATGCGTGCGCGGGTGCTAAAAAGAGCAGCATCGGCATGCTTAGCACGTCGTTTGGTAGAAATCCACGTGCGCGTTCTGCAAAAAGCACCATTTGCATGCACATCTTGTGGTTTTGCAGAAAACTTCATCCGCGTCTACCAAAAGATGCACGTGCTTGCTTAAAACGCGTTTTCGCACAAATGCGTGCGCGGGTGCTAAAAAGAGCAGCATCGGCATGCTTAGCACGTCGTTTGGTAGAAATCCACGTGCGCGTTCTGCCAAAAGCACCATTTGTATGCACATCTTGTGGTTTTGCAGAAAACTTCATCCGCTTCTACCAAAAATGCATGTGCATGCTTAAAACGCGTTTTCGCACAAATCCGTGCGCGGGTGCTAAAAAGAGCAGCATCGGCATGCTTAGCACGTCGTTTGGTAGAAATCCACGTGCGCGTTCTGCCAAAAGCACCATTTGCATGCACATCTTGTGGTTTTGCAGAAAACTTCATCCGCGTCTACCAAAAGATGCATGTGCATGCTTAAAACGCGTTTTCGCACAAATCCGTGCGCGGGTGCTAAAAAGAGCAGCATCGGCATGCTTAGCACGTCGTTTGGTAGAAATCCACGTGCGCGTTCTGCAAAAAGCACCATTTGCATGCACATCTTGTGGTTTTGCAGAAAACTTCATCCGCGTCTACCAAAAGATGCATGTGCATGCTTAAAACGCGTTTTCGCACAAATGCGTGCGCGGGTGCTAAAAAGAGCAGCATCGGCATGCTTAGCACGTCGTTTGGTAGAAATCCACGTGCGCGTTCTGCAAAAAGCACCATTTGCATGCACATCTTGTGGTTTTGCAGAAAACTTCATCCGCGTCTACCAAAAGATGCATGTGCATGCTTAAAACGCGTTTTCGCACAAATCCGTGCGCGCGTGCTAAAAAGAGCAGCATCGGCATGCTTAGCACGTCGTTTGGTAGAAATCCACGTGCGCGTTCTGCAAAAAGCACCATTTGCATGCACATCTTGTGGTTTTGCAGAAAACTTCATCCGCGTCTACCAAAAGATGCATGTGCATGCTTAAAACGCGTTTTCGCACAAATGCGTGCGCGGGTGCTAAAAAGAGCAGCATCGGCATGCTTAGCACGTCGTTTGGTAGAAATCCACGTGCGCGTTCTGCAAAAAGCACCATTTGCATGCACATCTTGTGGTTTTGCAGAAAACTTCATCCGCGTTTACCAAAAGATGCATGTGCATGCTTAAAACGCGTTTTCGCACAAATGCGTGCGCGGGTGCTAAAAAGAGCAGCATCGGCATGCTTAGCACGTCGTTTGGTAGAAATCCACGTGCGCGATCTGCAAAAAGCACCATTTGCATGCACATCTTGTGGTTTTGCAGAAAACTTCATCCGCGTCTACCAAAAGATGCATGTGCATGCTTAAAACGCGTTTTCGCACAAATGCGTGCGCGGGTGCTAAAAAGAGCAGCATCGGCATGCTTAGCACGTCGTTTGGTAGAAATCCACGTGCGCGTTCTGCAAAAAGCACCATTTGCATGCACATCTTGTGGTTTTGCAGAAAACTTCATCCGCGTCTACCAAAAGATGCATGTGCATGCTTAAAACGCGTTTTCGTACAAATCCGTGCGCGGGTGCTAAAAAGAGCAGCATCGGCATGCTTAGCACGTCGTTTGGTAGAAATCCACGTGCGCGTTCTGCAAAAAGCACCATTTGCATGCGCATCTTGTGGTTTTGCAGAAAACTTCATCCGCGTCTACCAAAAGATGCATGTGCATGCTTAAAACGCGTTTTCGCACAAATGCGTGCGCGGGTGCTAAAAAGAGCAGCATCGGCATGCTTAGCACGTCGTTTGGTAGAAATCCACGTGCGCGTTCTGCAAAAAGCACCATTTGCATGCACATCTTGTGGTTTTGCAGAAAACTTCATCCGCGTCTACCAAAAGATGCATGTGCTTGCTTAAAACGCGTTTTCGCACAAATGCGTGCGCGGGTGCTAAAAAGAGCAGCATCGGCATGCTTAGCACGTCGTTTGGTAGAAATCCACGTGCGCGTTCTGCCAAAAGCACCATTTGTATGCACATCTTGTGGTTTTGCAGAAAACTTCATCCGCGTCTACCAAAAGATGCATGTGCATGCTTAAAACGCGTTTTCGCACAAATGCGTGCGCGGGTGCTAAAAAGAGCAGCATCGGCATGCTTAGCACGTCGTTTGGTAGAAATCCACGTGCGCGTTCTGCAAAAAGCACCATTTGCATGCACATCTTGTGGTTTTGCAGAAAACTTCATCCGCGTTTACCAAAAGATGCATGTGCATGCTTAAAACGCGTTTTCGCACAAATGCGTGCGCGGGTGCTAAAAAGAGCAGCATCGGCATGCTTAGCACGTCGTTTGGTAGAAATCCACGTGCGCGATCTGCAAAAAGCACCATTTGCATGCACATCTTGTGGTTTTGCAGAAAACTTCATCCGCGTCTACCAAAAGATGCATGTGCATGCTTAAAACGCGTTTTCGCACAAATGCGTGCGCGGGTGCTAAAAAGAGCAGCATCGGCATGCTTAGCACGTCGTTTGGTAGAAATCCACGTGCGCGTTCTGCAAAAAGCACCATTTGCATGCACATCTTGTGGTTTTGCAGAAAACTTCATCCGCGTCTACCAAAAGATGCATGTGCATGCTTAAAACGCGTTTTCGTACAAATCCGTGCGCGGGTGCTAAAAAGAGCAGCATCGGCATGCTTAGCACGTCGTTTGGTAGAAATCCACGTGCGCGTTCTGCAAAAAGCACCATTTGCATGCGCATCTTGTGGTTTTGCAGAAAACTTCATCCGCGTCTACCAAAAGATGCATGTGCATGCTTAAAACGCGTTTTCGCACAAATGCGTGCGCGGGTGCTAAAAAGAGCAGCATCGGCATGCTTAGCACGTCGTTTGGTAGAAATCCACGTGCGCGTTCTGCAAAAAGCACCATTTGCATGCACATCTTGTGGTTTTGCAGAAAACTTCATCCGCGTCTACCAAAAGATGCATGTGCTTGCTTAAAACGCGTTTTCGCACAAATGCGTGCGCGGGTGCTAAAAAGAGCAGCATCGGCATGCTTAGCACGTCGTTTGGTAGAAATCCACGTGCGCGTTCTGCCAAAAGCACCATTTGTATGCACATCTTGTGGTTTTGCAGAAAACTTCATCCGCTTCTACCAAAAATGCATGTGCATGCTTAAAACGCGTTTTCGCACAAATCCGTGCGCGGGTGCTAAAAAGAGCAGCATCGGCATGCTTAGCACGTCGTTTGGTAGAAATCCACGTGCGCGTTCTGCAAAAAGCACCATTTGCATGCACATCTTGTGGTTTTGCAGAAAACTTCATCCGCGTCTACCAAAAGATGGATGTGCATGCTTTAAACGCGTTTTCGCACAAATGCGTGCGCGGGTGCTAAAAAGAGCAGCATCGGCATGCTTAGCACGTCGTTTGATAGAAATCCACGTGCGCGTTCTGCCAAAAGCACCATTTGCATGCACATCTTGTGGTTTTGCAGAAAACTTCATCCGCGTCTACCAAAAGATGCATGTGCATGCTTAAAACGCGTTTTCGCACAAATGCGTGCGCGGGTGCTAAAAAGAGCAGCATCGGCATGCTTAGCACGTCATTTGGTAGAAATCCACGTGCGCGTTCTGCCAAAAGCACCATTTGCATGCACATCTTGTGGTTTTGCAGAAAACTTCATCCGCGTCTACCAAAAGATGCATGTGCATGCTTAAAACGCGTTTTCGCACAAATCCGTGCGCGGGTGCTAAAAAGACCAGCATCGGCATGCTTAGCACGTCGTTTGGTAGAAATCCACGTGCGCGTTCTGCAAAAAGCACCATTTGCATGCACATATTGTGGTTTTGCAGAAAACTTCATCCGCGTCTACCAAAAGATGCATATGCATGCTTAAAACGCGTTTTCGCACAAATGCGTGCGCGGGTGCTAAAAAGAGCAGCATCGGCATGCTTAGCACGTCGTTTGGTAGAAATCCACGTGCGCGTTCTGCAAAAAGCACCATTTGCATGCACATCTTGTGGTTTTGCAGAAAACTTCATCCGCGTCTACCAAAAGATGCATGTGCATGCTTAAAACGCGTTTTCGCACAAATGCGTGCGCGGGTGCTAAAAAGAGCAGCATCGGCATGCTTAGCACGTCGTTTGGTAGAAATCCACGTGCGCGTTCTGCCAAAAGCACCATTTGCATGCACATCTTGTGGTTTTGCAGAAAACTTCATCCGCGTCTACCAAAAGATGCATGTGCATGCTTAAAACGCGTTTTCGCACAAATCCGTGCGCGGGTGCTAAAAAGAGCATCATCGGCATGCTTAGCACGTCGTTTGGTAGAAATCCACGTGCGCGTTCTGCAAAAAGCACCATTTGCATGCACATCTTGTGGTTTTGCAGAAAACTTCATCCGCGTCTACCAAAAGATGCATGTGCATGCTTAAAACGCGTTTTCGCACAAATGCGTGCGCGGGTGCTAAAAAGAGCAGCATCGGCATGCTTAGCACGTCGTTTGGTAGAAATCCACGTGCGCGTTCTGCAAAAAGCACCATTTGCATGCACATCTTGTGGTTTTGCAGAAAACTTCATCCGCGTCTACCAAAAGATGCATGTGCATGCTTAAAACGCGTTTTCGCACAAATGCGTGCGCGGGTGCTAAAAAGAGCAGCATCGGCATGCTTAGCACGTCGTTTGGTAGAAATCCACGTGCGCGATCTGCAAAAAGCACCATTTGCATGCACATCTTGTGGTTTTGCAGAAAACTTCATCCGCGTCTACCAAAAGATGCATGTGCATGCTTAAAACGCGTTTTCGCACAAATGCGTGCGCGGGTGCTAAAAAGAGCAGCATCGGCATGCTTAGCACGTCGTTTGGTAGAAATCCACGTGCGCGTTCTGCCAAAAGCACCATTTGCATGCACATCTTGTGGTTTTGCAGAAAACTTCATCCGCGTCTACCAAAAGATGCATGTGCATGCTTAAAACGCGTTTTCGCACAAATCCGTGCGCGGGTGCTAAAAAGAGCAGCATCGGCATGCTTAGCACGTCGTTTGGTAGAAATCCACGTGCGCGTTCTGCAAAAAGCACCATTTGCATGCACATCTTGTGGTTTTGCAGAAAACTTCATCCGCGTCTACCAAAAGATGCATGTGCATGCTTAAAACGCGTTTTCGCACAAATGCGTGCGCGGGTGCTAAAAAGAGCAGCATCGGCATGCTTAGCACGTCGTTTGGTAGAAATCCACGTGCGCGTTCTGCAAAAAGCACCATTTGCATGCACATCTTGTGGTTTTGCAGAAAACTTCATCCGCGTCTACCAAAAGATGCATGTGCATGCTTAAAACGCGTTTTCGCACAAATACGTGCGCGGATGCTAAAAAGAGCAGCATCGGCATGCTTAGCACGTCGTTTGGTAGAAATCCACGTGCGCGTTCTGCCAAAAGCACCATTTGCATGCACATCTTGTGGTTTTGCAGAAAACTTCATCCGCGTCTACCAAAAGATGCATGTGCTTGCTTAAAACGCGTTTTCGCACAAATGCCTGCGCGGGTGCTAAAAAGAGCAGCATCGGCATGCTTAGCACGTCGTTTGGTAGAAATCCACGTGCGCGTTCTGCCAAAAGCACCATTTGTATGCACATCTTGTGGTTTTGCAGAAAACTTCATCCGCGTCTACCAAAAATGCATGTGCATGCTTAAAACGCGTTTTCGCACAAATCCGTGCGCGGGTGCTAAAAAGAGCTGCATCGGCATGCTTAGCACGTCGTTTGGTAGAAATCCACGTGCGCGTTCTGCCAAAAGCACCATTTGCATGCACATCTTGTGGTTTTGCAGAAAACTTCATCCGCGTCTACCAAAAGATGCATGTGCATGCTTAAAACGCGTTTTCGCACAAATCCGTGCGCGGGTGCTAAAAAGAGCAGCATCGGCATGCTTAGCACGTCGTTTGGTAGAAATCCACGTGCGCGTTCTGCAAAAAGCACCATTTGCATGCACATCTTGTGGTTTTGCAGAAAACTTCATCCGCGTCTACCAAAAGATGCATGTGCATGCTTAAAACGCGTTTTCGCACAAATGCGTGCGCGGGTGCTAAAAAGAGCAGCATCGGCATGCTTAGCACGTCGTTTGGTAGAAATCCACGTGCGCGTTCTGCCAAAAGCACCATTTGCATGCACATCTTGTGGTTTTGCAGAAAACTTCATCCGCGTCTACCAAAAGATGCATGTGCTTGCTTAAAACGCGTTTTCGCACAAATGCGTGCGCGGGTGCTAAAAAGAGCAGCATCGGCATGCTTAGCACATCGTTTGGTAGAAATCCACGTGCGCGTTCTGCCAAAAGCACCATTTGCATGCACATCTTGTGGTTTTGCAGAAAACTTCATCCGCGTCTACCAAAAATGCATGTGCATGCTTAAAACGCGTTTTCGCACAAATCCGTGCGCGGGTGCTAAAAAGAGCAGCATCGGCATGCTTAGCACGTCGTTTGGTATAAATCCACGTGCGCGTTCTGCCAAAAGCACCATTTGCATGTACATATTGTGGTTTTGCAGAAAACTTCATCCGCGTCTACCAAAAGATGCATGTGCATGCTTAAAACGCGTTTTCGCAAAAATCCGTGCGCGGGTGCTAAAAAGAGCAGCATCGGCATGCTTAGCACGTCGTTTGGTAGAAATCCACGTGCGCGTTCTGCCAAAAGCACCATTTGCATGCACATCTTGTGGTTTTGCAGAAAACTTCATCCGCGTCTACCAAAAGATGCATGTGCATGCTTAAAACGCGTTTTCGCACAAATCCGTGCGCGGGTGCTAAATAGAGCAGCATCGGCATGCTTAGCACGTCGTTTGGTAGAAGTCCACGTGCGCGTTCTGCCAAAAGCACCATTTGCATGCACATTTTGTGGTTTTGCAGAAAACTTCATCCGCGTCTACCAAAAGATGCATGTGCATGCTTAAAACGCGTTTTCGCACATATCCGTGCGCGGGTGCTAAAAAGAGCAGCATCGGCATGCTTAGCACGTCGTTTGGTAGAAATCCACGTGCGCGTTCTGCCAAAAGCACCATTTGCATGCACATCTTGTGGTTTTGCAGAAAACTTCATCCGCGTCTACCAAAAGATGCATGTGCATGCTTAAAACGCGTTTTCGCACAAATCCGTGCGCGGGTGCTAAAAAGAGCAGCATCGGCATGCTTAGCACGTCGTTTGGTAGAAATCCACGTGCGCGTTCTGTCAAAAGCACCATTTGCATGCACATCTTGTGGTTTTGCAGAAAACTTCATCCGCGTCTACCAAAAGATGCATGTGCATGCTTAAAACGCGTTTTCGCACAAATGCGTGCGCGGGTGCTAAAAAGAGCAGCATCGGCATGCTTAGCACGTCGTTTGGTAGAAATCCACGTGCGCGTTCTGCCAAAAGCACCATTTGCATGCACATCTTGTGGTTTTGCAGAAAACTTCATCCGCGTCTACCAAAAGATGCATGTGCATGCTTAAAACGCGTTTTCGCACAAATCCGTGCGCGGGTGCTAAAAAGAGCAGCATCGGCATGCTTAGCACGTCGTTTGGTAGAAATCCACGTGCGCGTTCTGCAAAAAGCACCATTTGCATGCACATCTTGTGGTTTTGCAGAAAACTTCATCCGCGTCTACCAAAAGATGCATGTGCATGCTTAAAACGCGTTTTCGCACAAATGCGTGCGCGGGTGCTAAAAAGAGCAGCATCGGCATGCTTAGCACGTCGTTTGGTAGAAATCCACGTGCGCGTTCTGCAAAAAGCACCATTTGCATGCACATCTTGTGGTTTTGCAGAAAACTTCATCCGCGTCTACCAAAAGATGCATGTGCATGCTTAAAACGCGTTTTCGCACAAATGCGTGCGCGGGTGCTAAAAAGAGCAGCATCGGCATGCTTAGCACGTCGTTTGGTAGAAATCCACGTGCGCAATCTGCAAAAAGCACCATTTGCATGCACATCTTGTGGTTTTGCAGAAAACTTCATCCGCGTCTACCAAAAGATGCATGTGCATGCTTAAAACGCGTTTTCGCACAAATGCGTGCGCGGGTGCTAAAAAGAGCAGCATCGGCATGCTTAGCACGTCGTTTGGTAGAAATCCACGTGCGCGTTCTGCCAAAAGCACCATTTGCATGCACATCTTCTGGTTTTGCAGAAAACTTCATCCGCGTCTACCAAAAGATGCATGTGCATGCTTAAAACGCGTTTTCGCACAAATCCGTGCGCGGGTGCTAAAAAGAGCAGCATCGGCATGCTTAGCACGTCGTTTGGTAGAAATCCACTTGCGCGTTCTGCAAAAAGCACCATTTGCATGCACATCTTGTGGTTTTGCAGAAAACTTCATCCGCGTCTACCAAAAGATGCATGTGCATGCTTAAAACGCGTTTTCGCACAAATGCGTGCGCGGGTGCTAAAAAGAGCAGCATCGGCATGCTTAGCACGTCGTTTGGTAGAAATCCAGGTGCGCGTTCTGCCAAAAGCACCATTTGCATGCACATCTTGTGGTTTTGCAGAAAACTTCATCCGCGTCTACCAAAAGATGCATGTGCATGCTTAAAACGCGTTTTCGCACAAATCCGTGCGCGGGTGCTAAAAAGAGCAGCATCGGCATGCTTAGCACGTCGTTTGGTAGAAATCCACGTGCGCGTTCTGCAAAAAGCACCATTTGCATGCACATCTTGTGGTTTTGCAGAAAACTTCATCCGCGTCTACCAAAGATGCATGTGCATGCTTAAAACGCGTTTTCGCACAAATGCGTGCGCGGGTGCTAAAAAGAGCAGCATCGGCATGCTTAGCACGTCGTTTGGTAGAAATCCACGTGCGCGTTCTGCAAAAAGCACCATTTGCATGCACATCTTGTGGTTTTGCAGAAAACTTCATCCGCGTCTACCAAAAGATGCATGTGCATGCTTAAAACGCGTTTTCGCACAAATGCGTGCGCGGGTGCTAAAAAGAGCAGCATCGGCATGCTTAGCACGTCGTTTGGTAGAAATCCACGTGCGCGATCTGGAAAAAGCACCATTTGCATGCACATCTTGTGGTTTTGCAGAAAAATTCATCCGCGTCTACCAAAAGATGCATGTGCATGCTTAAAACGCGTTTTCGCACAAATGCGTGCGCGGGTGCTAAAAAGAGCAGCATCGGCATGCTTAGCACGTCGTTTGGTAGAAATCCACGTGCGCGTTCTGCCAAAAGCACCATTTGCATGCACATCTTGTGGTTTTGCAGAAAACTTCATCCGCGTCTACCAAAAGATGCATGCGCATGCTTAAAACGCGTTTTCGCACAAATCCGTGCGCGGGTGCTAAAAAGAGCAGCATCGGCATGCTTAGCACGTCGTTTGGTAGAAATCCACGTGCGCGTTCTGCAAAAAGCGCCATTTGCATGCACATCTTGTGGTTTTGCAGAAAACTTCATCCGCGTCTACCAAAAGATGCATGTGCATGCTTAAAACGCGTTTTCGCACAAATCCGTGCGCGGGTGCTAAAAAGAGCAGCATCGGCATGCTTAGCACGTCGTTTGGTAGAAATCCACGTGCGCGTTCTGTCAAAAGCACCATTTGCATGCACATCTTGTGGTTTTGCAGAAAACTTCATCCGCGTCTACCAAAAGATGCATGTGCATGCTTAAAACGCGTTTTCGCACAAATGCGTGCGCGGGTGCTAAAAAGAGCAGCATCGGCATGCTTAGCACGTCGTTTGGTAGAAATCCACGTGCGCGTTCTGCCAAAAGCACCATTTGCATGCACATCTTGTGGTTTTGCAGAAAACTTCATCCGCGTCTACCAAAAGATGCATGTGCATGCTTAAAACGCGTTTTCGCACAAATCCGTGCGCGGGTGCTAAAAAGAGCAGCATCGGCATGCTTAGCACGTCGTTTGGTAGAAATCCACGTGCGCGTTCTGCAAAAAGCACCATTTGCATGCACATCTTGTGGTTTTGCAGAAAACTTCATCCGCGTCTACCAAAAGATGCATGTGCATGCTTAAAACGCGTTTTCGCACAAATGCGTGCGCGGGTGCTAAAAAGAGCAGCATCGGCATGCTTAGCACGTCGTTTGGTAGAAATCCACGTGCGCGTTCTGCAAAAAGCACCATTTGCATGCACATCTTGTGGTTTTGCAGAAAACTTCATCCGCGTCTACCAAAAGATGCATGTGCATGCTTAAAACGCGTTTTCGCACAAATGCGTGCGCGGGTGCTAAAAAGAGCAGCATCGGCATGCTTAGCACGTCGTTTGGTAGAAATCCACGTGCGCAATCTGCAAAAAGCACCATTTGCATGCACATCTTGTGGTTTTGCAGAAAACTTCATCCGCGTCTACCAAAAGATGCATGTGCATGCTTAAAACGCGTTTTCGCACAAATGCGTGCGCGGGTGCTAAAAAGAGCAGCATCGGCATGCTTAGCACGTCGTTTGGTAGAAATCCACGTGCGCGTTCTGCCAAAAGCACCATTTGCATGCACATCTTCTGGTTTTGCAGAAAACTTCATCCGCGTCTACCAAAAGATGCATGTGCATGCTTAAAACGCGTTTTCGCACAAATCCGTGCGCGGGTGCTAAAAAGAGCAGCATCGGCATGCTTAGCACGTCGTTTGGCAGAAATCCACTTGCGCGTTCTGCAAAAAGCACCATTTGCATGCACATCTTGTGGTTTTGCAGAAAACTTCATCCGCGTCTACCAAAAGATGCATGTGCATGCTTAAAACGCGTTTTCGCACAAATGCGTGCGCGGGTGCTAAAAAGAGCAGCATCGGCATGCTTAGCACGTCGTTTGGTAGAAATCCAGGTGCGCGTTCTGCCAAAAGCACCATTTGCATGCACATCTTGTGGTTTTGCAGAAAACTTCATCCGCGTCTACCAAAAGATGCATGTGCATGCTTAAAACGCGTTTTCGCACAAATCCGTGCGCGGGTGCTAAAAAGAGCAGCATCGGCATGCTTAGCACGTCGTTTGGTAGAAATCCACGTGCGCGTTCTGCAAAAAGCACCATTTGCATGCACATCTTGTGGTTTTGCAGAAAACTTCATCCGCGTCTACCAAAGATGCATGTGCATGCTTAAAACGCGTTTTCGCACAAATGCGTGCGCGGGTGCTAAAAAGAGCAGCATCGGCATGCTTAGCACGTCGTTTGGTAGAAATCCACGTGCGCGTTCTGCAAAAAGCACCATTTGCATGCACATCTTGTGGTTTTGCAGAAAACTTCATCCGCGTCAACCAAAAGATGCATGTGCATGCTTAAAACGCGTTTTCGCACAAATGCGTGCGCGGGTGCTAAAAAGAGCAGCATCGGCATGCTTAGCACGTCGTTTGGTAGAAATCCACGTGCGCGATCTGGAAAAAGCACCATTTGCATGCACATCTTGTGGTTTTGCAGAAAACTTCATCCGCGTCTACCAAAAGATGCATGTGCATGCTTAAAACGCGTTTTCGCACAAATGCGTGCGCGGGTGCTAAAAAGAGCAGCATCGGCATGCTTAGCACGTCGTTTGGTAGAAATCCACGTGCGCGTTCTGCCAAAAGCACCATTTGCATGCACATCTTGTGGTTTTGCAGAAAACTTCATCCGCGTCTACCAAAAGATGCATGCGCATGCTTAAAACGCGTTTTCGCACAAATCCGTGCGCGGGTGCTTAAAAGAGCAGCATCGGCATGCTTAGCACGTCGTTTGGTAGAAATCCACGTGCGCGTTCTGCAAAAAGCACCATTTGCATGCACATCTTGTGGTTTTGCAGAAAACTTCATCCGCGTCTACCAAAAGATGCATGTGCATGCTTAAAACGCGTTTTCGCACAAATGCGTGCGCGGATGCTAAAAAGAGCAGCATCGGCATGCTTAGCACGTCGTTTGGTAGAAATCCACGTGCGCGTTCTGCCAAAAGCACCATTTGTATGCACATCTTGTGGTTTTGCAGAAAACTTCATCCGCGTCTACCAAAAATGCATGTGCATGCTTAAAACGCGTTTTCGCACAAATCCGTGCGCGGGTGCTAAAAAGAGCAGCATCGGCATGCTTAGCACGTCGTTTGGTAGAAATCCACGTGCGCGTTCTGCCAAAAGCACCATTTGCATGCACATCTTGTGGTTTTGCAGAAAACTTCATCCGCGTCTACCAAAAGATGGATGTGCATGCTTAAAACGCGTTTTCGCACAAATCCGTGCGCGGGTGCTAAAAAGAGCAGCATCGGCATGCTTAGCACGTCGTTTGGTAGAAATCCACGTGCACGTTCTGCAAAAAGCACCATTTGCATGCACATCTTGTGGTTTTGCAGAAAACTTCATCCGCGTCTACCAAAAGATGCATGTGCATGCTTAAAACGCGTTTTCGCACAAATGCGTGCGCGGGTGCTAAATAGAGCAGCATCGGCATGCTTAGCACGTCGTTTGGTAGAAGTCCACGTGCGCGTTCTGCCAAAAGCACCATTTGCATGCACATCTTGTGGTTTTGCAGAAAACTTCATCCGCGTCTACCAAAAGATGCATGTGCATGCTTAAAACGCGTTTTCGCACAAATCCGTGCGCGGGTGCTAAAAAGAGCAGCATCGGCATGCTTAGCACGTCGTTTGGTAGAAATCCACGTGCGCGTTCTGCCAAAAGCACCATTTGCATGCACATCTTGTGGTTTTGCAGAAAACTTCATCCGCGTCTACCAAAAGATGCATGTGCATGCTTAAAACGCGTTTTCGCACAAATCCGTGCGCGGGTGCTAAAAAGAGCAGCATCGGCATGCTTAGCACGTCGTTTGGTAGAAATCCACGTGCGCGTTCTGCCAAAAGCACCATTTGCATGCACATCTTGTGGTTTTGCAGAAAACTTCATCCGCGTCTACCAAAAGATGCATGTGCATGCTTAAAACGCGTTTTCGCACAAATCCGTGCGCGGGTGCTAAAAAGAGCAGCATCGGCATGCTTAGCACGTCGTTTGGTAGAAATCCACGTGCGCGTTCTGCCAAAAGCACCATTTGTATGCACATCTTGTGGTTTTGCAGAAAACTTCATCCGCGTCTACCAAAAATGCATGTGCATGCTTAAAACGCGTTTTCGCACAAATCTGTGCGCGGGTGCTAAAAAGAGCAGCATCGGCATGCTTAGCACGTCGTTTGGTAGAAATCCACGTGCGCGTTCTGCCAAAAGCACCATTTGCATGCACATCTTGTGGTTTTGCAGAAAACTTCATCCGCGTCTACCAAAAGATGGATGTGCATGCTTAAAACGCGTTTTCGCACAAATCCGTGCGCGGGTGCTAAAAAGAGCAGCATCGGCATCCTTAGGACGTCGTTTGGTAGAAATCCACGTGCGCGTTCTGCAAAAAGCACCATTTGCATGCACATCTTGTGGTTTTGCAGAAAACTTCATCCGCGTCTACCAAAAGATGCATGTGCATGCTTAAAACGCGTTTTCGCACAAATGCGTGCGCGGGTGCTAAATAGAGCAGCATCGGCATGCTTAGCACGTCGTTTGGTAGAAGTCCACGTGCGCGTTCTGCCAAAAGCACCATTTGCATGCACATCTTGTGGTTTTGCAGAAAACTTCATCCGCGTCTACCAAAAGATGCATGTGCATGCTTAAAACGCGTTTTCGCACAAATCCGTGCGCGGGTGCTAAAAAGAGCAGCATCGGCATGCTTAGCACGTCGTTTGGTAGAAATCCACGTGCGCGTTCTGCCAAAAGCACCATTTGCATGCACATCTTGTGGTTTTGCAGAAAACTTCATCCGCGTCTACCAAAAGATGCATGTGCATGCTTAAAACGCGTTTTCGCACAAATCCGTGCGCAGGTGCTAAAAAGAGCAGCATCGGCATGCTTAGCACGTCGTTTGGTAGAAATCCACGTGCGCGTTCTGCCAAAAGCACCATTTGCATGCACATCTTGTGGTTTTGCACAAAACTTCATCCGCGTCTACCAAAAGATGCATGTGCATGCTTAAAACGCGTTTTCGCACAAATCCGTGCGCGGGTGCTAAAAAGAGCAGCATCGGCATGCTTAGAACGTCGTTTGGTAGAAATCCACGTGCGCGTTCTGCCAAAAGCACCATTTGCATGCACATCTTGTGGTTTTGCAGAAAACTTCATCCGCGTCTACCAAAAGATGCATGTGCATGCTTAAAAGGCGTTTTCGCACAAATGCGTGCGCGGGTGCTAAAAAGAGCAGCATCGGCATGCTTAGCACGTCGTTTGGTAGAAATCCACGTGCGCGTTCTGCCAAAAGCACCATTTGCATGCACATCTTGTGGTTTTGCAGAAAACTTCATCCGCGTCTACCAAAAGATGCATGTGCATGCTTAAAACGCGTTTTCGCACAAATCCGTGCGCGGGTGTTAAAAAGAGCAGCATCGGCATGCTTAGCACGTCGTTTGGTAGAAATCCACGTGCGCGTTCTGCAAAAAGCACCATTTGCATGCACATCTTGTGGTTTTGCAGAAAACTTCATCCGCGTCTACCAAAAGATGCATGTGCATGCTTAAAACGCGTTTTCGCACAAATGCGTGCGCGGGTGCTAAAAAGAGCAGCATCGGCATGCTTAGCACGTCGTTTGGTAGAAATCCACGTGCGCGTTCTGCAAAAAGCACCATTTGCATGCACATCTTGTGGTTTTGCAGAAAACTTCATCCGCGTCTACCAAAAGATGCATGTGCATGCTTAAAACGCGTTTTCGCACAAATGCGTGCGCGGGTGCTAAAAAGAGCAGCATCGGCATGCTTAGCACGTCGTTTGGTAGAAATCCACGTGCGCGTTCTGCAAAAAGCACCATTTGCATGCACATCTTGTGGTTTTGCAGAAAACTTCATCCGCGTCTACCAAAAGATGCATGTGCATGCTTAAAACGCGTTTTCGCACAAATGCGTGCGCGGGTGCTAAAAAGAGCAGCATCGGCATGCTTAGCACGTCGTTTGGTAGAAATCCACGTGCGCGTTCTGCAAAAAGCACCATTTGCATGCACATCTTGTGGTTTTGCAGAAAACTTCATCCGCGTCTACCAAAAGATGCATGTGCATGCTTAAAACGCGTTTTCGCACAAATGCGTGCGCGGGTGCTAAAAAGAGCAGCATCGGCATGCTTAGCACGTCGTTTGGTAGAAATCCACGTGCGCGTTCTGCAAAAAGCACCATTTGCATGCACATCTTGTGGTTTTGCAGAAAATTTCATCCGCGTCTACCAAAAGATGCATGTGCATGCTTAAAACGCGTTTTCGCACAAATGCGTGCGCGGGTGCTAAAAAGAGCAGCATCGGCATGCTTAGCACGTCGTTTGGTAGAAATCCACGTGCGCGTTCTGCCAAAAGCACCATTTGCATGCACATCTTGTGGTTTTGCAGAAAACTTCATCCGCGTCTACCAAAAGATGCATGTGCTTGCTTAAAACGCGTTTTCGCACAAATGCGTGCGCGGGTGCTAAAAAGAGCAGCATCGGCATGCTTAGCACGTCGTTTGGTAGAAATCCACGTGCGCGTTCTGCCAAAAGCACCATTTGCATGCACATATTGTGGTTTTGCAGAAAACTTCATCCGCGTCTACCAAAAATGCATGTGCATGCTTAAAACGCGTTTTCGCACAAATCCGTGCGCGGGTGCTAAAAAGAGCAGCATCGGCATGCTTAGCACGTCGTTTGGTAGAAATCCACGTGCGCGTTCTACCAAAAGCACCATTTGCATGCACATCTTGTGGTTTTGCAGAAAACTTCATCCGCGTCTACCAAAAGATGCATGTGCATGCTTAAAACGCGTTTTCGCACAAATCCGTGCGCGGGTGCTAAAAAGAGCAGCATCGGCATGCTTAGCACGTCGTTTGGTAAAAATCCACGTGCGCGTTCTGCAAAAAGCACCATTTGCATGCACATCTTGTGGTTTTGCAGAAAACTTCATCCGCGTCTACCAAAAGATGCATGTGCATGCTTAAAACGCGTTTTCGCACAAATGCGTGCGCGGGTGCTAAAAAGAGCAGCATCGGCATGCTTAGCACGTCGTTTGGTAGAAATCCACGTGCGCGTTCTGCAAAAAGCACCATTTGCATGCACATCTTGTGGTTTTGCAGAAAACTTCATCCGCGTCTACCAAAAGATGCATGTGCATGCTTAAAACGCGTTTTCGCACAAATGCGTGCGCGGGTGCTAAAAAGAGCAGCATCGGCATGCTTAGCACGTCGTTTGGTAGAAATCCACGTGCGCGTTCTGCCAAAAGCACCATTTGCATGCACATCTTGTGGTTTTGCAGAAAATTTCATCCGCGTCTACCAAAAGATGCATGTGCATGCTTAAAACGCGTTTTCGCACAAATGCGTGCGCGGGTGCTAAAAAGAGCAGCATCGGCATGCTTAGCACGTCGTTTGGTAGAAATCCACGTGCGCGTTCTGCAAAAAGCACCATTTGCATGCACATCTTGTGGTTTTGCAGAAAACTTCATCCGCGTCTACCAAAAGATGCATGTGCATGCTTAAAACGCGTTTTCGCACAAATCCGTGCGCGGGTGCTAAAAAGAGCAGCATCGGCATGCTTAGCACGTCGTTTGGTAGAAATCCACGTGCGCGATCTGCCAAAAGCACCATTTGCATGCACATCTTGTGGTTTTGCAGAAAACTTCATCCGCGTCTACCAAAAGATGCATGTGCATGCTTAAAACGCGTTTTCGCACAAATGCGTGCGCGGGTGCTAAAAAGAGCAGCATCGGCATGCTTAGCACGTCGTTTGGTAGAAATCCACGTGCGCGTTCTGCAAAAAGCACCATTTGCATGCACATCTTGTGGTTTTGCAGAAAACTTCATCCGCGTCTACCAAAAGATGCATGTGCATGCTTAAAACGCGTTTTCGCACAAATGCGTGCGCGGGTGCTAAAAAGAGCAGCATCGGCATGCTTAGCACGTCGTTTGGTAGAAGTCCACGTGCGCGTTCTGCAAAAAGCACCATTTGCATGCACATCTTGTGGTTTTGCAGAAAACTTCATCCGCGTCTACCAAAAGATGCATGTGCATGCTTAAAACGCGTTTTCGCACAAATGCGTGCGCGGGTGCTAAAAAGAGCAGCATCGGCATGCTTAGCACGTCGTTTGGTAGAAATCCACGTGCGCGTTCTGCCAAAAGCACCATTTGCATGCACATCTTGTGGTTTTGCAGAAAACTTCATCCGCGTCTACCAAAAGATGCATGTGCTTGCTTAAAACGCGTTTTCGCACAAATGCGTGCGCGGGTGCTAAAAAGAGCAGCATCGGCATGCTTAGCACGTCGTTTGGTAGAAATCCACGTGCGCGTTCTGCCAAAAGCACCATTTGTATGCACATATTGTGGTTTTGCAGAAAACTTCATCCGCGTCTACCAAAAATGCATGTGCATGCTTAAAACGCGTTTTCGCACAAATCCGTGCGCGGGTGCTAAAAAGAGCAGCATCGGCATGCTTAGCACGTCGTTTGGTAGAAATCCACGTGCGCGTTCTGCCAAAAGCACCATTTGCATGCACATCTTGTGGTTTTGCAGAAAACTTCATCCGCGTCTACCAAAAGATGCATGTGCATGCTTAAAACGCGTTTTCGCACAAATGCGTGCGCGGGTGCTAAAAAGAGCAGCATCGGCATGCTTAGCACGTCGTTTGGTAGAAATCCACGTGCGCGTTCTGCCAAAAGCACCATTTGTATGCACATCTTGTGGTTTTGCAGAAAACTTCATCCGCGTCTACCAAAAATGCATGTGCTTGCTTAAAACGCGTTTTCGCACAAATGCGTGCGCGGGTGCTAAAACGAGCAGCATCGGCATGCTTAGCACGTCGTTTGGTAGAAATCCACGTGCGCGTTCTGCCAAAAGCACCATTTGCATGCACATCTTGTGGTTTTGCAGAAAACTTCATCCGCGTCTACCAAAAGATGCATGTGCATGCTTAAAACGCGTTTTCGCACAAATCCGTGCGCGGGTCCTAAAAAGAGCAGCATCGGCATGCTTAGCACGTCGTTTGGTAAAAATCCACGTGCGCGTTCTGCAAAAAGCACCATTTGCATGCACATCTTGTGGTTTTGCAGAAAACTTCATCCGCGTCTACCAAAAGATGCATGTGCATGCTTAAAACGCGTTTTCGCACAAATACGTGCGCGGGTGCTAAAAAGAGCAGCATCGACATGCTTAGCACGTCGTTTGGTAGAAATCCACGTGCGCGTTCTGCAAAAAGCACCATTTGCATGCACATCTTGTGGTTTTGCAGAAAACTTCATCCGCGTCTACCAAAAGATGCATGTGCATGCTTAAAACGCGTTTTCGCACAAATCCGTGCGCGGGTGCTAAAAAGAGCAGCATTGGCATGCTTAGCACGTCGTTTGGTAGAAATCCACGTGCGCGTTCTGCCAAAAGCACCATTTGCATGCACATCTTGTGGTTTTGCAGAAAACTTCATCCGCGTCTACCAAAAGATGCATGTGCATGCTTAAAACGCGTTTTCGCACAAATCCGTGCGCGGGTGCTAAAAAGAGCAGCATCGGCATGCTTAGCACGTCGTTTGGTAGAAATCCATGTCCGCGTTCTGCAAAAAGCACCATTTGCATGCACATCTTGTGGTTTTGCAGAAAACTTCATCCGCGTCTACCAAAAGATGCATGTGCATGCTTAAAACGCGTTTTCGCACAAATCCGTGCGCGGGTGCTAAAAAGAGCAGCATCGGCATGCTTAGCACGTCGTTTGGTAGAAATCCACGTGCGCGTTCTGCCAAAAGCACCATTTGCATGCACATCTTGTGGTTTTGCAGAAAACTTCATCCGCGTCTACCAAAAGATGCATGTGCATGCTTAAAACGCGTTTTCGCACAAATCCGTGCGCGGGTGCTAAAAAGAGCAGCATCGGCATGGTTAGCACGTCGTTTGGTAGAAATCCACGTGCGCGTTCTGCAAAAAGCTACATTTGCATGCACATCTTGTGGTTTTGCAGAAAACTTCATCCGCGTCTACCAAAAGATGCATGTGCATGTTTAAAACGCGTTTTCGCACAAATGCGTGCGCGGGTGCTAAAAAAAGCAGCATCGGCATGCTTAGAACGTCGTTTGGTAGAAATCCACGTGCGCGTTCTGCAAAAAGCACCATTTGCATGCACATCTTGTGGTTTTGCAGAAAACTTCATCCGCGTCTACCAAAAGATGCATGTGCATGCTTAAAACGCGTTTTCGCACAAATGCGTGCGCGGGTGCTAAATAGAGCAGCATCGGCATGCTTAGCACGTCGTTTGGTAGAAGTCCACGTGCGCGTTCTGCCAAAAGCACCATTTGCATGCACATCTTGTGGTTTTGCAGAAAACTTCATCCGCGTCTACCAAAAGATGCATGTGCATGCTTAAAACGCGTTTTCGCACAAATCCGTGCGCGGGTGCTAAAAAGAGCAGCATCGGCATGCTTAGCACGTCGTTTGGTAGAAATCCACGTGCGCGTTCTGCCAAAAGCACCATTTGCATGCACATCTTGTGGTTTTGCAGAAAACTTCATCCGCGTCTACCAAAAGATGCATGTGCATGCTTAAAACGCGTTTTCGCACAAATCCGTGCGCAGGTGCTAAAAAGAGCAGCATCGGCATGCTTAGCACGTCGTTTGGTAGAAATCCACGTGCGCGTTCTGCCAAAAGCACCATTTGCATGCACATCTTGTGGTTTTGCACAAAACTTCATCCGCGTCTACCAAAAGATGCATGTGCATGCTTAAAACGCGTTTTCGCACAAATCCGTGCGCGGGTGCTAAAAAGAGCAGCATCGGCATGCTTAGAACGTCGTTTGGTAGAAATCCACGTGCGCGTTCTGCCAAAAGCACCATTTGCATGCACATCTTGTGGTTTTGCAGAAAACTTCATCCGCGTCTACCAAAAGATGCATGTGCATGCTTAAAAGGCGTTTTCGCACAAATGCGTGCGCGGGTGCTAAAAAGAGCAGCATCGGCATGCTTAGCACGTCGTTTGGTAGAAATCCACGTGCGCGTTCTGCCAAAAGCACCATTTGCATGCACATCTTGTGGTTTTGCAGAAAACTTCATCCGCGTCTACCAAAAGATGCATGTGCATGCTTAAAACGCGTTTTCGCACAAATCCGTGCGCGGGTGTTAAAAAGAGCAGCATCGGCATGCTTAGCACGTCGTTTGGTAGAAATCCACGTGCACGTTCTGCAAAAAGCACCATTTGCATGCACATCTTGTGGTTTTGCAGAAAACTTCATCCGCGTCTACCAAAAGATGCATGTGCATGCTTAAAACGCGTTTTCGCACAAATGCGTGCGCGGGTGCTAAAAAGAGCAGCATCGGCATGCTTAGCACGTCGTTTGGTAGAAATCCACGTGCGCGTTCTGCAAAAAGCACCATTTGCATGCACATCTTGTGGTTTTGCAGAAAACTTCATCCGCGTCTACCAAAAGATGCATGTGCATGCTTAAAACGCGTTTTCGCACAAATGCGTGCGCGGGTGCTAAAAAGAGCAGCATCGGCATGCTTAGCACGTCGTTTGGTAGAAATCCACGTGCGCGTTCTGCAAAAAGCACCATTTGCATGCACATCTTGTGGTTTTGCAGAAAACTTCATCCGCGTCTACCAAAAGATGCATGTGCATGCTTAAAACGCGTTTTCGCACAAATGCGTGCGCGGGTGCTAAAAAGAGCAGCATCGGCATGCTTAGCACGTCGTTTGGTAGAAATCCACGTGCGCGTTCTGCAAAAAGCACCATTTGCATGCACATCTTGTGGTTTTGCAGAAAACTTCATCCGCGTCTACCAAAAGATGCATGTGCATGCTTAAAACGCGTTTTCGCACAAATGCGTGCGCGGGTGCTAAAAAGAGCAGCATCGGCATGCTTAGCACGTCGTTTGGTAGAAATCCACGTGCGCGTTCTGCAAAAAGCACCATTTGCATGCACATCTTGTGGTTTTGCAGAAAATTTCATCCGCGTCTACCAAAAGATGCATGTGCATGCTTAAAACGCGTTTTCGCACAAATGCGTGCGCGGGTGCTAAAAAGAGCAGCATCGGCATGCTTAGCACGTCGTTTGGTAGAAATCCACGTGCGCGTTCTGCCAAAAGCACCATTTGCATGCACATCTTGTGGTTTTGCAGAAAACTTCATCCGCGTCTACCAAAAGATGCATGTGCTTGCTTAAAACGCGTTTTCGCACAAATGCGTGCGCGGGTGCTAAAAAGAGCAGCATCGGCATGCTTAGCACGTCGTTTGGTAGAAATCCACGTGCGCGTTCTGCCAAAAGCACCATTTGCATGCACATATTGTGGTTTTGCAGAAAACTTCATCCGCGTCTACCAAAAATGCATGTGCATGCTTAAAACGCGTTTTCGCACAAATCCGTGCGCGGGTGCTAAAAAGAGCAGCATCGGCATGCTTAGCACGTCGTTTGGTAGAAATCCACGTGCGCGTTCTACCAAAAGCACCATTTGCATGCACATCTTGTGGTTTTGCAGAAAACTTCATCCGCGTCTACCAAAAGATGCATGTGCATGCTTAAAACGCGTTTTCGCACAAATCCGTGCGCGGGTGCTAAAAAGAGCAGCATCGGCATGCTTAGCACGTCGTTTGGTAAAAATCCACGTGCGCGTTCTGCAAAAAGCACCATTTGCATGCACATCTTGTGGTTTTGCAGAAAACTTCATCCGCGTCTACCAAAAGATGCATGTGCATGCTTAAAACGCGTTTTCGCACAAATGCGTGCGCGGGTGCTAAAAAGAGCAGCATCGGCATGCTTAGCACGTCGTTTGGTAGAAATCCACGTGCGCGTTCTGCAAAAAGCACCATTTGCATGCACATCTTGTGGTTTTGCAGAAAACTTCATCCGCGTCTACCAAAAGATGCATGTGCATGCTTAAAACGCGTTTTCGCACAAATGCGTGCGCGGGTGCTAAAAAGAGCAGCATCGGCATGCTTAGCACGTCGTTTGGTAGAAATCCACGTGCGCGTTCTGCCAAAAGCACCATTTGCATGCACATCTTGTGGTTTTGCAGAAAATTTCATCCGCGTCTACCAAAAGATGCATGTGCATGCTTAAAACGCGTTTTCGCACAAATGCGTGCGCGGGTGCTAAAAAGAGCAGCATCGGCATGCTTAGCACGTCGTTTGGTAGAAATCCACGTGCGCGTTCTGCAAAAAGCACCATTTGCATGCACATCTTGTGGTTTTGCAGAAAACTTCATCCGCGTCTACCAAAAGATGCATGTGCATGCTTAAAACGCGTTTTCGCACAAATCCGTGCGCGGGTGCTAAAAAGAGCAGCATCGGCATGCTTAGCACGTCGTTTGGTAGAAATCCACGTGCGCGATCTGCCAAAAGCACCATTTGCATGCACATCTTGTGGTTTTGCAGAAAACTTCATCCGCGTCTACCAAAAGATGCATGTGCATGCTTAAAACGCGTTTTCGCACAAATGCGTGCGCGGGTGCTAAAAAGAGCAGCATCGGCATGCTTAGCACGTCGTTTGGTAGAAATCCACGTGCGCGTTCTGCAAAAAGCACCATTTGCATGCACATCTTGTGGTTTTGCAGAAAACTTCATCCGCGTCTACCAAAAGATGCATGTGCATGCTTAAAACGCGTTTTCGCACAAATGCGTGCGCGGGTGCTAAAAAGAGCAGCATCGGCATGCTTAGCACGTCGTTTGGTAGAAATCCACGTGCGCGTTCTGCCAAAAGCACCATTTGCATGCACATCTTGTGGTTTTGCAGAAAACTTCATCCGCGTCTACCAAAAGATGCATGTGCATGCTTAAAACGCGTTTTCGCACAAATCCGTGCGCGGGTGCTAAAAAGAGCAGCATCGGCATGCTTAGCACGTCGTTTGGTAGAAATCCACGTGCGCGTTCTGCAAAAAGCACCATTTGCATGCACATCTTGTGGTTTTGCAGAAAACTTCATCCGCGTCTACCAAAACATGCATGTGCATGCTTAAAACGCGTTTTCGCACAAATGCGTGCGCGGATGCTAAAAAGAGCAGCATCGGCATGCTTAGCACGTCGTTTGGTAGAAATCCACGTGCGCGTTCTGCAAAAAGCACCATTTGCATGCACATCTTGTGGTTTTGCAGAAAACTTCATCCGCGTCTACCAAAAGATGCATGTGCATGCTTAAAACGCGTTTTCGCACAAATGCGTGCGCGGGTGCTAAAAAGAGCAGCATCGGCATGCTTAGCACGTCGTTTGGTATAAATCCACGTGCGCGTTCTGCAAAAAGCACCATTTGCATGCACATCTTGTGGTTTTGCAGAAAACTTCATCCGCGTCTACCAAAAGATGCATGTGCATGCTTAAAACGCGTTTTCGCACAAATGCGTGCGCGGGTGCTAAAAAGAGCAGCATCGGCATGCTTAGCATGTCATTTGGTAGAAATCCACGTGCGCGTTCTGCCAAAAGCACCATTTGCATGCACATATTGTGGTTTTGCAGAAAACTTCATCCGCGTCTACCAAAAGATGCATGTGCATGCTTAAAACGCGTTTTCGCACAAATCCGTGCGCGGGTGCTAAAAAGAGCAGCATCGGCATGCTTAGCACGTCGTTTGGTAGAAATCCACGTGCGCGTTCTGCAAAAAGCACCATTTGCATGCACATCTTGTGGTTTTGCAGAAAACTTCATCCGCGTCTACCAAAAGATGCATATGCATGCTTAAAACGCGTTTTCGCACAAATGCGTGCGCGGGTGCTAAAAAGAGCAGCATCGGCATGCTTAGCACGTCGTTTGGTAGAAATCCACGTGCGCGTTCTGCCAAAAGCACCATTTGCATGCACATCTTGTGGTTTTGCAGAAAACTTCATCCGCGTCTACCAAAAGATGCATGTGCATGCTTAAAACGCGTTTTCGCACAAATGCGTGCGCGGGTGCTAAAAAGAGCAGCATCGGCATGCTTAGCACGTCGTTTGGTAGAAATCCACGTGCGCGTTCTGCCAAAAGCACCATTTTCATGTACATTTTGTGGTTTTGCAGAAAACTTCATCCGCGTCTACCAAAAGATGCATGTGCATGCTTAAAACGCGTTTTAGCACAAATCCGTGCGCGGGTGCTAAAAAGAGCAGCATCGGCATGCTTAGCACGTCGTTTGGTAGAAATCCACGTGCGCGTTCTGCAAAAAGCACCATTTGCATGCACATCTTGTGGTTTTGCAGAAAACTTCATCCGCGTCTACCAAAAGATGCATGTGCATGCTTAAAACGCGTTTTCGCACAAATGCGTGCGCGGGTGCTAAAAAGAGCAGCATCGGCATGCTTAGCACGTCGTTTGGTAGAAATCCACGTGCGCGTTCTGCAAAAAGCACCATTTGCATGCACATCTTGTGGTTTTGCAGAAAACTTCATCCGCGTCTGCCAAAAGATGCATGTGCATGCTTAAAACGCGTTTTCGCACAAATGCGTGCGCGGGTGCTAAAAAGAGCAGCATCGGCATGCTTAGCACGTCGTTTGGTAGAAATCCACGTGCGCGTTCTGCAAAAAGCACCATTTGCATGCACATCTTGTGGTTTTGCAGAAAACTTCATCCGCGTCTACCAAAAGATGCATGTGCATGCTTAAAACGCGTTTTCGTACAAATGCGTGCGCGGGTGTTAAAAAGAGCAGCATCGGCATGCTTAGCACGTCGTTTGGTAGAAATCCACGTGCGCGTTCTGCAAAAAGCACCATTTGCATGCACATCTTGTGGTTTTGCAGAAAACTTTATCCGCGTCTACCAAAAGATGCATGTGCATGCTTAAAACGCGTTTTCGCACAAATGCGTGCGCGGGTGCTAAAAAGAGCAGCATCGGCATGCTTAGCACGTCGTTTGGTAGAAATCCCCGTGCGCGTTCTGCCAAAAGCACCATTTGCATGCACATCTTGTGGTTTTGCAGAAAACTTCATCCGCGTCTACCAAAAGATGCATGTGCTTGCTTAAAACGCGTTTTCGCACAAATGCGTGCGCGGGTGCTAAAAAGAGCAGCATCGGCATGCTTAGCACGTCGTTTGGTAGAAATCCACGTGCGCGTTCTGCCAAAAGCACCATTTGTATGCACATCTTGTGGTTTTGCAGAAAACTTCATCCGCGTCTACCAAAAATGCATGTGCATGCTTAAAACGCGTTTTCGCACAAATCCGTGCGCGGGTGCTAAAAAGAGCAGCATCGGCATGCTTAGCACGTCGTTTGGTAGAAGTCCACGTGCGCGTTCTGCCAAAAGCACCATTTGCATGCACATCTTGTGGTTTTGCAGAAAACTTCATCCGCGTCTACCAAAAGATGCATGTGCATGCTTAAAACGCGTTTTCGCACAAATGCGGGCGCGGGTGCTAAAAAGAGCAGCATCGGCATGCTTAGCACGTCGTTTGGTAGAAATCCACGTGCGCGTTCTGCCAAAAGCACCATTTGCATGCACATCTTGTGGTTTTGCAGAAAACTTCATCCGCGTCTACCAAAATATGCATGTGCATGCTTAAAACGCGTTTTCGCACAAATCCGTGCGCGGGTGCTAAAAAGAGCAGCATCGGCATGCTTAGCACGTCGTTTGGTAGAAATCCACGTGCGCGTTCTGCAAAAAGCACCATTTGCATGCACATCTTGTGGTTTTGCAGAAAACTTCATCCGCGTCTACCAAAAGATGCATGTGCATGCTTAAAACGCGTTTTCGCACAAATGCGTGCGCGGGTGCTAAAAAGAGCAGCATCGGCATGCTTAGCACGTCGTTTGGTAGAAATCCACGTGCGCGTTCTGCCAAAAGCACCATTTGCATGCACATCTTGTGGTTTTGCAGAAAACTTCATCCGCGTCTACCAAAAGATGCATGTGCATGCTTAAAACGCGTTTTCGCACAAATGCGTGCGCGGGTGCTAAAAAGAGCAGCATTGGCTTCTTAGCACGTCGTTTGGTAGAAATCCACGTGCGCGTTCTGCCAAAAGCACCATTTGCATGCACATCTTGTGGTTTTGCAGAAAACTTCATCCGCGTCTACCAAAAGATGCATGTGCATGCTTAAAACGCGTTTTCGCACAAATCCGTGCGCGGGTGCTAAAAAGAGCAGCATCGGCATGCTTAGCACGTCGTTTGGTAGAAATCCACGTGCGCGTTCTGCAAAAAGCACCATTTGCATGCACATCTTGTGGTTTTGCAGAAAACTTCATCCGCGTCTACCAAAAGATGCATGTGCATGCTTAAAACGCGTTTTCGCACAAATGCGTGCGCGGGTGCTAAAAAGAGCAGCATCGGCATGCTTAGCACGTCGTTTGGTAGAAATCCACGTGCGCGTTCTGCAAAAAGCACCATTTGCATGCACATCTTGTGGTTTTGCAGAAAACTTCATCCGCGTCTACCAAAAGATGCATGTGCATGCTTAAAACGCGTTTTCGCACAAATGCGTGCGCGGGTGCTAAAAAGAGCAGCATCGGCATGCTTAGCACGTCGTTTGGTAGAAATCCACGTGCGCGTTCTGCAAAAAGCACCATTTGCATGCACATCTTGTGGTTTTGCAGAAAACTTCATCCGCGTCTACCAAAAGATGCATGTGCATGCTTAAAACGCGTTTTCGCACAAATGCGTGCGCGGGTGCTAAAAAGAGCAGCATCGGCATGCTTAGCACGTCGTTTGGTAGAAATCCACGTGCGCGTTCTGCCAAAAGCACCATTTGCATGCACATCTTGTGGTTTTGCAGAAAACTTCATCCGCGTCTACCAAAAGATGCATGTGCATGCTTAAAACGCGTTTTCGCACAAATGCGTGCGCGGGTGCTAAAAAGAGCAGCATCGGCATGCTTAGCACGTCGTTTGGTAGAAATCCACGTGCGCGTTCTGCAAAAAGCACCATTTGCATGCACATCTTGTTGTTTTGCAGAAAACTTCATCCGCGTCTACCAAAAGATGCATGTGCATGCTTAAAACGCGTTTTCGCACAAATGCGTGCGCGGGTACTAAAAAGAGCAGCATCGGCATGCTTAGCACGTCGTTTGGTAGAAATACACGTGCGCGTTCTGCAAAAAGCACCATTTGCATGCACATATTGTGGTTTTGCAGAAAACTTCATCCGCGTCTACCAAAAGATGCATGTGCATGCTTAAAACGCGTTTTCGCACAAATGCGTGCGCGGGTGCTAAAAAGAGCAGCATCGGCATGCTTAGCACGTCGTTTGGTAGAAATCCACGTGCGCGTTCTGCCAAAAGCACCATTTGCATGCACATCTTGTGGTTTTGCAGAAAACTTCATCCGCGTCTACCAAAAGATGCATGTGCATGCTTAAAACGCGTTTTCGCACAAATCCGTGCGCGGGTGCTAAAAAGAGCAGCATCGGCATGCTTAGCACGTCGTTTGGTAGAAATCCACGTGCGCGTTCTGCAAAAAGCACCATTTGCATGCACATCTTGTGGTTTTGCAGAAAACGTCATCCGCGTCTACCAAAAGATGCATGTGCATGCTTAAAACGCGTTTTCGCACAAATGCGTGCGCGGGTGCTAAAAAGAGCAGCATCGGCATGCTTAGCACGTCGTTTGGTAGAAATCCACGTGCGCGTTCTGCAAAAAGCACCATTTGCATGCACATCTTGTGGTTTTGCAGAAAACTTCATCCGCGTCTACCAAAAGATGCATGTGCATGCTTAAAACGCGTTTTCGCACAAATGCGTGCGCGGGTGCTAAAAAGAGCAGCATCGGCATCCTTAGCACGTCGTTTGGTAGAAATCCACGTGCGCGTTCTGCCAAAAGCACCATTTGCATGCACATCTTGTGGTTTTGCAGAAAACTTCATCCGCGTCTACCAAAAGATGCATGTGCTTGCTTAAAACGCGTTTTCGCACAAATGCGTGCGCGGGTGCTAAAAAGAGCAGCATCGGCATGCTTAGCACGTCGTTTGGTAGAAATCCACGTGCGCGTTCTGCCAAAAGCACCATTTGTATGCACATCTTGTGGTTTTGCAGAAAACTTCATCCGCGTCTACCAAAAATGCATGTGCATGCTTAAAACGCGTTTTCGCACAAATCCGTGCGCGGGTGCTAAAAAGAGCAGCATCGGCATGCTTAGCTCGTCGTTTGGTAGAAATCCACGTGCGCGTTCTGCCAAAAGCACCATTTGCATGCACATCTTGTGGTTTTGCAGAAAACTTCATCCGCGTCTACCAAAAGATGCATGTGCATGCTTAAAACGCGTTTTCGCACAAATCCGTGCGCGGGTGCTACAAAGAGCAGCATCGGCATGCTTAGCACGTCGTTTGGTAGAAATCCACGTGTGCGTTCTGCAAAAAGCACCATTTGCATGCACATCTTGTGGTTTTGCAGAAAACTTCATCCGCGTCTACCAAAAGATGCATGTGCATGCTTAAAACGCGTTTTCGCACAAATGCGTGCGCGGGTGCTAAAAAGAGCAGCATCGGCATGCTTAGCACGTCGTTTGGTAGAAATCCACGTGCGCGTTCTGCCAAAAGCACCATTTGCATGCACATCTTGTGGTTTTGCAGAAAACTTCATCCGCGTCTACCAAAAGATGCATGTGCATGCTTAAAACGCGTTTTCGCACAAATGCGTGCGCGGGTGCTAGAAAGAGCAGCATCGGCATGCTTAGCACGTCGTTTGGTAGAAATCCACGTGCGCGTTCTGCAAAAAGCACCATTTGCATGCACATCTTGTGGTTTTGCAGAAAACTTCATCCGCGTCTACCAAAAGATGCATGTGCATGCTTAAAACGCGTTTTCGCACAAATGCGTGCGCGGGTGCTAAAAAGAGCAGCATCGGCATGCTTAGCACGTCGTTTGGTAGAAATCCACGTGCGCGTTCTGCAAAAAGCACCATTTGCATGCACATCTTGTGGTTTTGCAGAAAACTTCATCCGCGTCTACCAAAAGATGCATGTGCATGCTTAAAACGCGTTTTCGCACAAATGCGTGCGCGGTTGCTAAAAAGAGCAGCATCGGCATGCTTAGCACGTCGTTTGGTAGAAATCCACGTGCGCGTTCTGCCAAAAGCACCATTTGCATGCACATCATGTGGTTTTGCAGAAAACTTCATCCGCGTCTACCAAAAGATGCATGTGCATGCTTAAAACGCGTTTTCGCACAAATGCGTGCGCGGGTGCTAAAAAGAGCAGCATCGGCATGCTTAGCACGTCGTTTGGTAGAAATCCACGTGCGCGTTCTGCAAAAAGCACCATTTGCATGCACATCTTGTGGTTTTGCAGAAAACTTCATCCGCGTCTACCAAAAGATGCATGTGCATGCTTAAAACGCGTTTTCGCACAAATGCGTGCGCGGGTACTAAAAAGAGCAGCATCGGCATGCTTAGCACGTCGTTTGGTAGAAATCCACGTGCGCGTTCTGCAAAAAGCACCATTTGCATGCACATATTGTGGTTTTGCAGAAAACTTCATCCGCGTCTACCAAAAGATGCATGTGCATGCTTAAAACGCGTTTTCGCACAAATGCGTGCGCGGGTGCTAAAAAGAGCAGCATCGGCATGCTTAGCACGTCGTTTGGTAGAAATCCACGTGCGCGTTCTGCCAAAAGCACCATTTGCATGCACATCTTGTGGTTTTGCAGAAAACTTCATCCGCGTCTACCAAAAGATGCATGTGCATGCTTAAAACGCGTTTTCGCACAAATGCGTGCGCGGGTGCTAAAAAGAGCAGCATCGGCATGCTTAGCACGTCGTTTGGTAGAAATCCACGTGCGCGTTCTGCCAAAAGCACCATTTGCATGCACATCTTGTGGTTTTGCAGATAACTTCATCCGCGTCTACCAAAAGATGCATGTGCATGCTTAAAACGCGTTTTCGCACAAATGCGTGCGCGGGTGCTAAAAAGAGCAGCATCGGCATGCTTAGCACGTCGTTTGGTAGAAATCCACGTGCGCGTTCTGCAAAAAGCACCATTTGCATGCACATCTTGTGGTTTTGCAGAAAACTTCATCCGCGTCTACCAAAAGATGCATGTGCATGCCTAAAACGCGTTTTCGCACAAATGCGTGCGCGGGTACTAAAAAGAGCAGCATCGGCATGCTTAGCACGTCGTTTGGTAGAAATCCACGTGCGCGTTCTGCAAAAAGCACCATTTGCATGCACATATTGTGGTTTTGCAGAAAACTTCATCCGCGTCTACCAAAAGATGCATGTGCATGCTTAAAACGCGTTTTCGCACAAATGCGTGCGCGGGTGCTAAAAAGAGCAGCATCGGCATGCTTAGCACGTCGTTTGGTAGAAATGCACGTGCGCGTTCTGCCAAAAGCACCATTTGCATGCACATCTTGTGGTTTTGCAGAAAACTTCATCCGCGTCTACCAAAAGATGCATGTGCATGCTTAAAACGCGTTTTCGCACAAATGCGTGCGCGGGTGCTAAAAAGAGCAGCATCGGCATGCTTAGCACGTCGTTTGGTAGAAATCCACGTGCGCGTTCTGCCAAAAGCACCATTTGTATGCACATCTTGTGGTTTTGCAGAAAACTTCATCCGCGTCTACCAAAAATGCATGTGCATGCTTAAAACGCGTTTTCGCACAAATCCGTGCGCGGGTGCTAAAAAGAGCAGCATCGGCATGCTTAGCACGTCGTTTGGTAGAAATCCACGTGCGCGTTCTGCCAAAAGCACCATTTGCATGCACATCTTGTGGTTTTGCAGAAAACTTCTTCCGCGTCTACCAAAAGATGCATGTGCATGCTTAAAACGCGTTTTCGCACAAATCCGTGCGCGGGTGCTACAAAGAGCAGCATCGGCATGCTTAGCACGTCGTTTGGTAGAAATCCACGTGCGCGTTCTGCAAAAAGCACCATTTGCATGCACATCTTGTGGTTTTGCAGAAAACTTCATCCGCGTCTACCAAAAGATGCATGTGCATGCTTAAAACGCGTTTTCGCACAAATGCGTGCGCGGGTGCTAAAAAGAGGAGCATCGGCATGCTTAGCACGTCGTTTGGTAGAAATCCACGTGCGCGTTCTGCAAAAAGCACCATTTGCATGCACATCTTGTGGTTTTGCAGAAAACTTCATCCGCGTCTACCAAAAGATGCATGTGCATGCTTAAAACGCGTTTTCGCACAAATGCGTGCGCGGGTGCTAAAAAGAGCAGCATCGGCATGCTTAGCACGTCGTTTGGTAGAAATCCACGTGCGCGTTCTGCCAAAAGCACCATTTGCATGCACATCTTGTGGTTTTGCAGAAAACTTCATCCGCGTCTACAGAAAGATGCATGTCCATGCTTAAAACGCGTTTTCGCACAAATGCGTGCGCGGGTGCTAAAAAGAGCAGCATCGGCATGCTTAGCACGTCGTTTGGTAGAAATCCACGTGCGCGTTCTGCCAAAAGCACCATTTGCATGCACATCTTGTGGTTTTGCAGAAAACTTCATCCGCGTCTACCAAAAGATGCATGTGCGTGCTTAAAACGCGTTTTCGCACAAATGCGTGCGCGGGTGCTAAAAAGAGCAGCATCGGCATGCTTAGCACGTCGTTTGGTAGAAATCCACGTGCGCGTTCTGCAAAAAGCACCATTTGCATGCACATCTTGTGGTTTTGCAGAAAACTTCATCCGCGTCTACCAAAAGATGCATGTGCATGCTTAAAACGCGTTTTCGCACAAATGCGTGCGCGGGTGCTAAAAAGAGCAGCATCGGCATGCTTAGCACGTCGTTTGGTAGAAATCCACGTGCGCGTTCTGCAAAAAGCACCATTTGCATGCACATCTTGTGGTTTTGCAGAAAACTTCATCCGCGTCTACCAAAAGATCCATGTGCATGCTTAAAACGCGTTTTCGCACAAATGCGTGCGCGGGTGCTAAAAAGAGCAGCATCGGCATGCTTAGCACGTCGTTTGGTAGAAATCCACGTGCGCGTTCTGCCAAAAGCACCATTTGCATGCTCATCTTGTGGTTTTGCAGAAAACTTCATCCGCGTCTACCAAAAGATGCATATGCATGCTTAAAACGCGTTTTCGCACAAATGCGTGCGCGGGTGCTAAAAAGAGCAGCATCGGCATGCTTAGCACGTCGTTTGGTAGAAATCCACGTGCGTGTTCTGCAAAAAGCACCATTTGCATGCACATCTTGTGGTTTTGCAGAAAACTTCATCCGCGTCTACCAAAAGATGCATGTGCATGCTTAAAACGCGTTTTCGCACAAATGCGTGCGCGGGTGCTAAAAAGAGCAGCATCGGCATGCTTAGCACGTCGTTTGGTAGAAATCCACGTGCGCGTTCTGCCAAAAGCACCATTTGCATGCACATCTTGTGGTTTTGCAGAAAACTTCATCCGCGTCTACCAAAAGATCCCTGTGCTTGCTTAAAACGCGTTTTCGCACAAATGCGTGCGCGGGTGCTAAAAAGAGCAGCATCGGCATGCTTAGCACGTCGTTTGGTAGAAATCCACGTGCGCGTTCTGCAAAAAGCACCATTTGCATGCACATCTTGTGGTTTTGCAGAAAACTTCATCCGCGTCTACCAAAAATGCATGTGCATGCTTAAAACGCGTTTTCGCACAAATCCGTGCGCGGGTGCTAAAAAGAGCAGCATCGGCATGCTTAGCACGTCGTTTGGTATAAATCCACGTGCGCGTTCTGCCAAAAGCACCATTTGCATGTACATCTTGTGGTTTTGCAGAAAACTTCATCCGCGTCTACCAAAAGATGCATGTGCATGCTTAAAACGCGTTTTCGCACAAATGCGTGCGCGGGTGCTAAAAAGAGCAGCATCGGCATGCTTAGCACGTCGTTTGGTAGAAATCCACGTGCGCGTTCTGCCAAAAGCACCATTTGCATGCACATGTTGTGGTTTTGCAGAAAACTTCATCCGCGTCTACCAAAAGATGCATGTGCATGCTTAAAACGCGTTTTCGCACAAATGCGTGCGCGGGTGCTAAAAAGAGCAGCATCGGCATGCTTAGCACGTCGTTTGGTAGAAATCCACGTGCGCGTTCTGCCAAAAGCACCATTTGCATGCACATCTTGTAGTTTTGCAGAAAACTTCATCCGCGTCTACCAAAAGATGCATGTGCATGCTTAAAACGCGTTTTCGCACAAATCCGTGCGCGGGTGCTAAAAAGAGCAGCATCGGCATGCTTAGCCCGTCGTTTGGTAGAAATCCATGTGCGCGTTCTGGAAAAAGCACCATTTGCATGCACATCTTGTGGTTTTGCAGAAAACTTCATCCGCGTCTACCAAAAGATGCATGTGCATGCTTAAAACGCGTTTTCGCACAAATGCGTGCGCGGGTGCTAAAAAGAGCAGCATCGGCATGCTTAGCACGTCGTTTGGTAGAAATCCACGTGCGCGTTCTGCCAAAAGCACCATTTGCATGCACATCTTGTGGTTTTGCAGAAAACTTCATCCGCGTCTACCAAAAGATGCATGTGCATGCTTAAAACGCGTTTTCGCACAAATGCGTGCGCGGGTGCTAAAAAGAGCAGCATCGGCATGCTTAGCACGTCGTTTGGTAGAAATCCACGTGCGCGTTCTGCAAAAAGCACCATTTGCATGCACATCTTGTGGTTTTGCAGAAAACTTCATCCGCGTCTACCAAAAGATCCCTGTGCTTGCTTAAAACGCGTTTTCGCACAAATGCGTGCGCGGGTTCTAAAAAGAGCAGCATCGGCATGCTTAGCACGTCGTTTGGTAGAAATCCACGTGCGCGTTCTGCAAAAAGCACCATTTGCATGCACATCTTGTGGTTTTGCAGAAAACTTCATCCGCGTCTACCAAAAATGCATGTGCATGCTTAAAACGCGTTTTCGCACAAATCCGTGCGCGGGTGCTAAAAAGAGCAGCATCGGCATGCTTAGCACGTCGTTTGGTATAAATCCACGTGCGCGTTCTGCCAAAAGCACCATTTGCATGTACATCTTGCGGTTTTGCAGAAAACTTCATCCGCGTCTACCAAAAGATGCATGTGCATGCTTAAAACGCGTTTTCGCACAAATGCGTGCGCGGGTGCTAAAAAGAGCAGCATCGGCATGCTTAGCACGTCGTTTGGTAGAAATCCACGTGCGCGTTCTGCCAAAAGCACCATTTGCATGCACATGTTGTGGTTTTGCAGAAAACTTCATCCGCGTCTACCAAAAGATGCATGTGCATGCTTAAAACGCGTTTTCGCACAAATGCGTGCGCGGGTGCTAAAAAGAGCAGCATCGGCATGCTTAGCACGTCGTTTGGTAGAAATCCACGTGCGCGTTCTGCCAAAAGCACCATTTGCATGCACATCTTGTAGTTTTGCAGAAAACTTCATCCGCGTCTACCAAAAGATGCATGTGCATGCTTAAAACGCGTTTTCGCACAAATCCATGCGCGGGTGCTAAAAAGAGCAGCATCGGCATGCTTAGCCCGTCGTTTGGTAGAAATCCATGTGCGCGTTCTGCAAAAAGCACCATTTGCATGCACATCTTGTGGTTTTGCAGAAAACTTCATCCGCGTCTACCAAAAGATGCATGTGCATGCTTAAAACGCGTTTTCGCACAAATGCGTGCGCGGGTGCTAAAAAGAGCAGCATCGGCATGCTTAGCACGTCGTTTGGTAGAAATCCACGTGCGCGTTCTGCAAAAAGCACCATTTGCATGCACATCTTGTGGTTTTGCAGAAAACTTCATCCGCGTCTACCAAAAGATGCATGTGCATGCTTAAAACGCGTTTTCGCACAAATGCGTGCGCGGGTGCTAAAAAGAGCAGCATCGGCATGCTTAGCACGTCGTTTGGTAGAAATCCACGTGCGCGTTCTGCCAAAAGCACCATTTGCATGCACATCTTGTGGTTTTGCAGAAAACTTCATCCGCGTCTACCAAAAGATGCATGTGCATGCTTAAAACGCGTTTTCGCACAAATGCGTGCGCGGGTGCTAAAAAGAGCAGCATCGGCATGCTTAGCACGTCGTTTGGTAGAAATCCACGTGCGCGTTCTGCCAAAAGCACCATTTGCATGCACATGTTGTGGTTTTGCAGAAAACTTCATCCGCGTCTACCAAAAGATGCATGTGCATGCTTAAAACGCGTTTTCGCACAAATGCGTGCGCGGGTGCTAAAAAGAGCAGCATCGGCATGCTTAGCACGTCGTTTGGTAGAAATCCACGTGCGCGTTCTGCCAAAAGCACCATTTGCATGCACATCTTGTAGTTTTGCAGAAAACTTCATCCGCGTCTACCAAAAGATGCATGTGCATGCTTAAAACGCGTTTTCGCACAAATCCATGCGCGGGTGCTAAAAAGAGCAGCATCGGCATGCTTAGCCCGTCGTTTGGTAGAAATCCATGTGCGCGTTCTGCAAAAAGCACCATTTGCATGCACATCTTGTGGTTTTGCAGAAAACTTCATCCGCGTCTACCAAAAGATGCATGTGCATGCTTAAAACGCGTTTTCGCACAAATGCGTGCGCGGGTGCTAAAAAGAGCAGCATCGGCATGCTTAGCACGTCGTTTGGTAGAAATCCACGTGCGCGTTCTGCAAAAAGCACCATTTGCATGCACATCTTGTGGTTTTGCAGAAAACTTCATCCGCGTCTACCAAAAGATGCATGTGCATGCTTAAAACGCGTTTTCGCACAAATGCGTGCGCGGGTGCTAAAAAGAGCAGCATCGGCATGCTTAGCACGTCGTTTGGTAGAAATCCACGTGCGCGTTCTGCCAAAAGCACCATTTGCATGCACATCTTGTGGTTTTGCAGAAAACTTCATCCGCGTCTACCAAAAGATGCATGTGCATGCTTAAAACGCGTTTTCGCACAAATGCGTGCGCGGTTGCTAAAAAGAGCAGCATCGGCATGCTTAGCACGTCGTTTGGTAGAAATCCACGTGCGCGTTCTGCAAAAAGCACCATTTGCATGCACATCTTGTGGTTTTGCAGAAAACTTCATCCGCGTCTACCAAAAGATGCATGTGCATGCTTAAAACGCGTTTTCGCACAAATGCGTGCGCGGGTACTAAAAAGAGCAGCATCGGCATGCTTAGCACGTCGTTTGGTAGAAATCCACGTGCGCGTTCTGCAAAAAGCACCATTTGCATGCACATATTGTGGTTTTGCAGAAAACTTCATCCGCGTCTACCAAAAGATGCATGTGCATGCTTAAAACGCGTTTTCGCACAAATGCGTGCGCGGGTGCTAAAAAGAGCAGCATCGGCATGCTTAGCACGTCGTTTGGTAGAAATCCACGTGCGCGTTCTGCCAAAAGCACCATTTGCATGCACATCTTGTGGTTTTGCAGAAAACTTCATCCGCGTCTACCAAAAGATGCATGTGCATGCTTAAAACGCGTTTTCGCACAAATCCGTGCGCGGGTGCTAAAAAGAGCAGCATCGGCATGCTTAGCACGTCGTTTGGTAGAAATCCACGTGCGCGTTCTGCAAAAAGCACCATTTGCATGCACATCTTGTGGTTTTGCAGAAAACTTCATCCGCGTCTACCAAAAGATGCATGTGCATGCTTAAAACGCGTTTTCGCACAAATGCGTGCGCGGGTGCTAAAAAGAGCAGCATCGGCATGCTTAGCACGTCGTTTGGTAGAAATCCACGTGCGCGTTCTGCAAAAAGCACCATTTGCATGCACATCTTGTGGTTTTGCAGAAAACTTCATCCGCGTCTACCAAAAGATGCATGTGCATGCTTAAAACGCGTTTTCGCACAAATGCGTGCGCGGGTGCTAAAAAGAGCAGCATCGGCATCCTTAGCACGTCGTTTGGTAGAAATCCACGTGCGCGTTCTGCCAAAAGCACCATTTGCATGCACATCTTGTGGTTTTGCAGAAAACTTCATCCGCGTCTACCAAAAGATGCATGTGCTTGCTTAAAACGCGTTTTCGCACAAATGCGTGCGCGGGTGCTAAAAAGAGCAGCATCGGCATGCTTAGCACGTCGTTTGGTAGAAATCCACGTGCGCGTTCTGCCAAAAGCACCATTTGTATGCACATCTTGTGGTTTTGCAGAAAACTTCATCCGCGTCTACCAAAAATGCATGTGCATGCTTAAAACGCGTTTTCGCACAAATCCGTGCGCGGGTGCTAAAAAGAGCAGCATCGGCATGCTTGTCGTTTGGTAGAAATCCACATGCGCGTTCTGCCAAAAGCACCATTTGCATGCACATCTTGTGGTTTTGCAGAAAACTTCATCCGCGTCTACCAAAAGATGCATGTGCATGCTTAAAACGCGTTTTCGCACAAATGCGTGCGCGGGTGCTAAAAAGAGCAGCATCGGCATGCTTAGCACGTCGTTTGGTAGAAATCCACGTGCGCGTTCTGCCAAAAGCACCATTTGCATGCACATCTTGTGGTTTTGCAGAAAACTTCATCCGCGTCTACCAAAAGATGCATGTGCATGCTTAAAACGCGTTTTCGCACAAATCCGTGCGCGGGTGCTAAAAAGAGCAGCATCGGCATGCTTAGCACGTCGTTTGGTAGAAATCCACGTGCGCGTTCTGCAAAAAGCACCATTTGCATGCACATCTTGTGGTTTTGCAGAAAACTTCATCCGCGTCTACCAAAAGATGCATGTGCATGCTTAAAACGCGTTTTCGCACAAATGCGTGCGCGGGTGCTAAAAAGAGCAGCATCGGCATGCTTAGCACGTCGTTTGGTAGAAATCCACGTGCGCGTTCTGCAAAAAGCACCATTTGCATGCACATCTTGTGGTTTTGCAGAAAACTTCATCCGCGTCTACCAAAAGATGCATGTGCATGCTTAAAACGCGTTTTCGCACAAATGCGTGCGCGGGTGCTAAAAAGAGCAGCATCGGCATCCTTAGCACGTCGTTTGGTAGAAATCCACGTGCGCGTTCTGCCAAAAGCACCATTTGCATGCACATCTTGTGGTTTTGCAGAAAACTTCATCCGCGTCTACCAAAAGATGCATGTGCTTGCTTAAAACGCGTTTTCGCACAAATGCGTGCGCGGGTGCTAAAAAGAGCAGCATCGGCATGCTTAGCACGTCGTTTGGTAGAAATCCACGTGCGCGTTCTGCCAAAAGCACCATTTGTATGCACATCTTGTGGTTTTGCAGAAAACTTCATCCGCGTCTACCAAAAATGCATGTGCATGCTTAAAACGCGTTTTCGCACAAATCCGTGCGCGGGTGCTAAAAAGAGCAGCATCGGCATGCTTGTCGTTTGGTAGAAATCCACATGCGCGTTCTGCCAAAAGCACCATTTGCATGCACATCTTGTGGTTTTGCAGAAAACTTCATCCGCGTCTACCAAAAGATGCATGTGCATGCTTAAAACGCGTTTTCGCACAAATCCGTGCGCGGGTGCTACAAAGAGCAGCATCGGCATGCTTAGCACGTCGTTTGGTAGAAATCCACGTGCGCGTTCTGCAAAAAGCACCATTTGCATGCACATCTTGTGGTTTTGCAGAAAACTTCATCCGCGTCTACCAAAAGATGCATGTGCATGCTTAAAACGCGTTTTCGCACAAATGCGTGCGCGGGTGCTAAAAAGAGCAGCATCGGTATGCTTAGCACGTCGTTTGGTAGAAATCCACGTGCGCGTTCTGCCAAAAGCACCATTTGCATGCACATCTTGTGGTTTTGCAGAAAACTTCATCCGCGTCTACCAAAAGATGCATGTGCATGCTTAAAACGCGTTTTCGCACAAATACGTGCGCGGGTGCTAGAAAGAGCAGCATCGGCATGCTTAGCACGTCGTTTGGTAGAAATCCACGTGCGCGTTCTGCAAAAAGCACCATTTGCATGCACATCTTGTGGTTTTGCAGAAAACTTCATCCGCGTCTACCAAAAGATGCATGTGCATGCTTAAAACGCGTTTTCGCACAAATGCGTGCGCGGGTGCTAAAAAGAGCAGCATCGGCATGCTTAGCACGTCGTTTGGTAGAAATCCACGTGCGCGTTCTGCAAAAAGCACCATTTGCATGCACATCTTGTGGTTTTGCAGAAAACTTCATCCGCGTCTACCAAAAGATGCATGTGCATGCTTAAAACGCGTTTTCGCACAAATGCGTGCGCGGGTGCTAAAAAGAGCAGCATTGGCTTCTTAGCACGTCGTTTGGTAGAAATCCACGTGCGCGTTCTGCCAAAAGCACCATTTGCATGCACATCTTGTGGTTTTGCAGAAAACTTTATCCGCGTCTACCAAAAGATGCATGTGCATGCTTAAAACGCGTTTTCGCACAAATGCGTGCGCGGGTGCTAAAAAGAGCAGCATCGGCATGCTTAGCACGTCGTTTGGTAGAAATCCACGTGCGCGTTCTGCAAAAAGCACCATTTGCATGCACATCTTGTGGTTTTGCAGAAAACTTCATCCGCGTCTACCAAAAGATGCATGTGCATGCTTAAAACGCGTTTTCGCACAAATGCGTGCGCGGGTGCTAAAAAGAGCAGCATCGGCATGCTTAGCACGTCGTTTGGTAGAAATCCACGTGCGCGTTCTGCAAAAAGCACCATTTGCATGCACATCTTGTGGTTTTGCAGAAAACTTCATCCGCGTCTACCAAAAGATGCATGTGCATGCTTAAAACGCGTTTTCGCACAAATGCGTGCGCGGGTGCTAAAAAGAGCAGCATCGGCATGCTTAGCACGTCGTTTGGTAGAAATCCACGTGCGCGTTCTGCCAAAAGCACCATTTGCATGCACATCTTGTGGTTTTGCAGAAAACTTCATCCGCGTCTACCAAAAGATGCATGTGCATGCTTAAAACGCGTTTTCGCACAAATCCGTGCGCGGGTGCTAAAAAGAGCAGCATCGGCATGCTTAGCACGTCGTTTGGTAGAAATCCACGTGCGCGTTCTGCAAAAAGCACCATTTGCATGCACATCTTGTGGTTTTGCGGAAAACTTCATCCGCGTCTACCAAAAGATGCATGTGCATGCTTAAAACGCGTTTTCGCACAAATGCGTGCGCGGGTGCTAAAAAGAGCAGCATCGGCATGCTTAGCACGTCGTTTGGTAGAAATCCACGTGCGCGTTCTGCAAAAAGCACCATTTGCATGCACATCTTGTGGTTTTGCAGAAAACTTCATCCGCGTCTACCAAAAGATGCATGTGCTTGCTTAAAACGCGTTTTCGCACAAATGCGTGCGCGGGTGCTAAAAAGAGCAGCATCGGCATGCTTAGCACGTCGTTTGGTAGAAATCCACGTGCGCGTTCTGCCAAAAGCACCATTTGTATGCACATCTTGTGGTTTTGCAGAAAACTTCATCCGCGTCTACCAAAAATGCATGTGCATGCTTAAAACGCGTTTTCGCACAAATCCGTGCGCGGGTGCTAAAAAGAGCAGCATCGGCATGCTTAGCACGTCGTTTGGTAGAAATCCACGTGCGCGTTCTGCCAAAAGCACCATTTGCATGCACATCTTGTGGTTTTGCAGAAAACTTCATCCGCGTCTACCAAAAGATGCATGTGCATGCTTAAAACGCGTTTTCGCACAAATGCGTGCGCGGGTGCTAAAAAGAGCAGCATCGGCATGCTTAGCACGTCGTTTGGTAGAAATCCACGTGCGCGTTCTGCAAAAAGCACCATTTGCATGCACATCTTGTGGTTTTGCAGAAAACTTCATCCGCGTCTACCAAAAGATGCATGTGCATGCTTAAAACGCGTTTTCGCACAAATGCGTGCGCGGGTACTAAAAAGAGCAGCATCGGCATGCTTAGCACGTCGTTTGGTAGAAATCCACGTGCGCGTTCTGCAAAAAGCACCATTTGCATGCACATATTGTGGTTTTGCAGAAAACTTCATCCGCGTCTACCAAAAGATGCATGTGCATGCTTAAAACGCGTTTTCGCACAAATGCGTGCGCGGGTGCTAAAAAGAGCAGCATCGGCATGCTTAGCACGTCGTTTGGTAGAAATCCACGTGCGCGTTCTGCCAAAAGCACCATTTGCATGCACATCTTGTGGTTTTGCAGAAAACTTCATCCGCGTCTACCAAAAGATGCATGTGCATGCTTAAAACGCGTTTTCGCACAAATGCGTGCGCGGGTGCTAAAAAGAGCAGCATCGGCATGCTTAACACGTCGTTTGGTAGAAATCCACGTGCGCGTTCTGCCAAAAGCACCATTTGCATGCACATCTTGTGGTTTTGCAGATAACTTCATCCGCGTCTACCAAAAGATGCATGTGCATGCTTAAAACGCGTTTTCGCACAAATGCGTGCGCGGGTGCTAAAAAGAGCAGCATCGGCATGCTTAGCACGTCGTTTGGTAGAAATCCACGTGCGCGTTCTGCAAAAAGCACCATTTGCATGCACATATTGTGGTTTTGCAGAAAACTTCATCCGCGTCTACCAAAAGATGCATGTGCATGCTTAAAACGCGTTTTCGCACAAATGCGTGCGCGGGTACTAAAAAGAGCAGCATCGGCATGCTTAGCACGTCGTTTGGTAGAAATTTACGTGCGCGTTCTGCAAAAAGCACCATTTGCATGCACATATTGTGGTTTTGCAGAAAACTTCATCCGCGTCTACCAAAAGATGCATGTGCATGCTTAAAACGCGTTTTCGCACAAATGCGTGCGCGGGTGCTAAAAAGAGCAGCATCGGCATGCTTAGCACGTCGTTTGGTAGAAATGCACGTGCGCGTTCTGCCAAAAGCACCATTTGCATGCACATCTTGTGGTTTTGCAGAAAACTTCATCCGCGTCTACCAAAAGATGCATGTGCATGCTTAAAACGCGTTTTCGCACAAATGCGTGCGCGGGTGCTAAAAAGAGCAGCATCGGCATGCTTAGCACGTCGTTTGGTAGAAATCCACGTGCGCGTTCTGCAAAAAGCACCATTTGCATGCACATCTTGTGGTTTTGCAGAAAACTTCATCCGCGTCTACCAAAAGATGCATGTGCATGCTTAAAACGCGTTTTCGCACAAATGCGTGCGCGGGTGCTAAAAAGAGCAGCATCGGCATGCTTAGCACGTCGTTTGGTAGAAATCCACGTGCGCGTTCTGCCAAAAGCACCATTTGCATGCACATCTTGTGGTTTTGCAGAAAACTTCATCCGCGTCTACCAAAAGATGCATGTGCATGCTTAAAACGCGTTTTCGCACAAATCCGTGCGCGGGTGCTAAAAAGAGCAGCATCGGCAAGCTTAGCACGTCGTTTGGTAGAAATCCACGTGCGCGTTCTGCCAAAAGCACCATTTGCGTGCACATCTTGTGGTTTTGCAGAAAACTTCATCCGCGTCTACCAAAAGATGCATGTGCATGCTTAAAACGCGTTTTCGCACAAATGCGTGCGCGGGTGCTAAAAAGAGCAGCATCGGCATGCTTAGCACGTCGTTTGGTAGAAATCCACGTGCGCGTTCTGCCAAAAGCACCATTTGCATGCACATCTTGTGGTTTTGCAGAAAACTTCATCCGCGTCTACCAAAAGATGCATGTGCATGCTTAAAACGCGTTTTCGCACAAATCCGTGCGCGGGTGCTAAAAAGAGCAGCATCGGCATGCTTAGCACGTCGTTTGGTAGAAATCCACGTGCGCGTTCTGCAAAAAGCACCATTTGCATGCACATCTTGTGGTTTTGCAGAAAACTTCATCCGCGTCTACCAAAAGATGCATGTGCATGCTTAAAACGCGTTTTCGCACAAATGCGTGCGCGGGTGCTAAAAAGAGCAGCATCGGCATGCTTAGCACGTCGTTTGGTAGAAATCCACGTGCGCGTTCTGCAAAAAGCACCATTTGCATGCACATCTTGTGGTTTTGCAGAAAACTTCATCCGCGTCTACCAAAAGATGCATGTGCATGCTTAAAACGCGTTTTCGCACAAATGCGTGCGCGGGTGCTAAAAAGAGCAGCATCGGCATGCTTAGCACGTCGTTTGGTAGAAATCCACGTGCGCGTTCTGCCAAAAGCACCATTTGCATGCACATCTTGTGGTTTTGCAGAAAACTTCATCCGCGTCTACCAAAAGATGCATGTGCATGCTTAAAACGCGTTTTCGCACAAATGCGTGCGCGGGTGCTAAAAAGAGCAGCATTGGCTTCTTAGCACGTCGTTTGGTAGAAATCCACGTGCGCGTTCTGCCAAAAGCACCATTTGCATGCACATCTTGTGGTTTTGCAGAAAACTTTATCCGCGTCTACCAAAAGATGCATGTGCATGCTTAAAACGCGTTTTCGCACAAATGCGTGCGCGGGTGCTAAAAAGAGCAGCATCGGCATGCTTAGCACGTCGTTTGGTAGAAATCCACGTGCGCGTTCTGCAAAAAGCACCATTTGCATGCACATCTTGTGGTTTTGCAGAAAACTTCATCCGCGTCTACCAAAAGATGCATGTGCATGCTTAAAACGCGTTTTCGCACAAATGCGTGCGCGGGTGCTAAAAAGAGCAGCATCGGCATGCTTAGCACGTCGTTTGGTAGAAATCCACGTGCGCGTTCTGCAAAAAGCACCATTTGCATGCACATCTTGTGGTTTTGCAGAAAACTTCATCCGCGTCTACCAAAAGATGCATGTGCATGCTTAAAACGCGTTTTCGCACAAATGCGTGCGCGGGTGCTAAAAAGAGCAGCATCGGCATGCTTAGCACGTCGTTTGGTAGAAATCCACGTGCGCGTTCTGCCAAAAGCACCATTTGCATGCACATCTTGTGGTTTTGCAGAAAACTTCATCCGCGTCTACCAAAAGATGCATGTGCATGCTTAAAACGCGTTTTCGCACAAATGCGTGCGCGGGTGCTAAAAAGAGCAGCATCGGCATGCTTAGCACGTCGTTTGGTAGAAATCCACGTGCGCGTTCTGCAAAAAGCACCATTTGCATGCACATCTTGTGGTTTTGCAGAAAACTTCATCCGCGTCTACCAAAAGATGCATGTGCATGCTTAAAACGCGTTTTCGCACAAATGCGTGCGCGGGTACTAAAAAGAGCAGCATCGGCATGCTTAGCACGTCGTTTGGTAGAAATCCACGTGCGCGTTCTGCAAAAAGCACCATTTGCATGCACATATTGTGGTTTTGCAGAAAACTTCATCCGCGTCTACCAAAAGATGCATGTGCATGCTTAAAACGCGTTTTCGCACAAATGCGTGCGCGGGTGCTAAAAAGAGCAGCATCGGCATGCTTAGCACGTCGTTTGGTAGAAATCCACGTGCGCGTTCTGCCAAAAGCACCATTTGCATGCACATCTTGTGGTTTTGCAGAAAACTTCATCCGCGTCTACCAAAAGATGCATGTGCATGCTTAAAACGCGTTTTCGCACAAATCCGTGCGCGGGTGCTAAAAAGAGCAGCATCGGCATGCTTAGCACGTCGTTTGGTAGAAATCCACGTGCGCGTTCTGCAAAAAGCACCATTTGCATGCACATCTTGTGGTTTTGCGGAAAACTTCATCCGCGTCTACCAAAAGATGCATGTGCATGCTTAAAACGCGTTTTCGCACAAATGCGTGCGCGGGTGCTAAAAAGAGCAGCATCGGCATGCTTAGCACGTCGTTTGGTAGAAATCCACGTGCGCGTTCTGCAAAAAGCACCATTTGCATGCACATCTTGTGGTTTTGCAGAAAACTTCATCCGCGTCTACCAAAAGATGCATGTGCTTGCTTAAAACGCGTTTTCGCACAAATGCGTGCGCGGGTGCTAAAAAGAGCAGCATCGGCATGCTTAGCACGTCGTTTGGTAGAAATCCACGTGCGCGTTCTGCCAAAAGCACCATTTGTATGCACATCTTGTGGTTTTGCAGAAAACTTCATCCGCGTCTACCAAAAATGCATGTGCATGCTTAAAACGCGTTTTCGCACAAATCCGTGCGCGGGTGCTAAAAAGAGCAGCATCGGCATGCTTAGCACGTCGTTTGGTAGAAATCCACGTGCGCGTTCTGCCAAAAGCACCATTTGCATGCACATCTTGTGGTTTTGCAGAAAACTTCATCCGCGTCTACCAAAAGATGCATGTGCATGCTTAAAACGCGTTTTCGCACAAATGCGTGCGCGGGTGCTAAAAAGAGCAGCATCGGCATGCTTAGCACGTCGTTTGGTAGAAATCCACGTGCGCGTTCTGCAAAAAGCACCATTTGCATGCACATCTTGTGGTTTTGCAGAAAACTTCATCCGCGTCTACCAAAAGATGCATGTGCATGCTTAAAACGCGTTTTCGCACAAATGCGTGCGCGGGTACTAAAAAGAGCAGCATCGGCATGCTTAGCACGTCGTTTGGTAGAAATCCACGTGCGCGTTCTGCAAAAAGCACCATTTGCATGCACATATTGTGGTTTTGCAGAAAACTTCATCCGCGTCTACCAAAAGATGCATGTGCATGCTTAAAACGCGTTTTCGCACAAATGCGTGCGCGGGTGCTAAAAAGAGCAGCATCGGCATGCTTAGCACGTGGTTTGGTAGAAATCCACGTGCGCGTTCTGCCAAAAGCACCATTTGCATGCACATCTTGTGGTTTTGCAGAAAACTTCATCCGCGTCTACCAAAAGATGCATGTGCATGCTTAAAACGCGTTTTCGCACAAATGCGTGCGCGGGTGCTAAAAAGAGCAGCATCGGCATGCTTAGCACGTCGTTTGGTAGAAATCCACGTGCGCGTTCTGCCAAAAGCACCATTTGCATGCACATCTTGTGGTTTTGCAGATAACTTCATCCGCGTCTACCAAAAGATGCATGTGCATGCTTAAAACGCGTTTTCGCACAAATGCGTGCGCGGGTGCTAAAAAGAGCAGCATCGGCATGCTTAGCACGTCGTTTGGTAGAAATCCACGTGCGCGTTCTGCAAAAAGCACCATTTGCATGCACATATTGTGGTTTTGCAGAAAACTTCATCCGCGTCTACCAAAAGATGCATGTGCATGCTTAAAACGCGTTTTCGCACAAATGCGTGCGCGGGTACTAAAAAGAGCAGCATCGGCATGCTTAGCACGTCGTTTGGTAGAAATCCACGTGCGCGTTCTGCAAAAAGCACCATTTGCATGCACATATTGTGGTTTTGCAGAAAACTTCATCCGCGTCTACCAAAAGATGCATGTGCATGCTTAAAACGCGTTTTCGCACAAATGCGTGCGCGGGTGCTAAAAAGAGCAGCATCGGCATGCTTAGCACGTCGTTTGGTAGAAATCCACGTGCGCGTTCTGCCAAAAGCACCATTTGCATGCACATCTTGTGGTTTTGCAGAAAACTTCATCCGCGTCTACCAAAAGATGCATGTGCATGCTTAAAACGCGTTTTCGCACAAATCCGTGCGCGGGTGCTAAAAAGAGCAGCATCGGCATGCTTAGCACGTCGTTTGGTAGAAATCCACGTGCGCGTTCTGCAAAAAGCACCATTTGCATGCACATCTTGTGGTTTTGCGGAAAACTTCATCCGCGTCTACCAAAAGATGCATGTGCATGCTTAAAACGCGTTTTCGCACAAATGCGTGCGCGGGTGCTAAAAAGAGCAGCATCGGCATGCTTAGCACGTCGTTTGGTAGAAATCCACGTGCGCGTTCTGCAAAAAGCACCATTTGCATGCACATCTTGTGGTTTTGCAGAAAACTTCATCCGCGTCTACCAAAAGATGCATGTGCTTGCTTAAAACGCGTTTTCGCACAAATGCGTGCGCGGGTGCTAAAAAGAGCAGCATCGGCATGCTTAGCACGTCGTTTGGTAGAAATCCACGTGCGCGTTCTGCCAAAAGCACCATTTGTATGCACATCTTGTGGTTTTGCAGAAAACTTCATCCGCGTCTACCAAAAATGCATGTGCATGCTTAAAACGCGTTTTCGCACAAATCCGTGCGCGGGTGCTAAAAAGAGCAGCATCGGCATGCTTAGCACGTCGTTTGGTAGAAATCCACGTGCGCGTTCTGCCAAAAGCACCATTTGCATGCACATCTTGTGGTTTTGCAGAAAACTTCATCCGCGTCTACCAAAAGATGCATGTGCATGCTTAAAACGCGTTTTCGCACAAATGCGTGCGCGGGTGCTAAAAAGAGCAGCATCGGCATGCTTAGCACGTCGTTTGGTAGAAATCCACGTGCGCGTTCTGCCAAAAGCACCATTTGCATGCACATCTTGTGGTTTTGCAGATAACTTCATCCGCGTCTACCAAAAGATGCATGTGCATGCTTAAAACGCGTTTTCGCACAAATGCGTGCGCGGGTGCTAAAAAGAGCAGCATCGGCATGCTTAGCACGTCGTTTGGTAGAAATCCACGTGCGCGTTCTGCAAAAAGCACCATTTGCATGCACATATTGTGGTTTTGCAGAAAACTTCATCCGCGTCTACCAAAAGATGCATGTGCATGCTTAAAACGCGTTTTCGCACAAATGCGTGCGCGGGTACTAAAAAGAGCAGCATCGGCATGCTTAGCACGTCGTTTGGTAGAAATCCACGTGCGCGTTCTGCAAAAAGCACCATTTGCATGCACATATTGTGGTTTTGCAGAAAACTTCATCCGCGTCTACCAAAAGATGCATGTGCATGCTTAAAACGCGTTTTCGCACAAATGCGTGCGCGGGTGCTAAAAAGAGCAGCATCGGCATGCTTAGCACGTCGTTTGGTACAAATGCACGTGCGCGTTCTGCCAAAAGCACCATTTGCATGCACATCTTGTGGTTTTGCAGAAAACTTCATCCGCGTCTACCAAAAGATGCATGTGCATGCTTAAAACGCGTTTTCGCACAAATGCGTGCGCGGGTGCTAAAAAGAGCAGCATCGGCATGCTTAGCACGTCGTTTGGTAGAAATCCACGTGCGCGTTCTGCCAAAAGCACCATTTGTATGCACATCTTGTGGTTTTGCAGAAAACTTCATCCGCGTCTACCAAAAATGCATGTGCATGCTTAAAACGCGTTTTCGCACAAATCCGTGCGCGCGTGCTAAAAAGAGCAGCATCGGCATGCTTAGCACGTCGTTTGGTAGAAATCCACGTGCGCGTTCTGCCAAAAGCACCATTTGCATGCACATCTTGTGGTTTTGCAGAAAACTTCATCCGCGTCTACCAAAAGATGCATGTGCATGCTTAAAACGCGTTTTCGCACAAATCCGTGCGCGGGTGCTACAAAGAGCAGCATCGGCATGCTTAGCACGTCGTTTGGTAGAAATCCACGTGCGCGTTCTGCAAAAAGCACCATTTGCATGCACATCTTGTGGTTTTGCAGAAAACTTCATCCGCGTCTACCAAAAGATGCATGTGCATGCTTAAAACGCGTTTTCGCACAAATGCGTGCGCGGGTGCTAAAAAGAGCAGCATCGGCATGCTTAGCACGTCGTTTGGTAGAAATCCACGTGCGCGTTCTGCAAAAAGCACCATTTGCATGCACATCTTGTGGTTTTGCAGAAAACTTCATCCGCGTCTACCAAAAGATGCATGTGCATGCTTAAAACGCGTTTTCGCACAAATGCGTGCGCGGGTGCTAAAAAGAGCAGCATCGGCATGCTTAGCACGTCGTTTGGTAGAAATCCACGTGCGCGTTCTGCCAAAAGCACCATTTGCATGCACATCTTGTGGTTTTGCAGAAAACTTCATCCGCGTCTACCAAAAGATGCATGTCCATGCTTAAAACGCGTTTTCGCACAAATGCGTGCGCGGGTGCTAAAAAGAGCAGCATCGGCATGCTTAGCACGTCGTTTGGTAGAAATCCACGTGCGCGTTCTGCCAAAAGCACCATTTGCATGCACATCTTGTGGTTTTGCAGAAAACTTCATCCGCGTCTACCAAAATATGCATGTGCGTGCTTAAAACGCGTTTTCGCACAAATCCGTGCGCGGGTGCTAAAAAGAGCAGCATCGGCATGCTTAGCACGTTGTTTGGTAGAAATCCACGTGCGCGTTCTGCCAAAAGCACCATTTGCATGCACATCTTGTGGTTTTGCAGAAAACTTCATCCGCGTCTACCAAAAGATGCATATGCATGCTTAAAACGCGTTTTCGCACAAATGCGTGCGCGGGTGCTAAAAAGAGCAGCATCGGCATGCTTAGCACGTCGTTTGGTAGAAATCCACGTGCGCGTTCTGCAAAAAGCACCATTTGCATGCACATCTTGTGGTTTTGCAGAAAACTTCATCCGCGTCTACCAAAAGATGCATGTGCATGCTTAAAACGCGTTTTCGCACAAATGCGTGCGCGGGTGCTAAAAAGAGCAGCATCGGCATGCTTAGCACGTCGTTTGGTAGAAATCCACGTGCGCGTTCTGCCAAAAGCACCATTTGCATGCACATCTTGTGGTTTTGCAGAAAACTTCATCCGCGTCTACCAAAAGATGCATGTGCATGCTTAAAACGCGTTTTCGCACAAATGCGTGCGCGGGTGCTAAAAAGAGCAGCATCGGCATGCTTAGCACGTCGTTTGGTAGAAATCCACGTGCGCGTTCTGCAAAAAGCACCATTTGCATGCACATCTTGTGGTTTTGCAGAAAACTTCATCCGCGTCTACCAAAAGATGCATGTGCATGCTTAAAACGCGTTTTCGCACAAATGCGTGCGCGGGTACTAAAAAGAGCAGCATCGGCATGCTTAGCACGTCGTTTGGTAGAAATCCACGTGCGCGTTCTGCAAAAAGCACCATTTGCATGCACATCTTGTGGTTTTGCTGAAAACTTCATCCGCGTCTACCAAAAGATGCATTTGCATGCTTAAAACGCGTTTTCGCACAAATGCGTGCGCGGGTGCTAAAAAGAGGAGCATCGGCATGCTTAGCACGTCGTTTGGTAGAAATCCACGTGCGCGTTCTGCAAAAAGCACCATTTGCATGCACATCTTGTGGTTTTGCAGAAAACTTCATCCGCGTCTAGCAAAAGATGCATGTGCATGCTTAAAACGCGTTTTCGCACAAATGCGTGCGCGGGTGCTAAAAAGAGCAGCATCGGCATGCTTAGCACGTCGTTTGGTAGAAATCCACGTGCGCGTTCTGCCAAAAGCACCATTTGCATGCACATCTTGTGGTTTTGCAGAAAACTTCATCCGCGTCTACAGAAAGATGCATGTCCATGCTTAAAACGCGTTTTCGCACAAATGCGTGCGCGGGTGCTAAAAAGAGCAGCATCGGCATGCTTAGCACGTCGTTTGGTAGAAATCCACGTGCGCGTTCTGCCAAAAGCACCATTTGCATGCACATCTTGTGGTTTTGCAGAAAACTTCATCCGCGTCTACCAAAAGATGCATGTGCGTGCTTAAAACGCGTTTTCGCACAAATGCGTGCGCGGGTGCTAAAAAGAGCAGCATCGGCATGCTTAGCACGTCGTTTGGTAGAAATCCACGTGCGCGTTCTGCAAAAAGCACCATTTGCATGCACATCTTGTGGTTTTGCAGAAAACTTCATCCGCGTCTACCAAAAGATGCATGTGCATGCTTAAAACGCGTTTTCGCACAAATGCGTGCGCGGGTGCTAAAAAGAGCAGCATCGGCATGCTTAGCACGTCGTTTGGTAGAAATCCACGTGCGTGTTCTGCAAAAAGCACCATTTGCATGCACATCTTGTGGTTTTGCAGAAAACTTCATCCGCGTCTACCAAAAGATCCATGTGCATGCTTAAAACGCGTTTTCGCACAAATGCGTGCGCGGGTGCTAAAAAGAGCAGCATCGGCATGCTTAGCACGTCGTTTGGTAGAAATCCACGTGCGCGTTCTGCAAAAAGCACCATTTGCATGCACATCTTGTGGTTTTGCAGAAAACTTCATCCGCGTCTACCAAAAATGCATGTGCATGCTTAAAACGCGTTTTCGCACAAATCCGTGCGCGGGTGCTAAAAAGAGCAGCATCGGCATGCTTAGCACGTCGTTTGGTATAAATCCACGTGCGCGTTCTGCCAAAAGCACCATTTGCATGTACATCTTGTGGTTTTGCAGAAAACTTCATCCGCGTCTACCAAAAGATGCATGTGCATGCTTAAAACGCGTTCTCGCACAAATGCGTGCGCGGGTGCTAAAAAGAGCAGCATCGGCATGCTTAGCACGTCGTTTGGTAGAAATCCACGTGCGCGTTCTGCCAAAAGCACCATTTGCATGCACATGTTGTGGTTTTGCAGAAAACTTCATCCGCGTCTACCAAAAGATGCATGTGCATGCTTAAAACGCGTTTTCGCACAAATGCGTGCGCGGGTGCTAAAAAGAGCAGCATCGGCATGCTTAGCACGTCGTTTGGTAGAAATCCACGTGCGCGTTCTGCCAAAAGCACCATTTGCATGCACATCTTGTAGTTTTGCAGAAAACTTCATCCGCGTCTACCAAAAGATGCATGTGCATGCTTAAAACGCGTTTTCGCACAAATCCGTGCGCGGGTGCTAAAAAGAGCAGCATCGGCATGCTTAGCCCGTCGTTTGGTAGAAATCCATGTGCGCGTTCTGCAAAAAGCACCATTTGCATGCACATCTTGTGGTTTTGCAGAAAACTTCATCCGCGTCTACCAAAAGATGCATGTGCATGCTTAAAACGCGTTTTCGCACAAATGCGTGCGCGGGTGCTAAAAAGAGCAGCATCGGCATGCTTAGCACGTCGTTTGGTAGAAATCCACGTGCGCGTTCTGCCAAAAGCACCATTTGCATGCACATCTTGTGGTTTTGCAGAAAACTTCATCCGCGTCTACCAAAAGATGCATGTGCATGCTTAAAACGCGTTTTCGCACAAATCCGTGCGCGGGTGCTAAAAAGAGCAGCATCGGCATGCTTAGCACGTCGTTTGGTAGAAATCCACGTGCGCGTTCTGCAAAAAGCACCATTTGCATGCACATCTTGTGGTTTTGCAGAAAACTTCATCCGCGTCTACCAAAAGATGCATGTACATGCTTAAAACGCGTTTTCGCACAAATGCGTGCGCGGGTGCTAAAAAGAGCAGCATCGGCATGCTTAGCACGTCGTTTGGTAGAAATCCACGTGCGCGTTCTGCAAAAAGCACCATTTGCATGCACATCTTGTGGTTTTCAGAAAACTTCATCCGCGTCTACCAAAAGATGCATGTGCATGCTTAAAACGCGTTTTCGCACAAATGCGTGCGCGGGTGCTAAAAAGAGCAGCATCGGCATGCTTAGCACGTCGTTTGGTAGAAATCCACGTGCGCGTTCTGCCAAAAGCACCATTTGCATGCACATCTTGTGGTTTTGCAGAAAACTTCATCCGCGTCTACCAAAAGATCCCTGTGCTTGCTTAAAACGCGTTTTCGCACAAATGCGTGCGCGGGTGCTAAAAAGAGGAGCATCGGCATGCTTAGCACGTCGTTTGGTAGAAATCCACGTGCGCGTTCTGCAAAAAGCACCATTTGCATGCACATCTTGTGGTTTTGCAGAAAACTTCATCCGCGTCTACCAAAAATGCATGTGCATGCTTAAAACGCGTTTTCGCACAAATCCGTGCGCGGGTGCTAAAAAGAGCAGCATCGGCATGCTTAGCACGTCGTTTGGTATAAATCCACGTGCGCGTTCTGCCAAAAGCACCATTTGCATGTACATCTTGTGGTTTTGCAGAAAACTTCATCCGCGTCTACCAAAAGATGCATGTGCATGCTTAAAACGCGTTTTCGCACAAATGCGTGCGCGGGTGCTAAAAAGAGCAGCATCGGCATGCTTAGCACGTCGTTTGGTAGAAATCCACGTGCGCGTTCTGCCAAAAGCACCATTTGCATGCACATGTTGTGGTTTTGCAGAAAACTTCATCCGCGTCTACCAAAAGATGCATGTGCATGCTTAAAACGCGTTTTCGCACAAATGCGTGCGCGGGTGCTAAAAAGAGCAGCATCGGCATGCTTAGCACGTCGTTTGGTAGAAATCCACGTGCGCGTTCTGCCAAAAGCACCATTTGCATGCACATCTTGTAGTTTTGCAGAAAACTTCATCCGCGTCTACCAAAAGATGCATGTGCATGCTTAAAACGCGTTTTCGCACAAATCCGTGCGCGGGTGCTAAAAAGAGCAGCATCGGCATGCTTAGCCCGTCGTTTGGTAGAAATCCATGTGCGCGTTCTGCAAAAAGCACCATTTGCATGCACATCTTGTGGTTTTGCAGAAAACTTCATCCGCATCTACCAAAAGATGCATGTGCATGCTTAAAACGCGTTTTCGCACAAATGCGTGCGCGGGTGCTAAAAAGAGCAGCATCGGCATGCTTAGCACGTCGTTTGGTAGAAATCCACGTGCGCGTTCTGCCAAAAGCACCATTTGCATGCACATCTTGTGGTTTTGCAGAAAACTTCATCCGCGTCTACCAAAAGATGCATGTGCATGCTTAAAACGCGTTTTCGCACAAATCCGTGCGCGGGTGCTAAAAAGAGCAGCATCGGCATGCTTAGCACGTCGTTTGGTAGAAATCCACGTGCGCGTTCTGCAAAAAGCACCATTTGCATGCACATCTTGTGGTTTTGCAGAAAACTTCATCCGCGTCTACCAAAAGATGCATGTACATGCTTAAAACGCGTTTTCGCACAAATGCGTGCGCGGGTGCTAAAAAGAGCAGCATCGGCATGCTTAGCACGTCGTTTGGTAGAAATCCACGTGCGCGTTCTGCAAAAAGCACCATTTGCATGCACATCTTGTGGTTTTCAGAAAACTTCATCCGCGTCTACCAAAAGATGCATGTGCATGCTTAAAACGCGTTTTCGCACAAATGCGTGCGCGGGTGCTAAAAAGAGCAGCATCGGCATGCTTAGCACGTCGTTTGGTAGAAATCCACGTGCGCGTTCTGCAAAAAGCACCATTTGCATGCACATCTTGTGGTTTTGCAGAAAACTTCATCCGCGTCTACCAAAAGATGCATGTGCATGCTTAAAACGCGTTTTCGCACAAATGCGTGCGCGGGTGCTAAAAAGAGCAGCATCGGCATGCTTAGCACGTCGTTTGGTAGAAATCTACGTGCGCGTTCTGCCAAAAGCACCATTTGCATGCACATCTTCTGGTTTTCAGAAAACTTCATCCGCGTCTACCAAAAGATGCATGTGCATGCTTAAAACGCGTTTTCGCACAAATGCGTGCGCGGTTGCTAAAAAGAGCAGCATCGGCATGCTTAGCACGTCGTTTGGTAGAAATCCACGTGCGCGTTCTGCAAAAAGCACCATTTGCATGCACATCTTGTGGTTTTGCAGAAAACTTCATCCGCGTCTACCAAAAGATGCATGTGCATGCTTAAAACGCGTTTTCGCACAAATGCGTGCGCGGGTACTAAAAAGAGCAGCATCGGCATGCTTAGCACGTCGTTTGGTAGAAATCCACGTGCGCGTTCTGCAAAAAGCACCATTTGCATGCACATATTGTGGTTTTGCAGAAAACTTCATCCGCGTCTACCAAAAGATGCATGTGCATGCTTAAAACGCGTTTTCGCACAAATGCGTGCGCGGGTGCTAAAAAGAGCAGCATCGGCATGCTTAGCACGTCGTTTGGTAGAAATCCACGTGCGCGTTCTGCCAAAAGCACCATTTGCATGCACATCTTGTGGTTTTGCAGAAAACTTCATCCGCGTCTACCAAAAGATGCATGTGCATGCTTAAAACGCGTTTTCGCACAAATCCGTGCGCGGGTGCTAAAAAGAGCAGCATCGGCATGCTTAGCACGTCGTTTGGTAGAAATCCACGTGCGCGTTCTGCAAAAAGCACCATTTGCATGCACATCTTGTGGTTTTGCAGAAAACTTCATCCGCGTCTACCAAAAGATGCATGTGCATGCTTAAAACGCGTTTTCGCACAAATGCGTGCGCGGGTGCTAAAAAGAGCAGCATCGGCATGCTTAGCACGTCGTTTGGTAGAAATCCACGTGCGCGTTCTGCAAAAAGCACCATTTGCATGCACATCTTGTGGTTTTGCAGAAAACTTCATCCGCGTCTACCAAAAGATGCATGTGCATGCTTAAAACGCGTTTTCGCACAAATGCGTGCGCGGGTGCTAAAAAGAGCAGCATCGGCATCCTTAGCACGTCGTTTGGTAGAAATCCACGTGCGCGTTCTGCCAAAAGCACCATTTGCATGCACATCTTGTGGTTTTGCAGAAAACTTCATCCGCGTCTACCAAAAGATGCATGTGCTTGCTTAAAACGCGTTTTCGCACAAATGCGTGCGCGGGTGCTAAAAAGAGCAGCATCGGCATGCTTAGCACGTCGTTTGGTAGAAATCCACGTGCGCGTTCTGCCAAAAGCACCATTTGTATGCACATCTTGTGGTTTTGCAGAAAACTTCATCCGCGTCTACCAAAAATGCATGTGCATGCTTAAAACGCGTTTTCGCACAAATCCGTGCGCGGGTGCTAAAAAGAGCAGCATCGGCATGCTTGTCGTTTGGTAGAAATCCACATGCGCGTTCTGCCAAAAGCACCATTTGCATGCACATCTTGTGGTTTTGCAGAAAACTTCATCCGCGTCTACCAAAAGATGCATGTGCATGCTTAAAACGCGTTTTCGCACAAATGCGTGCGCGGGTGCTAAAAAGAGCAGCATCGGCATGCTTAGCACGTCGTTTGGTAGAAATCCACGTGCGCGTTCTGCCAAAAGCACCATTTGCATGCACATCTTGTGGTTTTGCAGAAAACTTCATCCGCGTCAACCAAAAGATGCATGTGCATGCTTAAAACGCGTTTTCGCACAAATCCTTGCGCGGGTGCTAAAAAGAGCAGCATCGGCATGCTTAGCACGTCGTTTGGTAGAAATCCACGTGCGCGTTCTGCAAAAAGCACCATTTGCATGCACATCTTGTGGTTTTGCAGAAAACTTCATCCGCGTCTACCAAAAGATGCATGTGCATGCTTAAAACGCGTTTTCGCACAAATGCGTGCGCGGGTGCTAAAAAGAGCAGCATCGGCATGCTTAGCACGTCGTTTGGTAGAAATCCACGTGCGCGTTCTGCAAAAAGCACCATTTGCATGCACATCTTGTGGTTTTGCAGAAAACTTCATCCGCGTCTACCAAAAGATGCATGTGCATGCTTAAAACGCGTTTTCGCACAAATGCGTGCGCGGGTGCTAAAAAGAGCAGCATCGGCATCCTTAGCACGTCGTTTGGTAGAAATCCACGTGCGCGTTCTGCCAAAAGCACCATTTGCATGCACATCTTGTGGTTTTGCAGAAAACTTCATCCGCGTCTACCAAAAGATGCATGTGCTTGCTTAAAACGCGTTTTCGCACAAATGCGTGCGCGGGTGCTAAAAAGAGCAGCATCGGCATGCTTAGCACGTCGTTTGGTAGAAATCCACGTGCGCGTTCTGCCAAAAGCACCATTTGTATGCACATCTTGTGGTTTTGCAGAAAACTTCATCCGCGTCTACCAAAAATGCATGTGCATGCTTAAAACGCGTTTTCGCACAAATCCGTGCGCGGGTGCTAAAAAGAGCAGCATCGGCATGCTTGTCGTTTGGTAGAAATCCACATGCGCGTTCTGCCAAAAGCACCATTTGCATGCACATCTTGTGGTTTTGCAGAAAACTTCATCCGCGTCTACCAAAAGATGCATGTGCATGCTTAAAACGCGTTTTCGCACAAATCCGTGCGCGGGTACTAAAAAGAGCAGCATCGGCATGCTTAGCACGTCGTTTGGTAGAAATCCACGTGCGCGTTCTGCAAAAAGCACCATTTGCATGCACATATTGTGGTTTTGCAGAAAACTTCATCCGCGTCTACCAAAAGATGCATGTGCATGCTTAAAACGCGTTTTCGCACAAATGCGTGCGCGGGTGCTAAAAAGAGCAGCATCGGCATGCTTAGCACGTCGTTTGGTAGAAATCCACGTGCGCGTTCTGCCAAAAGCACCATTTGCATGCACATCTTGTGGTTTTGCAGAAAACTTCATCCGCGTCTACCAAAAGATGCATGTGCATGCTTAAAACGCGTTTTCGCACAAATCCGTGCGCGGGTGCTAAAAAGAGCAGCATCGGCATGCTTAGCACGTCGTTTGGTAGAAATCCACGTGCGCGTTCTGCAAAAAGCACCATTTGCATGCACATCTTGTGGTTTTGCAGAAAACTTCATCCGCGTCTACCAAAAGATGCATGTGCATGCTTAAAACGCGTTTTCGCACAAATGCGTGCGCGGGTGCTAAAAAGAGCAGCATCGGCATGCTTAGCACGTCGTTTGGTAGAAATCCACGTGCGCGTTCTGCAAAAAGCACCATTTGCATGCACATCTTGTGGTTTTGCAGAAAACTTCATCCGCGTCTACCAAAAGATGCATGTGCATGCTTAAAACGCGTTTTCGCACAAATGCGTGCGCGGGTGCTAAAAAGAGCAGCATCGGCATCCTTAGCACGTCGTTTGGTAGAAATCCACGTGCGCGTTCTGCCAAAAGCACCATTTGCATGCACATCTTGTGGTTTTGCAGAAAACTTCATCCGCGTCTACCAAAACATGCATGTGCTTGCTTAAAACGCGTTTTCGCACAAATGCGTGCGCGGGTGCTAAAAAGAGCAGCATCGGCATGCTTAGCACGTCGTTTGGTAGAAATCCACGTGCGCGTTCTGCCAAAAGCACCATTTGTATGCACATCTTGTGGTTTTGCAGAAAACTTCATCCGCGTCTACCAAAAATGCATGTGCATGCTTAAAACGCGTTTTCGCACAAATCCGTGCGCGGGTGCTAAAAAGAGCAGCATCGGCATGCTTGTCGTTTGGTAGAAATCCACATGCGCGTTCTGCCAAAAGCACCATTTGCATGCACATCTTGTGGTTTTGCAGAAAACTTCATCCGCGTCTACCAAAAGATGCATGTGCATGCTTAAAACGCGTTTTCGCACAAATGCGTGCGCGGGTGCTAAAAAGAGCAGCATCGGCATGCTTAGCACGTCGTTTGGTAGAAATCCACGTGCGCGTTCTGCCAAAAGCACCATTTGCATGCACATCTTGTGGTTTTGCAGAAAACTTCATCCGCGTCTACCAAAAGATGCATGTGCATGCTTAAAACGCGTTTTCGCACAAATCCGTGCGCGGGTGCTAAAAAGAGCAGCATCGGCATGCTTAGCACGTCGTTTGGTAGAAATCCACGTGCGCGTTCTGCAAAAAGCACCATTTGCATGCACATCTTGTGGTTTTGCAGAAAACTTCATCCGCGTCTACCAAAAGATGCATGTGCATGCTTAAAACGCGTTTTCGCACAAATGCGTGCGCGGGTGCTAAAAAGAGCAGCATCGGCATGCTTAGCACGTCGTTTGGTAGAAATCCACGTGCGCGTTCTGCAAAAAGCACCATTTGCATGCACATCTTGTGGTTTTGCAGAAAACTTCATCCGCGTCTACCAAAAGATGCATGTGCATGCTTAAAACGCGTTTTCGCACAAATGCGTGCGCGGGTGCTAAAAAGAGCAGCATCGGCATCCTTAGCACGTCGTTTGGTAGAAATCCACGTGCGCGTTCTGCCAAAAGCACCATTTGCATGCACATCTTGTGGTTTTGCAGAAAACTTCATCCGCGTCTACCAAAAGATGCATGTGCTTGCTTAAAACGCGTTTTCGCACAAATGCGTGCGCGGGTGCTAAAAAGAGCAGCATCGGCATGCTTAGCACGTCGTTTGGTAGAAATCCACGTGCGCGTTCTGCCAAAAGCACCATTTGTATGCACATCTTGTGGTTTTGCAGAAAACTTCATCCGCGTCTACCAAAAATGCATGTGCATGCTTAAAACGCGTTTTCGCACAAATCCGTGCGCGGGTGCTAAAAAGAGCAGCATCGGCATGCTTGTCGTTTGGTAGAAATCCACATGCGCGTTCTGCCAAAAGCACCATTTGCATGCACATCTTGTGGTTTTGCAGAAAACTTCATCCGCGTCTACCAAAAGATGCATGTGCATGCTTAAAACGCGTTTTCGCACAAATCCGTGCGCGGGTGCTACAAAGAGCAGCATCGGCATGCTTAGCACGTCGTTTGGTAGAAATCCACGTGCGCGTTCTGCAAAAAGCACCATTTGCATGCACATCTTGTGGTTTTGCAGAAAACTTCATCCGCGTCTACCAAAAGATGCATGTGCATGCTTAAAACGCGTTTTCGCACAAATGCGTGCGCGGGTGCTAAAAAGAGCAGCATCGGTATGCTTAGCACGTCGTTTGGTAGAAATCCACGTGCGCGTTCTGCCAAAAGCACCATTTGCATGCACATCTTGTGGTTTTGCAGAAAACTTCATCCGCGTCTACCAAAAGATGCATGTGCATGCTTAAAACGCGTTTTCGCACAAATACGTGCGCGGGTGCTAGAAAGAGCAGCATCGGCATGCTTAGCACGTCGTTTGGTAGAAATCCACGTGCGCGTTCTGCAAAAAGCACCATTTGCATGCACATCTTGTGGTTTTGCAGAAAACTTCATCCGCGTCTACCAAAAGATGCATGTGCATGCTTAAAACGCGTTTTCGCACAAATGCGTGCGCGGGTGCTAAAAAGAGCAGCATCGGCATGCTTAGCACGTCGTTTGGTAGAAATCCACGTGCGCGTTCTGCAAAAAGCACCATTTGCATGCACATCTTGTGGTTTTGCAGAAAACTTCATCCGCGTCTACCAAAAGATGCATGTGCATGCTCAAAACGCGTTTTCGCACAAATGCGTGCGCGGTTGCTAAAAAGAGCAGCATCGGCATGCTTAGCACGTCGTTTGGTAGAAATCCACGTGCGCGTTCTGCCAAAAGCACCATTTGCATGCACATCTTGTGGTTTTGCAGAAAACTTCATCCGCGTCTACCAAAAATGCATGTGCATGCTTAAAACGCGTTTTCGCACAAATCCGTGCGCGGGTGCTAAAAAGAGCAGCATCGGCATGCTTAGCACGTCGTTTGGTAGAAATCCACGTGCGCGTTCTGCCAAAAGCACCATTTGCATGCACATCTTGTGGTTTTGCAGAAAACTTCATCCGCGTCTACCAAAAGATGCATGTGCATGCTTAAAACGCGTTTTCGCACAAATCCGTGCGCGGGTGCTACAAAGAGCAGCATCGGCATGCTTAGCACGTCGTTTGGTAGAAATCCACGTGCGCGTTCTGCAAAAAGCACCATTTGCATGCACATCTTGTGGTTTTGCAGAAAACTTCATCCGCGTCTACCAAAAGATGCATGTGCATGCTTAAAACGCGTTTTCGCACAAATGCGTGCGCGGGTGCTAAAAAGAGCAGCATCGGCATGCTTAGCACGTCGTTTGGTAGAAATCCACGTGCGCGTTCTGCCAAAAGCACCATTTGCATGCACATCTTGTGGTTTTGCAGAAAACTTCATCCGCGTCTACCAAAAGATGCATGTGCATGCTTAAAACGCGTTTTCGCACAAATCCGTGCGCGGGTGCTAAAAAGAGCAGCATCGGCAAGCTTAGCACGTCGTTTGGTAGAAATCCACGTGCGCGTTCTGCCAAAAGCACCATTTGCGTGCACATCTTGTGGTTTTGCAGAAAACTTCATCCGCGTCTACCAAAAGATGCATGTGCATGCTTAAAACGCGTTTTCGCACAAATGCGTGCGCGGGTGCTAAAAAGAGCAGCATCGGCATGCTTAGCACGTCGTTTGGTAGAAATCCACGTGCGCGTTCTGCCAAAAGCACCATTTGCATGCACATCTTGTGGTTTTGCAGAAAACTTCATCCGCGTCTACCAAAAGATGCATGTGCATGCTTAAAACGCGTTTTCGCACAAATGCGTGCGCGGGTGCTAAAAAGAGCAGCATCGGCATGCTTAGCACGTCGTTTGGTAGAAATCCACGTGCGCGTTCTGCCAAAAGCACCATTTGCATGCACATCTTGTGGTTTTGCAGAAAACTTCATCCGCGTCTACCAAAAGATGCATGTGCATGCTTAAAACGCGTTTTCGCACAAATCCGTGCGCGGGTGCTAAAAAGAGCAGCATCGGCATGCTTAGCACGTCGTTTGGTAGAAATCCACGTGCGCGTTCTGCAAAAAGCACCATTTGCATGCACATCTTGTGGTTTTGCAGAAAACTTCATCCGCGTCTACCAAAAGATGCATGTGCATGCTTAAAACGCGTTTTCGCACAAATGCGTGCGCGGGTGCTAAAAAGAGCAGCATCGGCATGCTTAGCACGTCGTTTGGTAGAAATGCACGTGCGCGTTCTGCAAAAAGCACCATTTGCATGCACATCTTGTGGTTTTGCAGAAAACTTCATCCGCGTCTACCAAAAGATGCATGTGCATGCTTAAAACGCGTTTTCGCACAAATGCGTGCGCGGGTGCTAAAAAGAGCAGCATCGGCATGCTTAGCACGTCGTTTGGTAGAAATCCACGTGCGCGTTCTGCCAAAAGCACCATTTGCATGCACATCTTGTGGTTTTGCAGAAAACTTCATCCGCGTCTACCAAAAGATGCATGTGCATGCTTAAAACGCGTTTTCGCACAAATGCGTGCGCGGGTGCTAAAAAGAGCAGCATTGGCTTCTTAGCACGTCGTTTGGTAGAAATCCACGTGCGCGTTCTGCCAAAAGCACCATTTGCATGCACATCTTGTGGTTTTGCAGAAAACTTTATCCGCGTCTACCAAAAGATGCATGTGCATGCTTAAAACGCGTTTTCGCACAAATGCGTGCGCGGGTGCTAAAAAGAGCAGCATCGGCATGCTTAGCACGTCGTTTGGTAGAAATCCACGTGCGCGTTCTGCAAAAAGCACCATTTGCATGCACATCTTGTGGTTTTGCAGAAAACTTCATCCGCGTCTACCAAAAGATGCATGTGCATGCTTAAAACGCGTTTTCGCACAAATGCGTGCGCGGGTGCTAAAAAGAGCAGCATCGGCATGCTTAGCACGTCGTTTGGTAGAAATCCACGTGCGCGTTCTGCAAAAAGCACCATTTGCATGCACATCTTGTGGTTTTGCAGAAAACTTCATCCGCGTCTACCAAAAGATGCATGTGCATGCTTAAAACGCGTTTTCGCAAAAATGCGTGCGCGGGTGCTAAAAAGAGCAGCATCGGCATGCTTAGCACGTCGTTTGGTAGAAATCCACGTGCGCGTTTTGCCAAAAGCACCATTTGCATGCACATCTTGTGGTTTTGCAGAAAACTTCATCCGCGTCTACCAAAAGATGCATGTGCATGCTTAAAACGCGTTTTCGCACAAATGCGTGCGCGGGTGCTAAAAAGAGCAGCATCGGCATGCTTAGCACGTCGTTTGGTAGAAATCCACGTGCGCGTTCTGCAAAAAGCACCATTTGCATGCACATCTTGTGGTTTTGCAGAAAACTTCATCCGCGTCTACCAAAAGATGCATGTGCATGCTTAAAACGCGTTTTCGCACAAATGCGTGCGCGGGTACTAAAAAGAGCAGCATCGGCATGCTTAGCACGTCGTTTGGTAGAAATCCACGTGCGCGTTCTGCAAAAAGCACCATTTGCATGCACATATTGTGGTTTTGCAGAAAACTTCATCCGCGTCTACCAAAAGATGCAGGTGCATGCTTAAAACGCGTTTTCGCACAAATGTGTGCGCGGGTGCTAAAAAGAGCAGCATCGGCATGCTTAGCACGTCGTTTGGTAGAAATCCACGTGCGCGTTCTGCCAAAAGCACCATTTGCATGCACATCTTGTGGTTTTGCAGAAAACTTCATCCGCGTCTACCAAAAGATGCATGTGCATGCTTAAAACGCGTTTTCGCAAAAATCCGTGCGCGGGTGCTAAAAAGAGCAGCATCGGCATGCTTAGCACGTCGTTTGGTAGAAATCCACGTGCGCGTTCTGCAAAAAGCACCATTTGCATGCACATCTTGTGGTTTTGCGGAAAACTTCATCCGCGTCTACCAAAAGATGCATGTGCATGCTTAAAACGCGTTTTCGCACAAATGCGTGCGCGGGTGCTAAAAAGAGCAGCATCGGCATGCTTAGCACGTCGTTTGGTAGAAATCCACGTGCGCGTTCTGCAAAAAGCACCATTTGCATGCACATCTTGTGGTTTTGCAGAAAACTTCATCCGCGTCTACCAAAAGATGCATGTGCTTGCTTAAAACGCGTTTTCGCACAAATGCGTGCGCGGGTGCTAAAAAGAGCAGCATCGGCATGCTTAGCACGTCGTTTGGTAGAAATCCACGTGCGCGTTCTGCCAAAAGCACCATTTGTATGCACATCTTGTGGTTTTGCAGAAAACTTCATCCGCGTCTACCAAAAGATGCAGGTGCATGCTTAAAACGCGTTTTCGCACAAATGCGTGCGCGGGTGCTAAAAAGAGCAGCATCGGCATGCTTAGCACGTCGTGTGGTAGAAATCCACGTGCGCGTTCTGCCAAAAGCACCATTTGCATGCACATCTTGTGGTTTTGCAGAAAACTTCATCCGCGTCTACCAAAAGATGCATGTGCATGCTTAAAACGCGTTTTCGCAAAAATCCGTGCGCGGGTGCTAAAAAGAGCAGCATCGGCATGCTTAGCACGTCGTTTGGTAGAAATCCACGTGCGCGTTCTGCAAAAAGCACCATTTGCATGCACATCTTGTGGTTTTGCGGAAAACTTCATCCGCGTCTACCAAAAGATGCATGTGCATGCTTAAAACGCGTTTTCGCACAAATGCGTGCGCGGGTGCTAAAAAGAGCAGCATCGGCATGCTTAGCACGTCGTTTGGTAGAAATCCACGTGCGCGTTCTGCAAAAAGCACCATTTGCATGCACATCTTGTGGTTTTGCAGAAAACTTCATCCGCGTCTACCAAAAGATGCATGTGCTTGCTTAAAACGCGTTTTCGCACAAATGCGTGCGCGGGTGCTAAAAAGAGCAGCATCGGCATGCTTAGCACGTCGTTTGGTAGAAATCCACGTGCGCGTTCTGCCAAAAGCACCATTTGTATGCACATCTTGTGGTTTTGCAGAAAACTTCATCCGCGTCTACCAAAAATGCATGTGCATGCTTAAAACGCGTTTTCGCACAAATCCGTGCGCGGGTGCTAAAAAGAGCAGCATCGGCATGCTTAGCACGTCGTTTGGTAGAAATCCACGTGCGCGTTCTGCCAAAAGCACCATTTGCATGCACATCTTGTGGTTTTGCAGAAAACTTCATCCGCGTCTACCAAAAGATGCATGTGCATGCTTAAAACGCGTTTTCGCACAAATGCGTGCGCGGGTGCTAAAAAGAGCAGCATCGGCATGCTTAGCACGTCGTTTGGTAGAAATCCACGTGCGCGTTCTGCAAAAAGCACCATTTGCATGCACATCTTGTGGTTTTGCAGAAAACTTCATCCGCGTCTACCAAAAGATGCATGTGCATGCTTAAAACGCGTTTTCGCACAAATGCGTGCGCGGGTGCTAAAAAGAGCAGCATCGGCATGCTTAGCACGTCGTTTGGTAGACATCCACGTGCGCGTTCTGCAAAAAGCACCATTTGCATGCACATCTTGTGGTTTTGCAGAAAACTTCATCCGCGTCTACCAAAAGATGCATGTGCATGCTTAAAACGCGTTTTCGCACAAATGCGTGCGCGGGTGCTAAAAAGAGCAGCATCGGCATGCTTAGCACGTCGTTTGGTAGAAATCCACGTGCGCGTTCTGCCAAAAGCACCATTTGCATGCACATCTTGTGGTTTTGCAGAAAACTTCATCCGCGTCTACCAAAAGATGCATGTGCATGCTTAAAACGCGTTTTCGCACAAATGCGTGCGCGGGTGCTAAAAAGAGCAGCATCGGCATGCTTAGCACGTCGTTTGGTAGAAATCCACGTGCGCGTTCTGCAAAAAGCACCATTTGCATGCACATCTTGTGGTTTTGCAGAAAACTTCATCCGCGTCTACCAAAAGATGCATGTGCATGCTTAAAACGCGTTTTCGCACAAATGCGTGCGCGGGTGCTAAAAAGAGCAGCATCGGCATGCTTAGCACGTCGTTTGGTAGAAATCCACGTGCGCGTTCTGCCAAAAGCACCATTTGTATGCACATCTTGTGGTTTTGCAGAAAACTTCATCCGCGTCTACCAAAAATGCATGTGCATGCTTAAAACGCGTTTTCGCACAAATCCGTGCGCGGGTGCTAAAAAGAGCAGCATCGGCATGCTTAGCACGTCGTTTGGTAGAAGTCCACGTGCGCGTTCTGCCAAAAGCACCATTTGCATGCACATCTTGTGGTTTTGCAGAAAACTTCATCCGCGTCTACCAAAAGATGCATGTGCATGCTTAAAACGCGTTTTCGCACAAATGCGGGCGCGGGTGCTAAAAAGAGCAGCATCGGCATGCTTAGCACGTCGTTTGGTAGAAATCCACGTGCGCGTTCTGCCAAAAGCACCATTTGCATGCACATCTTGTGGTTTTGCAGAAAACTTCATCCGCGTCTACCAAAAGATGCATGTGCATGCTTAAAACGCGTTTTCGCACAAATCCGTGCGCGGGTGCTAAAAAGAGCAGCATCGGCATGCTTAGCACGTCGTTTGGTAGAAATCCACGTGCGCGTTCTGCAAAAAGCACCATTTGCATGCACATCTTGTGGTTTTGCAGAAAACTTCATCCGCGTCTACCAAAAGATGCATGTGCATGCTTAAAACGCGTTTTCGCACAAATGCGTGCGCGGGTGCTAAAAAGAGCAGCATCGGCATGCTTAGCACGTCGTTTGGTAGAAATCCACGTGCGCGTTCTGCCAAAAGCACCATTTGCATGCACATATTGTGGTTTTGCAGAAAACTTCATCCGCGTCTACCAAAAGATGCATGTGCATGCTTAAAACGCGTTTTCGCACAAATCCGCGCGCGGGTGCTAAAAAGAGCAGCATCGGCATGCTTAGCACGTCGTTTGGTAGAAATCCACATGCGCGTTCTGCAAAAAGCACCATTTGCATGCACATCTTGTGGTTTTGCAGAAAACCATCCGCGTCTACCAAAAGATGCATGTGCATGCTTAAAACGCGTTTTCGCACAAATGCGTGCGCGGGTGCTAAAAAGAGCAGCATCGGCATGCTTAGCACGTCGTTTGGTAGAAATCCACGTGCGCGTTCTGCCAAAAGCACCCTTTGCATGCACATCTTGTGGTTTTGCAGAAAACTTCATCCGCGTCTACCAAAAGATGCATGTGCATGCTTAAAACGCGTTTTCGCACAAATCCGTGCGCGGGTGCTAAAAAGAGCAGCATCGACATGCTTAGCACGTCGTTTGGTAGAAATCCACGTGCGCATTCTGCAAAAAGCACCATTTGCATGCACATCTTGTGGTTTTGCAGAAAACTTCATCCGCGTCTACCAAAAGATGCATGTGCATGCTTAAAACGCGTTTTCGCACAAATCCGTGCGCGGGTGCTAAAAAGAGCAGCATCGGCATGCTTAGCACGTCGTTTGGTAGAAATCCACGTGCGCGTTCTGCAAAAAGCACCATTTGCATGCACATCTTGTGGTTTTGCAGAAAACTTCATCCGCGTCTACCAAAAGATGCATATGCATGCTTAAAACGCGTTTTCGCACAAATGCGTGCGCGGGTGCTAAAAAGAGCAGCATCGGCATGCTTAGCACGTCGTTTGGTAGAAATCCACGTGCGCGTTCTGCAAAAAGCACCATTTGCATGCACATCTTGTGGTTTTGCAGAAAACTTCATCCGCGTCTACCAAAAGATGCATGTGCATGCTTAAAACGCGTTTTCGCACAAATGCGTGCGCGGGTGCTAAAAAGAGCAGCATCGGCATGCTTAGCACGTCGTTTGGTAGAAATCCACGTGCGCGTTCTGCCAAAAGCACCATTTGCATGCACATCTTGTGGTTTTGCAGAAAACTTCATCCGCGTCTACCAAAAGATGCATGTGCATGCTTAAAACGCGTTTTCGCACAAATGCGTGCGCGGGTGCTAAAAAGAACAGCATCGGCATGCTTAGCACGTCGTTTGGTAGAAATCCACGTGCGCGTTCTGCAAAAAGCACCATTTGCATGCACATCTGGTGGTTTTGCAGAAAACTTCATCCGCGTCTACCAAAAGATGCATGTGCATGCTTAAAACGCGTTTTCGCACAAATCCGTGCGCGGGTGCTAAAAAGAGCAGCATCGGCATGCTTAGCACGTCGTTTGGTAGAAATCCACGTGCGCGTTCTTCCAAAAGCACCATTTGCATGCACATCTTGTGGTTTTGCAGAAAACTTCATTCGCGTCTACCAAAAGATGCATGTGCATGCTTAAAACGCGTTTTCGCACAAATCCGTGCGCGGGTGCTAAAAAGAGCAGCATCGGCATGCTTAGCACGTCGTTTGGTAGAAATCCACGTGCGCGTTCTGCAAAAAGCACCATTTGCATGCACGTCTTGTGGTTTTGCAGAAAACTTCATCCGCGTCTACCAAAAGATGCATGGGTATGCTTAAAACGCGTTTTCGCACAAATGCGTGCGCGGGTGCTAAAAAGAGCAGCATCGGCATGCTTAGCACGTCGTTTGGTAGAAATCCACGTGCGCGTTCTGCCAAAAGCACCATTTGCATGCACATCTTGTGGTTTTGCAGAAAACTTCATCCGCGTCTACCAAAAGATGCATGTGCATGCTTAAAACGCGTTTTCGCACAAATCCGTGCGCGGGTGCTAAGAAGAGCAGCATCGGCAAGCTTAGCACGTCGTTTGGTAGAAATCCACGTGCGCGTTCTGCAAAAAGCACCATTTGCATGCACATCTTGTGGTTTTGCAGAAAACTTCATCCGCGTCTACCAAAAGATGCATGTGCATGCTTAAAACGCGTTTTCGCACAAATGCATGCGCGGGTGCTAAAAAGAGCAGCATCGGCATGCTTAGCACGTCGTTTGGTAGAAATCCACGTGCGCGTTCTGCAAAAAGCACCATTTGCATGCACATCTTGTGGTTTTGCAGAAAACTTCATCCGCGTCTACCAAAAGATGCATGTGCATGCTTAAAACGCGTTTTCGCACAAATGCGTGCGCGGGTGCTAAAAAGAGCAGCATCGGCATGCTTAGCACGTCGTTTGGTAGAAATCCACGTGCGCGTTCTGCCAAAAGCACCATTTGCATGCACATCTTGTGGTTTTGCAGAAAACTTCATCCGCGTCTACCAAAAGATGCATGTGCATGCTTAAAACGCGTTTTCGCACAAATGCGTGCGCGGGTGCTAAAAAGAGCAGCATCGGCATGCTTAGCACGTCGTTTGGTAGAAATCCACGTGCGCGTTCTGCCAAAAGCACCATTTTCATGTACATTTTGTGGTTTTGCAGAAAACTTCATCCGCGTCTACCAAAAGATGCATGTGCATGCTTAAAACGCGTTTTAGCACAAATCCGTGCGCGGGTGCTAAAAAGAGCAGCATCGGCATGCTTAGCACGTCGTTTGGTAGAAATCCACGTGCGCGTTCTGCAAAAAGCAGCATTTGCATGCACATCTTGTGGTTTTGCAGAAAACTTCATCCGCGTCTACCAAAAGATGCATGTGCATGCTTAAAACGCGTTTTCGCACAAATGCGGGCGCGGGTGCTAAAAAGAGCAGCATCGGCATGCTTAGCACGTCGTTTGGTAGAAATCCACGTGTGCGTTCTGCCAAAAGCACCATTTGCATGCACATCTTGTGGTTTTGCAGAAAACTTCATCCGCGTCTACCAAAATATGCATGTGCATGCTTAAAACGCGTTTTCGCACAAATCCGTGCGCGGGTGCTAAAAAGAGCAGCATCGGCATGCTTAGCACGTCGTTTGGTAGAAATCCACGTGCGCGTTCTGCAAAAAGCACCATTTGCATGCACATCTTGTGGTTTTGCAGAAAACTTCATCCGCGTCTACCAAAAGATGCATGTGCATGCTTAAAACGCGTTTTCGCACAAATGCGTGCGCGGGTGCTAAAAAGAGCAGCATCGGCATGCTTAGCACGTCGTTTGGTAGAAATCCACGTGCGCGTTCTGCCAAAAGCACCATTTGCATGCACATATTGTGGTTTTGCAGAAAACTTCATCCGCGTCTACCAAAAGATGCATGTGCATGCTTAAAACGCGTTTTCGCACAAATCCGCGCGCGGGTGCTAAAAAGAGCAGCATCGGCATGCTTAGCACGTCGTTTGGTAGAAATCCACATGCGCGTTCTGCAAAAAGCACCATTTGCATGCACATCTTGTGGTTTTGCAGAAAACCATCCGCGTCTACCAAAAGATGCATGTGCATGCTTAAAACGCGTTTTCGCACAAATGCGTGCGCGGGTGCTAAAAAGAGCAGCATCGGCATGCTTAGCACGTCGTTTGGTAGAAATCCACGTGCGCGTTCTGCCAAAAGCACCCTTTGCATGCACATCTTGTGGTTTTGCAGAAAACTTCATCCGCGTCTACCAAAAGATGCATGTGCATGCTTAAAACGCGTTTTCGCACAAATCCGTGCGCGGGTGCTAAAAAGAGCAGCATCGACATGCTTAGCACGTCGTTTGGTAGAAATCCACGTGCGCATTCTGCAAAAAGCACCATTTGCATGCACATCTTGTGGTTTTGCAGAAAACTTCATCCGCGTCTACCAAAAGATGCATGTGCATGCTTAAAACGCGTTTTCGCACAAATCCGTGCGCGGGTGCTAAAAAGAGCAGCATCGGCATGCTTAGCACGTCGTTTGGTAGAAATCCACGTGCGCGTTCTGCAAAAAGCACCATTTGCATGCACATCTTGTGGTTTTGCAGAAAACTTCATCCGCGTCTACCAAAAGATGCATATGCATGCTTAAAACGCGTTTTCGCACAAATGCGTGCGCGGGTGCTAAAAAGAGCAGCATCGGCATGCTTAGCACGTCGTTTGGTAGAAATCCACGTGCGCGTTCTGCAAAAAGCACCATTTGCATGCACATCTTGTGGTTTTGCAGAAAACTTCATCCGCGTCTACCAAAAGATGCATGTGCATGCTTAAAACGCGTTTTCGCACAAATGCGTGCGCGGGTGCTAAAAAGAGCAGCATCGGCATGCTTAGCACGTCGTTTGGTAGAAATCCACGTGCGCGTTCTGCCAAAAGCACCATTTGCATGCACATCTTGTGGTTTTGCAGAAAACTTCATCCGCGTCTACCAAAAGATGCATGTGCAAGCTTAAAACGCGTTTTCGCACAAATGCGTGCGCGGGTGCTAAAAAGAACAGCATCGGCATGCTTAGCACGTCGTTTGGTAGAAATCCACGTGCGCGTTCTGCAAAAAGCACCATTTGCATGCACATCTGGTGGTTTTGCAGAAAACTTCATCCGCGTCTACCAAAAGATGCATGTGCATGCTTAAAACGCGTTTTCGCACAAATCCGGGCGCGGGTGCTAAAAAGAGCAGCATCGGCATGCTTAGCACGTCGTTTGGTAGAAATCCACGTGCGCGTTCTTCCAAAAGCACCATTTGCATGCACATCTTGTGGTTTTGCAGAAAACTTCATTCGCGTCTACCAAAAGATGCATGTGCATGCTTAAAACGCGTTTTCGCACAAATCCGTGCGCGGGTGCTAAAAAGAGCAGCATCGGCATGCTTAGCACGTCGTTTGGTAGAAATCCACGTGCGCGTTCTGCAAAAAGCACCATTTGCATGCACGTCTTGTGGTTTTGCAGAAAACTTCATCCGCGTCTACCAAAAGATGCATGGGTATGCTTAAAACGCGTTTTCGCACAAATGCGTGCGCGGGTGCTAAAAAGAGCAGCATCGGCATGCTTAGCACGTCGTTTGGTAGAAATCCACGTGCGCGTTCTGCCAAAAGCACCATTTGCATGCACATCTTGTGGTTTTGCAGAAAACTTCATCCGCGTCTACCAAAAGATGCATGTGCATGCTTAAAACGCGTTTTCGCACAAATCCGTGCGCGGGTGCTAAGAAGAGCAGCATCGGCAAGCTTAGCACGTCGTTTGGTAGAAATCCACGTGCGCGTTCTGCAAAAAGCACCATTTGCATGCACATCTTGTGGTTTTGCAGAAAACTTCATCCGCGTCTACCAAAAGATGCATGTGCATGCTTAAAACGCGTTTTCGCACAAATGCATGCGCGGGTGCTAAAAAAAGCAGCATCGGCATGCTTAGCACGTCGTTTGGTAGAAATCCACGTGCGCGTTCTGCAAAAAGCACCATTTGCATGCACATCTTGTGGTTTTGCAGAAAACTTCATCCGCGTCTACCAAAAGATGCATGTGCATGCTTAAAACGCGTTTTCGCACAAATCCGCGCGCGGGTGCTAAAAAGAGCAGCATCGGCATGCTTAGCACGTCGTTTGGTAGAAATCCACATGCGCGTTCTGCAAAAAGCACCATTTGCATGCACATCTTGTGGTTTTGCAGAAAACCATCCGCGTCTACCAAAAGATGCATGTGCATGCTTAAAACGCGTTTTCGCACAAATGCGTGCGCGGGTGCTAAAAAGAGCAGCATCGGCATGCTTAGCACGTCGTTTGGTAGAAATCCACGTGCGCGTTCTGCCAAAAGCACCCTTTGCATGCACATCTTGTGGTTTTGCAGAAAACTTCATCCGCGTCTACCAAAAGATGCATGTGCATGCTTAAAACGCGTTTTCGCACAAATCCGTGCGCGGGTGCTAAAAAGAGCAGCATCGACATGCTTAGCACGTCGTTTGGTAGAAATCCACGTGCGCATTCTGCAAAAAGCACCATTTGCATGCACATCTTGTGGTTTTGCAGAAAACTTCATCCGCGTCTACCAAAAGATGCATGTGCATGCTTAAAACGCGTTTTCGCACAAATCCGTGCGCGGGTGCTAAAAAGAGCAGCATCGGCATGCTTAGCACGTCGTTTGGTAGAAATCCACGTGCGCGTTCTGCAAAAAGCACCATTTGCATGCACATCTTGTGGTTTTGCAGAAAACTTCATCCGCGTCTACCAAAAGGTGCATATGCATGCTTAAAACGCGTTTTCGCACAAATGCGTGCGCGGGTGCTAAAAAGAGCAGCATCGGCATGCTTAGCACGTCGTTTGGTAGAAATCCACGTGCGCGTTCTGCAAAAAGCACCATTTGCATGCACATCTTGTGGTTTTGCAGAAAACTTCATCCGCGTCTACCAAAAGATGCATGTGCATGCTTAAAACGCGTTTTCGCACAAATGCGTGCGCGGGTGCTAAAAAGAGCAGCATCGGCATGCTTAGCACGTCGTTTGGTAGAAATCCACGTGCGCGTTCTGCCAAAAGCACCATTTGCATGCACATCTTGTGGTTTTGCAGAAAACTTCATCCGCGTCTACCAAAAGATGCATGTGCATGCTTAAAACGCGTTTTCGCACAAATGCGTGCGCGGGTGCTAAAAAGAACAGCATCGGCATGCTTAGCACGTCGTTTGGTAGAAATCCACGTGCGCGTTCTGCAAAAAGCACCATTTGCATGCACATCTGGTGGTTTTGCAGAAAACTTCATCCGCGTCTACCAAAAGATGCATGTGCATGCTTAAAACGCGTTTTCGCACAAATCCGTGCGCGGGTGCTAAAAAGAGCAGCATCGGCATGCTTAGCACGTCGTTTGGTAGAAATCCACGTGCGCGTTCTTCCAAAAGCACCATTTGCATGCACATCTTGTGGTTTTGCAGAAAACTTCATTCGCGTCTACCAAAAGATGCATGTGCATGCTTAAAACGCGTTTTCGCACAAATCCGTGCGCGGGTGCTAAAAAGAGCAGCATCGGCATGCTTAGCACGTCGTTTGGTAGAAATCCACGTGCGCGTTCTGCAAAAAGCACCATTTGCATGCACGTCTTGTGGTTTTGCAGAAAACTTCATCCGCGTCTACCAAAAGATGCATGGGTATGCTTAAAACGCGTTTTCGCACAAATGCGTGCGCGGGTGCTAAAAAGAGCAGCATCGGCATGCTTAGCACGTCGTTTGGTAGAAATCCACGTGCGCGTTCTGCCAAAAGCACCATTTGCATGCACATCTTGTGGTTTTGCAGAAAACTTCATCCGCGTCTACCAAAAGATGCATGTGCATGCTTAAAACGCGTTTTCGCACAAATCCGTGCGCGGGTGCTAAGAAGAGCAGCATCGGCAAGCTTAGCACGTCGTTTGGTAGAAATCCACGTGCGCGTTCTGCAAAAAGCACCATTTGCATGCACATCTTGTGGTTTTGCAGAAAACTTCATCCGCGTCTACCAAAAGATGCATGTGCATGCTTAAAACGCGTTTTCGCACAAATGCATGCGCGGGTGCTAAAAAAAGCAGCATCGGCATGCTTAGCACGTCGTTTGGTAGAAATCCACGTGCGCGTTCTGCAAAAAGCACCATTTGCATGCACATCTTGTGGTTTTGCAGAAAACTTCATCCGCGTCTACCAAAAGATGCATGTGCATGCTTAAAACGCGTTTTCGCACAAATGCGTGCGCGGGTGCTAAAAAGAGCAGCATCGGCATGCTTAGCACGTCGTTTGGTAGAAATCCACGTGCGCGTTCTGCCAAAAGCACCATTTGCATGCACATCTTGTGGTTTTGCAGAAAACTTCATCCGCGTCTACCAAAAGATGCATGTGCATGCTTAAAACGCGTTTTCGCACAAATGCGTGCGCGGGTGCTAAAAAGAGCAGCATCGGCATGCTTAGCACGTTGTTTGGTAGAAATCCACGTGCGCGTTCTGCCAAAAGCACCATTTTCATGTACATTTTGTGGTTTTGCAGAAAACTTCATCCGCGTCTACCAAAAGATGCATGTGCATGCTTAAAACGCGTTTTAGCACAAATCCGTGCGCGGGTGCTAAAAAGAGCAGCATCGGCATGCTTAGCACGTCGTTTGGTAGAAATCCACGTGCGCGCTCTGCAAAAAGCAGCATTTGCATGCACATCTTGTGGTTTTGCAGAAAACTTCATCCGCGTCTACCAAAAGATGCATGTGCATGCTTAAAACGCGTTTTCGCACAAATGCGTGCGCGGGTGCTAAAAAGAGCAGCATCGGCATGCTTAGCACGTCGTTTGGTAGAAATCCACGTGCGCGTTCTGCAAAAAGCACCATTTGCATGCACATCTTGTGGTTTTGCAGAAAACTTCATCCGCGTCTGCCAAAAGATGCATGTGCATGCTTAAAACGCGTTTTCGCACAAATGCGTGCGCGGGTGCTAAATAGAGCAGCATCGGCATGCTTAGCACGTCGTTTGGTAGAAATCCACGTGCGCGTTCTGCAAAAAGCACCATTTGCATGCACATCTTGTGGTTTTGCAGAAAACTTCATCCGCGTCTACCAAAAGATGCATGTGCATGCTTAAAACGCGTTTTCGTACAAATGCGTGCGCGGGTGTTAAAAAGAGCAGCATCGGCATGCTTAGCACGTCGTTTGGTAGAAATCCACGTGCGCGTTCTGCAAAAAGCACCATTTGCATGCACATCTTGTGGTTTTGCAGAAAACTTTATCCGCGTCTACCAAAAGATGCATGTGCATGCTTAAAACGCGTTTTCGCACAAATGCGTGCGCGGGTGCTAAAAAGAGCAGCATCGGCATGCTTAGCACGTCGTTTGGTAGAAATCCCCGTGCGCGTTCTGCCAAAAGCACCATTTGCATGCACATCTTGTGGTTTTGCAGAAAACTTCATCCGCGTCTACCAAAAGATGCATGTGCTTGCTTAAAACGCGTTTTCGCACAAATGCGTGCGCGGGTGCTAAAAAGAGCAGCATCGGCATGCTTAGCACGTCGTTTGGTAGAAATCCACGTGCGCGTTCTGCCAAAAGCACCATTTGTATGCACATCTTGTGGTTTTGCAGAAAACTTCATCCGCGTCTACCAAAAATGCATGTGCATGCTTAAAACGCGTTTTCGCACAAATCCGTGCGCGGGTGCTAAAAAGAGCAGCATCGGCATGCTTAGCACGTCGTTTGGTAGAAGTCCACGTGCGCGTTCTGCCAAAAGCACCATTTGCATGCACATCTTGTGGTTTTGCAGAAAACTTCATCCGCGTCTACCAAAAGATGCATGTGCATGCTTAAAACGCGTTTTCGCACAAATGCGGGCGCGGGTGCTAAAAAGAGCAGCATCGGCATGCTTAGCACGTCGTTTGGTAGAAATCCACGTGCGCGTTCTGCCAAAAGCACCATTTGCATGCACATCTTGTGGTTTTGCAGAAAACTTCATCCGCGTCTACCAAAAGATGCATGTGCATGCTTAAAACGCGTTTTCGCACAAATGCGTGCGCGGGTGCTAAAAAGAGCAGCATCGGCATGCTTAGCACGTCGTTTGGTAGAAATCCACGTGCGCGTTCTGCCAAAAGCACCATTTGCATGCACATCTTGTGGTTTTGCAGAAAACTTCATCCGCGTCTACCAAAAGATGCATGTGCATGCTTAAAACGCGTTTTCGCACAAATGCGTGCGCGGGTGCTAAAAAGAGCAGCATTGGCTTCTTAGCACGTCGTTTGGTAGAAATCCACGTGCGCGTTCTGCCAAAAGCACCATTTGCATGCACATCTTGTGGTTTTGCAGAAAACTTCATCCGCGTCTACCAAAAGATGCATGTGCATGCTTAAAACGCGTTTTCGCACAAATCCGTGCGCGGGTGCTAAAAAGAGCAGCATCGGCATGCTTAGCACGTCGTTTCGTAGAAATCCACGTGCGCGTTCTGCAAAAAGCACCATTTGCATGCACATCTTGTGGTTTTGCAGAAAACTTCATCCGCGTCTACCAAAAGATGCATGTGCATGCTTAAAACGCGTTTTCGCACAAATGCGTGCGCGGGTGCTAAAAAGAGCAGCATCGGCATGCTTAGCACGTCGTTTGGTAGAAATCCACGTGCGCGTTCTGCAAAAAGCACCATTTGCATGCACATCTTGTGGTTTTGCAGAAAACTTCATCCGCGTCTACCAAAAGATGCATGTGCATGCTTAAAACGCGTTTTCGCACAAATGCGTGCGCGGGTGCTAAAAAGAGCAGCATCGGCATGCTTAGCACGTCGTTTGGTAGAAATCCACGTGCGCGTTCTGCAAAAAGCACCATTTGCATGCACATCTTGTGGTTTTGCAGAAAACTTCATCCGCGTCTACCAAAAGATGCATGTGCATGCTTAAAACGCGTTTTCGCACAAATGCGTGCGCGGGTGCTAAAAAGAGCAGCATCGGCATGCTTAGCACGTCGTTTGGTAGAAATCCACGTGCGCGTTCTGCCAAAAGCACCATTTGCATGCACATCTTGTGGTTTTGCAGAAAACTTCATCCGCGTCTACCAAAAGATGCATGTGCATGCTTAAAACGCGTTTTCGCACAAATGCGTGCGCGGGTGCTAAAAAGAGCAGCATCGGCATGCTTAGCACGTCGTTTGGTAGAAATCCACGTGCGCGTTCTGCAAAAAGCACCATTTGCATGCACATCTTGTGGTTTTGCAGAAAACTTCATCCGCGTCTACCAAAAGATGCATGTGCATGCTTAAAACGCGTTTTCGCACAAATGCGTGCGCGGGTACTAAAAAGAGCAGCATCGGCATGCTTAGCACGTCGTTTGGTAGAAATCCACGTGCGCGTTCTGCAAAAAGCACCATTTGCATGCACATATTGTGGTTTTGCAGAAAACTTCATCCGCGTCTACCAAAAGATGCATGTGCATGCTTAAAACGCGTTTTCGCACAAATGCGTGCGCGGGTGCTAAAAAGAGCAGCATCGGCATGCTTAGCACGTCGTTTGGTAGAAATCCACGTGCGCGTTCTGCCAAAAGCACCATTTGCATGCACATCTTGTGGTTTTGCAGAAAACTTCATCCGCGTCTACCAAAAGATGCATGTGCATGCTTAAAACGCGTTTTCGCACAAATCCGTGCGCGGGTGCTAAAAAGAGCAGCATCGGCATGCTTAGCACGTCGTTTGGTAGAAATCCACGTGCGCGTTCTGCAAAAAGCACCATTTGCATGCACATCTTGTGGTTTTGCAGAAAACTTCATCCGCGTCTACCAAAAGATGCATGTGCATGCTTAAAACGCGTTTTCGCACAAATGCGTGCGCGGGTGCTAAAAAGAGCAGCATCGGCATCCTTAGCACGTCGTTTGGTAGAAATCCACGTGCGCGTTCTGCCAAAAGCACCATTTGCATGCACATCTTGTGGTTTTGCAGAAAACTTCATCCGCGTCTACCAAAAGATGCATGTGCTTGCTTAAAACGCGTTTTCGCACAAATGCGTGCGCGGGTGCTAAAAAGAGCAGCATCGGCATGCTTAGCACGTCGTTTGGTAGAAATCCACGTGCGCGTTCTGCCAAAAGCACCATTTGTATGCACATCTTGTGGTTTTGCAGAAAACTTCATCCGCGTCTACCAAAAATGCATGTGCATGCTTAAAACGCGTTTTCGCACAAATCCGTGCGCGGGTGCTAAAAAGAGCAGCATCGGCATGCTTAGCACGTCGTTTGGTAGAAATCCACGTGCGCGTTCTGCCAAAAGCACCATTTGCATGCACATCTTGTGGTTTTGCAGAAAACTTCATCCGCGTCTACCAAAAGATGCATGTGCATGCTTAAAACGCGTTTTCGCACAAATCCGTGCGCGGGTGCTACAAAGAGCAGCATCGGCATGCTTAGCACGTCGTTTGGTAGAAATCCACGTGCGCGTTCTGCAAAAAGCACCATTTGCATGCACATCTTGTGGTTTTGCAGAAAACTTCATCCGCGTCTACCAAAAGATGCATGTGCATGCTTAAAACGCGTTTTCGCACAAATGCGTGCGCGGGTGCTAAAAAGAGCAGCATCGGCATGCTTAGCACGTCGTTTGGTATAAAACCACGTGCGCGTTCTGCCAAAAGCACCATTTGCATGCACATCTTGTGGTTTTGCAGAAAACTTCATCCGCGTCTACCAAAAGATGCATGTGCATGCTTAAAACGCGTTTTCGCACAAATGCGTGCGCGGGTGCTAGAAAGAGCAGCATCGGCATGCTTAGCACGTCGTTTGGTAGAAATCCACGTGCGCGTTCTGCAAAAAGCACCATTTGCATGCACATCTTGTGGTTTTGCAGAAAACTTCATCCGCGTCTACCAAAAGATGCATGTGCATGCTTAAAACGCGTTTTCGCACAAATGCGTGCGCGGGTGCTAAAAAGAGCAGCATCGGCATGCTTAGCACGTCGTTTGGTAGAAATCCACGTGCGCGTTCTGCCAAAAGCACCATTTGCATGCACATCTTGTGGTTTTGCAGAAAACTTCATCCGCGTCTACCAAAAGATGCATGTGCATGCTTAAAACGCGTTTTCGCACAAATGCGTGCGCGGGTGCTAAAAAGAGCAGCATCGGCATGCTTAGCACGTCGTTTGGTAGAAATCCACGTGCGCGTTCTGCCAAAAGCACCATTTTCATGTACATATTGTGGTTTTGCAGAAAACTTCATCCGCGTCTACCAAAAGATGCATGTGCATGCTTAAAACGCGTTTTAGCACAAATCCGTGCGCGGGTGCTAAAAAGAGCAGCATCGGCATGCTTAGCACGTCGTTTGGTAGAAATCCACGTGCGCGTTCTGCAAAAAGCAGCATTTGCATGCACATCTTGTGGTTTTGCAGAAAACTTCATCCGCGTCTACCAAAAGATGCATGTGCATGCTTAAAACGCGTTTTCGCACAAATGCGTGCGCGGGTGCTAAAAAGAGCAGCATCGGCATGCTTAGCACGTCGTTTGGTAGAAATCCACGTGCGCGTTCTGCCAAAAGCACCATTTGCATGCACATCTTGTGGTTTTGCAGAAAACTTCATCCGCGTCTACCAAAAGATGCATGTGCATGCTTAAAACGCGTTTTCGCACAAATGCGTGCGCGGGTGCTAAAAAGAGCAGCATCGGCATGCTTAGCACGTCGTTTGGTAGAAATCCACGTGCGCGTTCTGCAAAAAGCACCATTTGCATGCACATCTTGTGGTTTTGCAGAAAACTTCATCCGCGTCTACCAAAAGATGCATGTGCATGCTTAAAACGCGTTTTCGTACAAATGCGTGCGCGGGTGTTAAAAAGAGCAGCATCGGCATGCTTAGCACGTCGTTTGGTAGAAATCCACGTGCGCGTTCTGTAAAAAGCACCATTTGCATGCACATCTTGTGGTTTTGCAGAAAACTTTATCCGCGTCTACCAAAAGATGCATGTGCATGCTTAAAACGCGTTTTCGCACAAATGCGTGCGCGGGTGCTAAAAAGAGCAGCATCGGCATGCTTAGCACGTCGTTTGGTAGAAATCCACGTGCGCGTTCTGCCAAAAGCACCATTTGCATGCACATCTTGTGGTTTTGCAGAAAACTTCATCCGCGTCTACCAAAAGATGCATGTGCATGCTTAAAACGCGTTTTCGCACAAATGCGTGCGCGGGTGCTAAAAAGAGCAGCATCGGCATGCTTAGCACGTCGTTTGGTAGAAATCCACGTGCGCGTTCTGCAAAAAGCACCATTTGCATGCACATCTTGTGGTTTTGCAGAAAACTTCATCCGCGTCTACCAAAAGATGCATGTGCATGCTTAAAACGCGTTTTCGTACAAATGCGTGCGCGGGTGTTAAAAAGAGCAGCATCGGCATGCTTAGCACGTCGTTTGGTAGAAATCCACGTGCGCGTTCTGTAAAAAGCACCATTTGCATGCACATCTTGTGGTTTTGCAGAAAACTTTATCCGCGTCTACCAAAAGATGCATGTGCATGCTTAAAACGCGTTTTCGCACAAATGCGTGCGCGGGTGCTAAAAAGAGCAGCATCGGCATGCTTAGCACGTCGTTTGGTAGAAATCCCCGTGCGCGTTCTGCCAAAAGCACCATTTGCATGCACATCTTGTGGTTTTGCAGAAAACTTCATCCGCGTCTACCAAAAGATGCATGTGCTTGCTTAAAACGCGTTTTCGCACAAATGCGTGCGCGGGTGCTAAAAAGAGCAGCATCGGCATGCTTAGCACGTCGTTTGGTAGAAATCCACGTGCGCGTTCTGCCAAAAGCACCATTTGTATGCACATCTTGTGGTTTTGCAGAAAACTTCATCCGCGTCTACCAAAAATGCATGTGCATGCTTAAAACGCGTTTTCGCACAAATCCGTGCGCGGGTGCTAAAAAGAGCAGCATCGGCATGCTTAGCACGTCGTTTGGTAGAAGTCCACGTGCGCGTTCTGCCAAAAGCACCATTTGCATGCACATCTTGTGGTTTTGCAGAAAACTTCATCCGCGTCTACCAAAAGATGCATGTGCATGCTTAAAACGCGTTTTCGCACAAATGCGGGCGCGGGTGCTAAAAAGAGCAGCATCGGCATGCTTAGCACGTCGTTTGGTAGAAATCCACGTGCGCGTTCTGCCAAAAGCACCATTTGCATGCACATCTTGTGGTTTTGCAGAAAACTTCATCCGCGTCTACCAAAAGATGCATGTGCATGCTTAAAACGCGTTTTCGCACAAATCCGTGCGCGGGTGCTAAAAAGAGCAGCATCGACATGCTTAGCACGTCGTTTGGTAGAAATCCACGTGCGCGTTCTGCAAAAAGCACCATTTGCATGCACATCTTGTGGTTTTGCAGAAAACTTCATCCGCGTCTACCAAAAGATGCATGTGCATGCTTAAAACGCGTTTTCGCACAAATGCGTGCGCGGGTGCTAAAAAGAGCAGCATCGGCATGCTTAGCACGTCGTTTGGTAGAAATCCACGTGCGCGTTCTGCCAAAAGCACCATTTGCATGCACATATTGTGGTTTTGCAGAAAACTTCATCCGCGTCTACCAAAAGATGCATGTGCATGCTTAAAACGCGTTTTCGCACAAATGCGTGCGCGGGTGCTAAAAAGAGCAGCATCGGCATGCTTAGCACGTCGTTTGGTAGAAATCCACGTGCGCGTTCTGCCAAAAGCACCATTTGCATGCACATCTTGTGGTTTTGCAGAAAACTTCATCCGCGTCTACCAAAAGATGCATGTGCATGCTTAAAACGCGTTTTCGCACAAATGCGTGCGCGGGTGCTAAAAAGAGCAGCATCGGCATGCTTAGCACGTCGTTTGGTAGAAATCCACGTGCGCGTTCTGCCAAAAGCACCATTTGTATGCACATCTTGTGGTTTTGCAGAAAACTTCATCCGCGTCTACCAAAAATGCATGTGCATGCTTAAAACGCGTTTTCGCACAAATCCGTGCGCGGGTGCTAAAAAGAGCAGCATCGGCATGCTTAGCACGTCGTTTGGTAGAAATCCACGTGCGCGTTCTGCCAAAAGCACCATTTGCATGCACATCTTGTGGTTTTGCAGAAAACTTCATCCGCGTCTACCAAAAGATGCATGTGCATGCTTAAAACGCGTTTTCGCACAAATCCGTGCGCGGGTGCTACAAAGAGCAGCATCGGCATGCTTAGCACGTCGTTTGGTAGAAATCCACGTGCGCGTTCTGCAAAAAGCACCATTTGCATGCACATCTTGTGGTTTTGCAGAAAACTTCATCCGCGTCTACCAAAAGATGCATGTGCATGCTTAAAACGCGTTTTCGCACAAATGCGTGCGCGGGTGCTAAAAAGAGCAGCATCGGCATGCTTAGCACGTCGTTTGGTATAAAACCACGTGCGCGTTCTGCCAAAAGCACCATTTGCATGCACATCTTGTGGTTTTGCAGAAAACTTCATCCGCGTCTACCAAAAGATGCATTTGCATGCTTAAAACGCGTTTTCGCACAAATGCGTGCGCGGGTGCTAGAAAGAGCAGCATCGGCATGCTTAGCACGTCGTTTGGTAGAAATCCACGTGCGCGTTCTGCAAAAAGCACCATTTGCATGCACATCTTGTGGTTTTGCAGAAAACTTCATCCGCGTCTACCAAAAGATGCATGTGCATGCTTAAAACGCGTTTTCGCACAAATGCGTGCGCGGGTGCTAAAAAGAGCAGCATCGGCATGCTTAGCACGTCGTTTGGTAGAAATCCACGTGCGCGTTCTGCCAAAAGCACCATTTGCATGCACATCTTGTGGTTTTGCAGAAAACTTCATCCGCGTCTACCAAAAGATGCATGTGCATGCTTAAAACGCGTTTTCGCACAAATGCGTGCGCGGGTGCTAAAAAGAGCAGCATCGGCATGCTTAGCACGTCGTTTGGTAGAAATCCACGTGCGCGTTCTGCCAAAAGCACCATTTTCATGTACATTTTGTGGTTTTGCAGAAAACTTCATCCGCGTCTACCAAAAGATGCATGTGCATGCTTAAAACGCGTTTTAGCACAAATCCGTGCGCGGGTGCTAAAAAGAGCAGCATCGGCATGCTTAGCACGTCGTTTGGTAGAAATCCACGTGCGCGTTCTGCAAAAAGCAGCATTTGCATGCACATCTTGTGGTTTTGCAGAAAACTTCATCCGCGTCTACCAAAAGATGCATGTGCATGCTTAAAACGCGTTTTCGCACAAATGCGTGCGCGGGTGCTAAAAAGAGCAGCATCGGCATGCTTAGCACGTCGTTTGGTAGAAATCCACGTGCGCGTTCTGCAAAAAGCACCATTTGCATGCACATCTTGTGGTTTTGCAGAAAACTTCATCCGCGTCTACCAAAAGATGCATGTGCATGCTTAAAACGCGTTTTCGCACAAATGCGTGCGCGGGTGCTAAAAAGAGCAGCATCGGCATGCTTAGCACGTCGTTTGGTAGAAATCCACGTGCGCGTTCTGCAAAAAGCACCATTTGCATGCACATCTTGTGGTTTTGCAGAAAACTTCATCCGCGTCTGCCAAAAGATGCATGTGCATGCTTAAAACGCGTTTTCGCACAAATGCGTGCGCGGGTGCTAAAAAGAGCAGCATCGGCATGCTTAGCACGTCGTTTGGTAGAAATCCACGTGCGCGTTCTGCAAAAAGCACCATTTGCATGCACATCTTGTGGTTTTGCAGAAAACTTCATCCGCGTCTACCAAAAGATGCATGTGCATGCTTAAAACGCGTTTTCGTACAAATGCGTGCGCGGGTGTTAAAAAGAGCAGCATCGGCATGCTTAGCACGTCGTTTGGTAGAAATCCACGTGCGCGTTCTGCAAAAAGCACCATTTGCATGCACATCTTGTGGTTTTGCAGAAAACTTTATCCGCGTCTACCAAAAGATGCATGTGCATGCTTAAAACGCGTTTTCGCACAAATGCGTGCGCGGGTGCTAAAAAGAGCAGCATCGGCATGCTTAGCACGTCGTTTGGTAGAAATCCCCGTGCGCGTTCTGCCAAAAGCACCATTTCCATGCACATCTTGTGGTTTTGCAGAAAACTTCATCCGCGTCTACCAAAAGATGCATGTGCTTGCTTAAAACGCGTTTTCGCACAAATGCGTGCGCGGGTGCTAAAAAGAGCAGCATCGGCATGCTTAGCACGTCGTTTGGTAGAAATCCACGTGCGCGTTCTGCCAAAAGCACCATTTGTATGCACATCTTGTGGTTTTGCAGAAAACTTCATCCGCGTCTACCAAAAGATGCATGTGCATGCTTAAAACGCGTTTTCGCACAAATGCGTGCGCGGGTGCTAAAAAGAGCAGCATCGGCATGCTTAGCACGTCGTTTGGTAGAAATCCACGTGCGCGTTCTGCCAAAAGCACCATTTTCATGTACATTTTGTGGTTTTGCAGAAAACTTCATCCGCGTCTACCAAAAGATGCATGTGCATGCTTAAAACGCGTTTTAGCACAAATCCGTGCGCGGGTGCTAAAAAGAGCAGCATCGGCATGCTTAGCACGTCGTTTGGTAGAAATCCACGTGCGCGTTCTGCAAAAAGCAGCATTTGCATGCACATCTTGTGGTTTTGCAGAAAACTTCATCCGCGTCTACCAAAAGATGCATGTGCATGCTTAAAACGCGTTTTCGCACAAATGCGGGCGCGGGTGCTAAAAAGAGCAGCATCGGCATGCTTAGCACGTCGTTTGGTAGAAATCCACGTGCGCGTTCTGCAAAAAGCACCATTTGCATGCACATCTTGTGGTTTTGCAGAAAACTTCATCCGCGTCTACCAAAAGATGCATGTGCATGCTTAAAACGCGTTTTCGCACAAATGCGTGCGCGGGTGCTAAAAAGAGCAGCATCGGCATGCTTAGCACGTCGTTTGGTAGAAATCCACGTGCGCGTTCTGCAAAAAGCACCATTTGCATGCACATCTTGTGGTTTTGCAGAAAACTTCATCCGCGTCTACCAAAAGATGCATGTGCATGCTTAAAACGCGTTTTAGCACAAATCCGTGCGCGGGTGCTAAAAAGAGCAGCATCGGCATGCTTAGCACGTCGTTTGGTAGAAATCCACGTGCGCGTTCTGCAAAAAGCAGCATTTGCATGCACATCTTGTGGTTTTGCAGAAAACTTCATCCGCGTCTACCAAAAGATGCATGTGCATGCTTAAAACGCGTTTTCGCACAAATGCGTGCGCGGGTGCTAAAAAGAGCAGCATCGGCATGCTTAGCACGTCGTTTGGTAGAAATCCACGTGCGCGTTCTGCAAAAAGCACCATTTGCATGCACATCTTGTGGTTTTGCAGAAAACTTCATCCGCGTCTACCAAAAGATGCATGTGCATGCTTAAAACGCGTTTTCGCACAAATGCGTGCGCGGGTGCTAAAAAGAGCAGCATCGGCATGCTTAGCACGTCGTTTGGTAGAAATCCACGTGCGCGTTCTGCAAAAAGCACCATTTGCATGCACATCTTGTGGTTTTGCAGAAAACTTCATCCGCGTCTGCCAAAAGATGCATGTGCATGCTTAAAACGCGTTTTCGCACAAATGCGTGCGCGGGTGCTAAAAAGAGCAGCATCGGCATGCTTAGCACGTCGTTTGGTAGAAATCCACGTGCGCGTTCTGCAAAAAGCACCATTTGCATGCACATCTTGTGGTTTTGCAGAAAACTTCATCCGCGTCTACCAAAAGATGCATGTGCATGCTTAAAACGCGTTTTCGTACAAATGCGTGCGCGGGTGTTAAAAAGAGCAGCATCGGCATGCTTAGCACGTCGTTTGGTAGAAATCCACGTGCGCGTTCTGCAAAAAGCACCATTTGCATGCACATCTTGTGGTTTTGCAGAAAACTTTATCCGCGTCTACCAAAAGATGCATGTGCATGCTTAAAACGCGTTTTCGCACAAATGCGTGCGCGGGTGCTAAAAAGAGCAGCATCGGCATGCTTAGCACGTCGTTTGGTAGAAATCCCCGTGCGCGTTCTGCCAAAAGCACCATTTCCATGCACATCTTGTGGTTTTGCAGAAAACTTCATCCGCGTCTACCAAAAGATGCATGTGCTTGCTTAAAACGCGTTTTCGCACAAATGCGTGCGCGGGTGCTAAAAAGAGCAGCATCGGCATGCTTAGCACGTCGTTTGGTAGAAATCCACGTGCGCGTTCTGCCAAAAGCACCATTTGTATGCACATCTTGTGGTTTTGCAGAAAACTTCATCCGCGTCTACCAAAAGATGCATGTGCATGCTTAAAACGCGTTTTCGCACAAATGCGTGCGCGGGTGCTAAAAAGAGCAGCATCGGCATGCTTAGCACGTCGTTTGGTAGAAATCCACGTGCGCGTTCTGCCAAAAGCACCATTTTCATGTACATTTTGTGGTTTTGCAGAAAACTTCATCCGCGTCTACCAAAAGATGCATGTGCATGCTTAAAACGCGTTTTAGCACTAATCCGTGCGCGGGTGCTAAAAAGAGCAGCATCGGCATGCTTAGCACGTCGTTTGGTAGAAATCCACGTGCGCGTTCTGCAAAAAGCAGCATTTGCATGCACATCTTGTGGTTTTGCAGAAAACTTCATCCGCGTCTACCAAAAGATGCATGTGCATGCTTAAAACGCGTTTTCGCACAAATGCGTGCGCGGGTGCTAAAAAGAGCAGCATCGGCATGCTTAGCACGTCGTTTGGTAGAAATCCACGTGCGCGTTCTGCAAAAAGCACCATTTGCATGCACATCTTGTGGTTTTGCAGAAAACTTCATCCGCGTCTACCAAAAGATGCATGTGCATGCTTAAAACGCGTTTTCGCACAAATGCGTGCGCGGGTGCTAAAAAGAGCAGCATCGGCATGCTTAGCACGTCGTTTGGTAGAAATCCACGTGCGCGTTCTGCAAAAAGCACCATTTGCATGCACATCTTGTGGTTTTGCAGAAAACTTCATCCGCGTCTGCCAAAAGATGCATGTGCATGCTTAAAACGCGTTTTCGCACAAATGCGTGCGCGGGTGCTAAAAAGAGCAGCATCGGCATGCTTAGCACGTCGTTTGGTAGAAATCCACGTGCGCGTTCTGCAAAAAGCACCATTTGCATGCACATCTTGTGGTTTTGCAGAAAACTTCATCCGCGTCTACCAAAAGATGCATGTGCATGCTTAAAACGCGTTTTCGTACAAATGCGTGCGCGGGTGTTAAAAAGAGCAGCATCGGCATGCTTAGCACGTCGTTTGGTAGAAATCCACGTGCGCGTTCTGCAAAAAGCACCATTTGCATGCACATCTTGTGGTTTTGCAGAAAACTTTATCCGCGTCTACCAAAAGATGCATGTGCATGCTTAAAACGCGTTTTCGCACAAATGCGTGCGCGGGTGCTAAAAAGAGCAGCATCGGCATGCTTAGCACGTCGTTTGGTAGAAATCCCCGTGCGCGTTCTGCCAAAAGCACCATTTGCATGCACATCTTGTGGTTTTGCAGAAAACTTCGTCCGCGTCTACCAAAAGATGCATGTGCTTGCTTAAAACGCGTTTTCGCACAAATGCGTGCGCGGGTGCTAAAAAGAGCAGCATCGGCATGCTTAGCACGTCGTTTGGTAGAAATCCACGTGCGCGTTCTGCCAAAAGCACCATTTGTATGCACATCTTGTGGTTTTGCAGAAAACTTCATCCGCGTCTACCAAAAATGCATGTGCATGCTTAAAACGCGTTTTCGCACAAATCCGTGCGCGGGTGCTAAAAAGAGCAGCATCGGCATGCTTAGCACGTCGTTTGGTAGAAGTCCACGTGCGCGTTCTGCCAAAAGCACCATTTGCATGCACATCTTGTGGTTTTGCAGAAAACTTCATCCGCGTCTACCAAAAGATGCATGTGCATGCTTAAAACGCGTTTTCGCACAAATGCGGGCGCGGGTGCTAAAAAGAGCAGCATCGGCATGCTTAGCACGTCGTTTGGTAGAAATCCACGTGCGCGTTCTGCCAAAAGCACCATTTGCATGCACATCTTGTGGTTTTGCAGAAAACTTCATCCGCGTCTACCAAAAGATGCATGTGCATGCTTAAAACGCGTTTTCGCACAAATCCGTGCGCGGGTGCTAAAAAGAGCAGCATCGGCATGCTTAGCACGTCGTTTGGTAGAAATCCACGTGCGCGTTCTGCAAAAAGCACCATTTGCATGCACATCTTGTGGTTTTGCAGAAAACTTCATCCGCGTCTACCAAAAGATGCATGTGCATGCTTAAAACGCGTTTTCGCACAAATGCGTGCGCGGGTGCTAAAAAGAGCAGCATCGGCATGCTTAGCACGTCGTTTGGTAGAAATCCACGTGCGCGTTCTGCCAAAAGCACCATTTGCATGCACATATTGTGGTTTTGCAGAAAACTTCATCCGCGTCTACCAAAAGATGCATGTGCATGCTTAAAACGCGTTTTCGCACAAATGCGTGCGCGGGTGCTAAAAAGAGCAGCATCGGCATGCTTAGCACGTCGTTTGGTAGAAATCCACGTGCGCGTTCTGCCAAAAGCACCATTTGCATGCACATCTTGTGGTTTTGCAGAAAACTTCATCCGCGTCTACCAAAAGATGCATGTGCATGCTTAAAACGCGTTTTCGCACAAATGCGTGCGCGGGTGCTAAAAAGAGCAGCATTGGCTTCTTAGCACGTCGTTTGGTAGAAATCCACGTGCGCGTTCTGCCAAAAGCACCATTTGCATGCACATCTTGTGGTTTTGCAGAAAACTTCATCCGCGTCTACCAAAAGATGCATGTGCATGCTTAAAACGCGTTTTCGCACAAATCCGTGCGCGGGTGCTAAAAAGAGCAGCATCGGCATGCTTAGCACGTCGTTTGGTAGAAATCCACGTGCGCGTTCTGCAAAAAGCACCATTTGCATGCACATCTTGTGGTTTTGCAGAAAACTTCATCCGCGTCTACCAAAAGATGCATGTGCATGCTTAAAACGCGTTTTCGCACAAATGCGTGTGCGGGTGCTAAAAAGAGCAGCATCGGCATGCTTAGCACGTCGTTTGGTAGAAATCCACGTGCGCGTTCTGCAAAAAGCACCATTTGCATGCACATCTTGTGGTTTTGCAGAAAACTTCATCCGCGTCTACCAAAAGATGCATGTGCATGCTTAAAACGCGTTTTCGCACAAATGCGTGCGCGGGTGCTAAAAAGAGCAGCATCGGCATGCTTAGCACGTCGTTTGGTAGAAATCCACGTGCGCGTTCTGCCAAAAGCACCATTTGCATGCACATCTTGTGGTTTTGCAGAAAACTTCATCCGCGTCTACCAAAAGATGCATGTGCATGCTTAAAACGCGTTTTCGCACAAATGCGTGCGCGGGTGCTAAAAAGAGCAGCATCGGCATGCTTAGCACGTCGTTTGGTAGAAATCCACGTGCGCGTTCTGCCAAAAGCACCATTTGCATGCACATCTTGTGGTTTTGCAGAAAACTTCATCCGCGTCTACCAAAAGATGCATGTGCATGCTTAAAACGCGTTTTCGCACAAATGCGTGCGCGGGTGCTAAAAAGAGCAGCATCGGCATGCTTAGCACGTCGTTTGGTAGAAATCCACGTGCGCGTTCTGCAAAAAGCACCATTTGCATGCACATCTTGTTGTTTTGCAGAAAACTTCATCCGCGTCTACCAAAAGATGCATGTGCATGCTTAAAACGCATTTTCGCACAAATGCGTGCGCGGGTACTAAAAAGAGCAGCATCGGCATGCTTAGCACGTCGTTTGGTAGAAATCCACGTGCGCGTTCTGCAAAAAGCACCATTTGCATGCACATATTGTGGTTTTGCAGAAAACTTCATCCGCGTCTACCAAAAGATGCATGTGCATGCTTAAAACGCGTTTTCGCACAAATGCGTGCGCGGGTGCTAAAAAGAGCAGCATCGGCATGCTTAGCACGTCGTTTGGTAGAAATCCACGTGCGCGTTCTGCCAAAAGCACCATTTGCATGCACATCTTGTGGTTTTGCAGAAAACTTCATCCGCGTCTACCAAAAGATGCATGTGCATGCTTAAAACGCGTTTTCGCACAAATCCGTGCGCGGGTACTAAAAAGAGCAGCATCGGCATGCTTAGCACGTCGTTTGGTAGAAATCCACGTGCGCGTTCTGCAAAAAGCACCATTTGCATGCACATCTTGTGGTTTTGCAGAAAACGTCATCCGCGTCTACCAAAAGATGCATGTGCATGCTTAAAACGCGTTTTCGCACAAATGCGTGCGCGGCTGCTAAAAAGAGCAGCATCGGCATGCTTAGCACGTCGTTTGGTAGAAATCCACGTGCGCGTTCTGCAAAAAGCACCATTTGCATGCACATCTTGTGGTTTTGCAGAAAACTTCATCCGCGTCTACCAAAAGATGCATGTGCATGCTTAAAACGCGTTTTCGCACAAATGCGTGCGCGGGTGCTAAAAAGAGCAGCATCGGCATCCTTAGCACGTCGTTTGGTAGAAATCCACGTGCGCGTTCTGCCAAAAGCACCATTTGCATGCACATCTTGTGGTTTTGCAGAAAACTTCATCCGCGTCTACCAAAAGATGCATGTGCTTGCTTAAAACGCGTTTTCGCACAAATGCGTGCGCGGGTGCTAAAAAGAGCAGCATCGGCATGCTTAGCACGTCGTTTGGTAGAAATCCACGTGCGCGTTCTGCCAAAAGCACCATTTGTATGCACATCTTGTGGTTTTGCAGAAAACTTCATCCGCGTCTACCAAAAATGCATGTGCATGCTTAAAACGCGTTTTCGCACAAATCCGTGCGCGGGTGCTAAAAAGAGCAGCATCGGCATGCTTAGCACGTCGTTTGGTAGAAATCCACGTGCGCGTTCTGCCAAAAGCACCATTTGCATGCACATCTTGTGGTTTTGCAGAAAACTTCATCCGCGTCTACCAAAAGATGCATGTGCATGCTTAAAACGCGTTTTCGCACAAATCCGTGCGCGGGTGCTACAAAGAGCAGCATCGGCATGCTTAGCACGTCGTTTGGTAGAAATCCACGTGCGCGTTCTGCAAAAAGCACCATTTGCATGCACATCTTGTGGTTTTGCAGAAAACTTCATCCGCGTCTACCAAAAGATGCATGTGCATGCTTAAAACGCGTTTTCGCACAAATCCGTGCGCGGGTACTAAAAAGAGCAGCATCGGCATGCTTAGCACGTCGTTTGGTAGAAATCCACGTGCGCGTTCTGCAAAAAGCACCATTTGCATGCACATCTTGTGGTTTTGCAGAAAACGTCATCCGCGTCTACCAAAAGATGCATGTGCATGCTTAAAACGCGTTTTCGCACAAATGCGTGCGCGGCTGCTAAAAAGAGCAGCATCGGCATGCTTAGCACGTCGTTTGGTAGAAATCCACGTGCGCGTTCTGCAAAAAGCACCATTTGCATGCACATCTTGTGGTTTTGCAGAAAACTTCATCCGCGTCTACCAAAAGATGCATGTGCATGCTTAAAACGCGTTTTCGCACAAATGCGTGCGCGGGTGCTAAAAAGAGCAGCATCGGCATCCTTAGCACGTCGTTTGGTAGAAATCCACGTGCGCGTTCTGCCAAAAGCACCATTTGCATGCACATCTTGTGGTTTTGCAGAAAACTTCATCCGCGTCTACCAAAAGATGCATGTGCTTGCTTAAAACGCGTTTTCGCACAAATGCGTGCGCGGGTGCTAAAAAGAGCAGCATCGGCATGCTTAGCACGTCGTTTGGTAGAAATCCACGTGCGCGTTCTGCCAAAAGCACCATTTGTATGCACATCTTGTGGTTTTGCAGAAAACTTCATCCGCGTCTACCAAAAATGCATGTGCATGCTTAAAACGCGTTTTCGCACAAATCCGTGCGCGGGTGCTAAAAAGAGCAGCATCGGCATGCTTAGCACGTCGTTTGGTAGAAATCCACGTGCGCGTTCTGCCAAAAGCACCATTTGCATGCACATCTTGTGGTTTTGCAGAAAACTTCATCCGCGTCTACCAAAAGATGCATGTGCATGCTTAAAACGCGTTTTCGCACAAATCCGTGCGCGGGTGCTACAAAGAGCAGCATCGGCATGCTTAGCACGTCGTTTGGTAGAAATCCACGTGCGCGTTCTGCAAAAAGCACCATTTGCATGCACATCTTGTGGTTTTGCAGAAAACTTCATCCGCGTCTACCAAAAGATGCATGTGCATGCTTAAAACGCGTTTTCGCACAAATGCGTGCGCGGGTGCTAAAAAGAGCAGCATCGGCATGCTTAGCACGTCGTTTGGTAGAAATCCACGTGCGCGTTCTGCCAAAAGCACCATTTGCATGCACATCTTGTGGTTTTGCAGAAAACTTCATCCGCGTCTACCAAAAGATGCATGTGCATGCTTAAAACGCGTTTTCGCACAAATGCGTGCGCGGGTGCTAAAAAGAGCAGCATCGGCATGCTTAGCACGTCGTTTGGTAGAAATCCACGTGCGCGTTCTGCAAAAAGCACCATTTGCATGCACATCTTGTGGTTTTGCAGAAAACTTCATCCGCGTCTACCAAAAGATGCATGTGCATGCTTAAAACGCGTTTTCGCACAAATGCGTGCGCGGTTGCTAAAAAGAGCAGCATCGGCATGCTTAGCACGTCGTTTGGTAGAAATCCACGTGCGCATTCTGCCAAAAGCACCATTTGCATGCACATCATGTGGTTTTGCAGAAAACTTCATCCGCGTCTACCAAAAGATGCATGTGCATGCTTAAAACGCGTTTTCGCACAAATGCGTGCGCGGGTGCTAAAAAGAGCAGCATCGGCATGCTTAGCACGTCGTTTGGTAGAAATCCACGTGCGCGTTCTGCAAAAAGCACCATTTGCATGCACATCTTGTGGTTTTGCAGAAAACTTCATCCGCGTCTACCAAAAGATGCATGTGCATGCTTAAAACGCGTTTTCGCACAAATGCGTGCGCGGGTACTAAAAAGAGCAGCATCGGCATGCTTAGCACGTCGTTTGGTAGAAATCCACGTGCGCGTTCTGCAAAAAGCACCATTTGCATGCACATATTGTGGTTTTGCAGAAAACTTCATCCGCGTCTACCAAAAGATGCATGTGCATGCTTAAAACGCGTTTTCGCACAAATGCGTGCGCGGGTGCTAAAAAGAGCAGCATCGGCATGCTTAGCACGTCGTTTGGTAGAAATCCACGTGCGCGTTCTGCCAAAAGCACCATTTGCATGCACATCTTGTGGTTTTGCAGAAAACTTCATCCGCGTCTACCAAAAGATGCATGTGCATGCTTAAAACGCGTTTTCGCACAAATGCGTGCGCGGGTGCTAAAAAGAGCAGCATCGGCATGCTTAGCACGTCGTTTGGTAGAAATCCACGTGCGCGTTCTGCCAAAAGCACCATTTGCATGCACATCTTGTGGTTTTGCAGATAACTTCATCCGCGTCTACCAAAAGATGCATGTGCATGCTTAAAACGCGTTTTCGCACAAATGCGTGCGCGGGTGCTAAAAAGAGCAGCATCGGCATGCTTAGCACGTCGTTTGGTAGAAATCCACGTGCGCGTTCTGCAAAAAGCACCATTTGCATGCACATCTTGTGGTTTTGCAGAAAACTTCATCCGCGTCTACCAAAAGATGCATGTGCATGCCTAAAACGCGTTTTCGCACAAATGCGTGCGCGGGTACTAAAAAGAGCAGCATCGGCATGCTTAGCACGTCGTTTGGTAGAAATCCACGTGCGCGTTCTGCAAAAAGCACCATTTGCATGCACATATTGTGGTTTTGCAGAAAACTTCATCCGCGTCTACCAAAAGATGCATGTGCATGCTTAAAACGCGTTTTCGCACAAATGCGTGCGCGGGTGCTAAAAAGAGCAGCATCGGCATGCTTAGCACGTCGTTTGGTAGAAATGCACGTGCGCGTTCTGCCAAAAGCACCATTTGCATGCACATCTTGTGGTTTTGCAGAAAACTTCATCCGCGTCTACCAAAAGATGCATGTGCATGCTTAAAACGCGTTTTCGCACAAATGCGTGCGCGGGTGCTAAAAAGAGCAGCATCGGCATGCTTAGCACGTCGTTTGGTAGAAATCCACGTGCGCGTTCTGCCAAAAGCACCATTTGTATGCACATCTTGTGGTTTTGCAGAAAACTTCATCCGCGTCTACCAAAAATGCATGTGCATGCTTAAAACGCGTTTTCGCACAAATCCGTGCGCGGGTGCTAAAAAGAGCAGCATCGGCATGCTTAGCACGTCGTTTGGTAGAAATCCACGTGCGCGTTCTGCCAAAAGCACCATTTGCATGCACATCTTGTGGTTTTGCAGAAAACTTCTTCCGCGTCTACCAAAAGATGCATGTGCATGCTTAAAACGCGTTTTCGCACAAATCCGTGCGCGGGTGCTACAAAGAGCAGCATCGGCATGCTTAGCACGTCGTTTGGTAGAAATCCACGTGCGCGTTCCGCAAAAAGCACCATTTGCATGCACATCTTGTGGTTTTGCAGAAAACTTCATCCGCGTCTACCAAAAGATCCATGTGCATGCTTAAAACGCGTTTTCGCACAAATGCGTGCGCGGGTGCTAAAAAGAGCAGCATCGGCATGCTTAGCACGTCGTTTGGTAGAAATCCACGTGCGCGTTCTGCAAAAAGCACCATTTGCATGCACATCTTGTGGTTTTGCAGAAAACTTCATCCGCGTCTACCAAAAGATGCATGTGCATGCTTAAAACGCGTTTTCGCACAAATGCGTGCGCGGGTGCTAAAAAGAGCAGCATCGGCATGCTTAGCACGTCGTTTGGTAGAAATCCACGTGCGCGTTCTGCCAAAAGCACCATTTGCATGCACATCTTGTGGTTTTGCAGAAAACTTCATCCGCGTCTACCAAAAGATGCATGTGCATGCTTAAAACGCGTTTTCGCACAAATGCGTGCGCGGGTGCTAAAAAGAGCAGCATTGGCTTCTTAGCACGTCGTTTGGTAGAAATTCACGTGCGCGTTCTGCCAAAAGCACCATTTGCATGCACATCTTGTGGTTTTGCAGAAAACTTTATCCGCGTCTACCAAAAGATGCATGTGCATGCTTAAAACGCGTTTTCGCACAAATGCGTGCGCGGGTGCTAAAAAGAGCAGCATCGGCATGCTTAGCACGTCGTTTGGTAGAAATCCACGTGCGCGTTCTGCAAAAAGCACCATTTGCATGCACATATTGTGGTTTTGCAGAAAACTTCATCCGCGTCTACCAAAAGATGCATGTGCATGCTTAAAACGCGTTTTCGCACAAATGCGTGCGCGGGTACTAAAAAGAGCAGCATCGGCATGCTTAGCACGTCGTTTGGTAGAAATCCACGTGCGCGTTCTGCAAAAAGCACCATTTGCATGCACATATTGTGGTTTTGCAGAAAACTTCATCCGCGTCTACCAAAAGATGCATGTGCATGCTTAAAACGCGTTTTCGCACAAATGCGTGCGCGGGTGCTAAAAAGAGCAGCATCGGCATGCTTAGCACGTCGTTTGGTAGAAATGCACGTGCGCGTTCTGCCAAAAGCACCATTTGCATGCACATCTTGTGGTTTTGCAGAAAACTTCATCCGCGTCTACCAAAAGATGCATGTGCATGCTTAAAACGCGTTTTCGCACAAATGCGTGCGCGGGTGCTAAAAAGAGCAGCATCGGCATGCTTAGCACGTCGTTTGGTAGAAATCCACGTGCGCGTTCTGCAAAAAGCACCATTTGCATGCACATCTTGTGGTTTTGCAGAAAACTTCATCCGCGTCTACCAAAAGATGCATGTGCATGCTTAAAACGCGTTTTCGCACAAATGCGTGCGCGGTTGCTAAAAAGAGCAGCATCGGCATGCTTAGCACGTCGTTTGGTAGAAATCCACGTGCGCGTTCTGCCAAAAGCACCATTTGCATGCACATCTTGTGGTTTTGCAGAAAACTTCATCCGCGTCTACCAAAAGATGCATGTGCATGCTTAAAACGCGTTTTCGCACAAATCCGTGCGCGGGTGCTAAAAAGAGCAGCATCGGCAAGCTTAGCACGTCGTTTGGTAGAAATCCACGTGCGCGTTCTGCCAAAAGCACCATTTGCGTGCACATCTTGTGGTTTTGCAGAAAACTTCATCCGCGTCTACCAAAAGATGCATGTGCATGCTTAAAACGCGTTTTCGCACAAATGCGTGCGCGGGTGCTAAAAAGAGCAGCATCGGCATGCTTAGCACGTCGTTTGGTAGAAATCCACGTGCGCGTTCTGCCAAAAGCACCATTTGCATGCACATCTTGTGGTTTTGCAGAAAACTTCATCCGCGTCTACCAAAAGATGCATGTGCATGCTTAAAACGCGTTTTCGCACAAATCCGTGCGCGGGTGCTAAAAAGAGCAGCATCGGCATGCTTAGCACGTCGTTTGGTAGAAATCCACGTGCGCGTTCTGCAAAAAGCACCATTTGCATGCACATCTTGTGGTTTTGCAGAAAACTTCATCCGCGTCTACCAAAAGATGCATGTGCATGCTTAAAACGCGTTTTCGCACAAATGCGTGCGCGGGTGCTAAAAAGAGCAGCATCGGCATGCTTAGCACGTCGTTTGGTAGAAATCCACGTGCGCGTTCTGCAAAAAGCACCATTTGCATGCACATCTTGTGGTTTTGCAGAAAACTTCATCCGCGTCTACCAAAAGATGCATGTGCATGCTTAAAACGCGTTTTCGCACAAATGCGTGCGCGGGTGCTAAAAAGAGCAGCATCGGCATGCTTAGCACGTCGTTTGGTAGAAATCCACGTGCGCGTTCTGCCAAAAGCACCATTTGCATGCACATCTTGTGGTTTTGCAGAAAACTTCATCCGCGTCTACCAAAAGATGCATGTGCATGCTTAAAACGCGTTTTCGCACAAATGCGTGCGCGGGTGCTAAAAAGAGCAGCATTGGCTTCTTAGCACGTCGTTTGGTAGAAATCCACGTGCGCGTTCTGCCAAAAGCACCATTTGCATGCACATCTTGTGGTTTTGCAGAAAACTTTATCCGCGTCTACCAAAAGATGCATGTGCATGCTTAAAACGCGTTTTCGCACAAATGCGTGCGCGGGTGCTAAAAAGAGCAGCATCGGCATGCTTAGCACGTCGTTTGATAGAAATCCACGTGCGCGTTCTGCAAAAAGCACCATTTGCATGCACATCTTGTGGTTTTGCAGAAAACTTCATCCGCGTCTACCAAAAGATGCATGTGCATGCTTAAAACGCGTTTTCGCACAAATGCGTGCGCGGGTGCTAAAAAGAGCAGCATCGGCATGCTTAGCACGTCGTTTGGTAGAAATCCACGTGCGCGTTCTGCCAAAAGCACCATTTGCATGCACATCTTGTGGTTTTGCAGAAAACTTCATCCGCGTCTACCAAAAGATGCATGTGCATGCTTAAAACGCGTTTTCGCACAAATGCGTGCGCGGGTGCTAAAAAGAGCAGCATCGGCATGCTTAGCACGTCGTTTGGTAGAAATCCACGTGCGCGTTCTGCAAAAAGCACCATTTGCATGCACATCTTGTGGTTTTGCAGAAAACTTCATCCGCGTCTACCAAAAGATGCATGTGCATGCTTAAAACGCGTTTTCGCACAAATGCGTGCGCGCGTGCTAAAAAGAGCAGCATCGGCATGCTTAGCACGTCGTTTGGTAGAAATCCACGTGCGCGTTCTGCAAAAAGCACCATTTGCATGCACATCTTGTGGTTTTGCAGAAAACTTCATCCGCGTCTACCAAAAGATGCATGTGCATGCTTAAAACGCGTTTTCGCACAAATGCGTGCGCGGGTGCTAAAAAGAGCAGCATCGGCATGCTTAGCACGTCGTTTGGTAGAAATCCACGTGCGCGTTCTGCCAAAAGCACCATTTGCATGCACATCTTGTGGTTTTGCAGAAAACTTCATCCGCGTCTACCAAAAGATGCATGTGCATGCTTAAAACGCGTTTTCGCACAAATGCGTGCGCGGGTGCTAAAAAGAGCAGCATTGGCTTCTTAGCACGTCGTTTGGTAGAAATCCACGTGCGCGTTCTGCCAAAAGCACCATTTGCATGCACATCTTGTGGTTTTGCAGAAAACTTTATCCGCGTCTACCAAAAGATGCATGTGCATGCTTAAAACGCGTTTTCGCACAAATGCGTGCGCGGGTGCTAAAAAGAGCAGCATCGGCATGCTTAGCACGTCGTTTGGTAGAAATCCACGTGCGCGTTCTGCAAAAAGCACCATTTGCATGCACATATTGTGGTTTTGCAGAAAACTTCATCCGCGTCTACCAAAAGATGCATGTGCATGCTTAAAACGCGTTTTCGCACAAATGCGTGCGCGGGTACTAAAAAGAGCAGCATCGGCATGCTTAGCACGTCGTTTGGTAGAAATCCACGTGCGCGTTCTGCAAAAAGCACCATTTGCATGCACATATTGTGGTTTTGCAGAAAACTTCATCCGCGTCTACCAAAAGATGCATGTGCATGCTTAAAACGCGTTTTCGCACAAATGCGTGCGCGGGTGCTAAAAAGAGCAGCATCGGCATGCTTAGCACGTCGTTTGGTAGAAATGCACGTGTGCGTTCTGCCAAAAGCACCATTTGCATGCACATCTTGTGGTTTTGCAGAAAACTTCATCCGCGTCTACCAAAAGATGCATGTGCATGCTTAAAACGCGTTTTCGCACAAATGCGTGCGCGGGTGCTAAAAAGAGCAGCATCGGCATGCTTAGCACGTCGTTTGGTAGAAATCCACGTGCGCGTTCTGCAAAAAGCACCATTTGCATGCACATCTTGTGGTTTTGCAGAAAACTTCATCCGCGTCTACCAAAAGATGCATGTGCATGCTTAAAACGCGTTTTCGCACAAATGCGTGCGCGGGTGCTAAAAAGAGCAGCATCGGCATGCTTAGCACGTCGTTTGGTAGAAATCCACGTGCGCGTTCTGCAAAAAGCACCATTTGCATGCACATCTTGTGGTTTTGCAGAAAACTTCATCCGCGTCTACCAAAAGATGCATGTGCATGCTTAAAACGCGTTTTCGCACAAATGCGTGCGCGGGTGCTAAAAAGAGCAGCATCGGCATGCTTAGCACGTCGTTTGGTAGAAATCCACGTGCGCGTTCTGCCAAAAGCACCATTTGCATGCACATCTTGTGGTTTTGCAGAAAACTTCATCCGCGTCTACCAAAAGATGCATGTGCATGCTTAAAACGCGTTTTCGCACAAATGCGTGCGCGGGTGCTAAAAAGAGCAGCATTGGCTTCTTAGCACGTCGTTTGGTAGAAATCCACGTGCGCGTTCTGCCAAAAGCACCATTTGCATGCACATCTTGTGGTTTTGCAGAAAAATTTATCCGCGTCTACCAAAAGATGCATGTGCATGCTTAAAACGCGTTTTCGCACAAATGCGTGCGCGGGTGCTAAAAAGAGCAGCATCGGCATGCTTAGCACGTCGTTTGGTAGAAATCCACGTGCGCGTTCTGCAAAAAGCACCATTTGCATGCACATATTGTGGTTTTGCAGAAAACTTCATCCGCGTCTACCAAAAGATGCATGTGCATGCTTAAAACGCGTTTTCGCACAAATGCGTGCGCGGGTACTAAAAAGAGCAGCATCGGCATGCTTAGCACGTCGTTTGGTAGAAATCCACGTGCGCGTTCTGCAAAAAGCACCATTTGCATGCACATATTGTGGTTTTGCAGAAAACTTCATCCGCGTCTACCAAAAGATGCATGTGCATGCTTAAAACGCGTTTTCGCACAAATGCGTGCGCGGGTGCTAAAAAGAGCAGCATCGGCATGCTTAGCACGTCGTTTGGTAGAAATGCACGTGTGCGTTCTGCCAAAAGCACCATTTGCATGCACATCTTGTGGTTTTGCAGAAAACTTCATCCGCGTCTACCAAAAGATGCATGTGCATGCTTAAAACGCGTTTTCGCACAAATGCGTGCGCGGGTGCTAAAAAGAGCAGCATCGGCATGCTTAGCACGTCGTTTGGTAGAAATCCACGTGCGCGTTCTGCAAAAAGCACCATTTGCATGCACATCTTGTGGTTTTGCAGAAAACTTCATCCGCGTCTACCAAAAATGCATGTGCATGCTTAAAACGCGTTTTCGCACAAATGCGTGCGCGGGTGCTAAAAAGAGCAGCATCGGCATGCTTAGCACGTCGTTTGGTAGAAATCCACGTGCGCGTTCTGCCAAAAGCACCATTTGCATGCACATCTTCTGGTTTTGCAGAAAACTTCATCCGCGTCTACCAAAAGATGCATGTGCATGCTTAAAACGCGTTTTCGCACAAATCCGTGCGCGGGTGCTAAAAAGAGCAGCATCGGCAAGCTTAGCACGTCGTTTGGTAGAAATCCACGTGCGCGTTCTGCCAAAAGCACCATTTGCGTGCACATCTTGTGGTTTTGCAGAAAACTTCATCCGCGTCTACCAAAAGATGCATGTGCATGCTTAAAACGCGTTTTCGCACAAATGCGTGCGCGGGTGCTAAAAAGAGCAGGATCGGCATGCTTAGCACGTCGTTTGGTAGAAATCCACGTGTGCGTTCTGCCAAAAGCACCATTTGCATGCACATCTTGTGGTTTTGCAGAAAACTTCATCCGCGTCTACCAAAAGATGCATGTGCATGCTTAAAACGCGTTTTCGCACAAATCCGTGCGCGGGTGCTAAAAAGAGCAGCATCGGCATGCTTAGCACGTCGTTTGGTAGAAATCCACGTGCGCGTTCTGCAAAAAGCACCATTTGCATGCACATCTTGTGGTTTTGCAGAAAACTTCATCCGCGTCTACCAAAAGATGCATGTGCATGCTTAAAACGCGTTTTCGCACAAATGCGTGCGCGGGTGCTAAAAAGAGCAGCATCGGCATGCTTAGCACGTCGTTTGGTAGAAATCCACGTGCGCGTTCTGCAAAAAGCACCATTTGCATGCACATCTTGTGGTTTTGCAGAAAACTTCATCCGCGTCTACCAAAAGATGCATGTGCATGCTTAAAACGCGTTTTCGCACAAATGCGTGCGCGGGTGCTAAAAAGAGCAGCATCGGCATGCTTAGCACGTCGTTTGGTAGAAATCCACGTGCGCGTTCTGCCAAAAGCACCATTTGCATGCACATCTTGTGGTTTTGCAGAAAACTTCATCCGCGTCTACCAAAAGATGCATGTGCATGCTTAAAACGCGTTTTCGCACAAATGCGTGCGCGGGTGCTAAAAAGAGCAGCATTGGCTTCTTAGCACGTCGTTTGGTAGAAATCCACGTGCGCGTTCTGCCAAAAGCACCATTTGCATGCACATCTTGTGGTTTTGCAGAAAACTTTATCCGCGTCTACGAAAAGATGCATGTGCATGCTTAAAACGCGTTTTCGCACAAATGCGTGCGCGGGTGCTAAAAAGAGCAGCATCGGCATGCTTAGCACGTCGTTTGGTAGAAATCCACGTGCGCGTTCTGCAAAAAGCACCATTTGCATGCACATCTTGTGGTTTTGCAGAAAACTTCATCCGCGTCTACCAAAAGATGCATGTGCATGCTTAAAACGCGTTTTCGCACAAATGCGTGCGCGGGTGCTAAAAAGAGCAGCATCGGCATGCTTAGCACGTCGTTTGGTAGACATCCACGTGCGCGTTCTGCAAAAAGCACCATTTGCATGCACATCTTGTGGTTTTGCAGAAAACTTCATCCGCGTCTACCAAAAGATGCATGTGCATGCTTAAAACGCGTTTTCGCACAAATGCGTGCGCGGGTGCTAAAAAGAGCAGCATCGGCATGCTTAGCACGTCGTTTGGTAGAAATCCACGTGCGCGTTCTGCCAAAAGCACCATTTGCATGCACATCTTGTGGTTTTGCAGAAAACTTCATCCGCGTCTACCAAAAGATGCATGTGCATGCTTAAAACGCGTTTTCGCACAAATGCGTGCGCGGGTGCTAAAAAGAGCAGCATCGGCATGCTTAGCACGTCGTTTGGTAGAAATCCACGTGCGCGTTCTGCAAAAAGCACCATTTGCATGCACATCTTGTGGTTTTGCAGAAAACTTCATCCGCGCCTACCAAAAGATGCATGTGCATGCTTAAAACGCGTTTTCGCACAAATGCGTGCGCGGGTGCTAAAAAGAGCAGCATCGGCATGCTTAGCACGTCGTTTGGTAGAAATCCACGTGCGCGTTCTGCCAAAAGCACCATTTGTATGCACATCTTGTGGTTTTGCAGAAAACTTCATCCGCGTCTACCAAAAATGCATGTGCATGCTTAAAACGCGTTTTCGCACAAATCCGTGCGCGGGTGCTAAAAAGAGCAGCATCGGCATGCTTAGCACGTCGTTTGGTAGAAGTCCACGTGCGCGTTCTGCCAAAAGCACCATTTGCATGCACATCTTGTGGTTTTGCAGAAAACTTCATCCGCGTCTACCAAAAGATGCATGTGCATGCTTAAAACGCGTTTTCGCACAAATGCGGGCGCGGGTGCTAAAAAGAGCAGCATCGGCATGCTTAGCACGTCGTTTGGTAGAAATCCACGTGCGCGTTCTGCCAAAAGCACCATTTGCATGCACATCTTGTGGTTTTGCAGAAAACTTCATCCGCGTCTACCAAAAGATGCATGTGCATGCTTAAAACGCGTTTTCGCACAAATCCGTGCGCGGGTGCTAAAAAGAGCAGCATCGGCATGCTTAGCACGTCGTTTGGTAGAAATCCACGTGCGCGTTCTGCAAAAAGCACCATTTGCATGCACATCTTGTGGTTTTGCAGAAAACTTCATCCGCGTCTACCAAAAGATGCATGTGCATGCTTAAAACGCGTTTTCGCACAAATGCGTGCGCGGGTGCTAAAAAGAGCAGCATCGGCATGCTTAGCACGTCGTTTGGTAGAAATCCACGTGCGCGTTCTGCCAAAAGCACCATTTGCATGCACATATTGTGGTTTTGCAGAAAACTTCATCCGCGTCTACCAAAAGATGCATGTGCATGCTTAAAACGCGTTTTCGCACAAATCCGCGCGCGGGTGCTAAAAAGAGCAGCATCGGCATGCTTAGCACGTCGTTTGGTAGAAATCCACATGCGCGTTCTGCAAAAAGCACCATTTGCATGCACATCTTGTGGTTTTGCAGAAAACCATCCGCGTCTACCAAAAGATGCATGTGCATGCTTAAAACGCGTTTTCGCACAAATGCGTGCGCGGGTGCTAAAAAGAGCAGCATCGGCATGCTTAGCACGTCGTTTGGTAGAAATCCACGTGCGCGTTCTGCCAAAAGCACCCTTTGCATGCACATCTTGTGGTTTTGCAGAAAACTTCATCCGCGTCTACCAAAAGATGCATGTGCATGCTTAAAACGCGTTTTCGCACAAATCCGTGCGCGGGTGCTAAAAAGAGCAGCATCGACATGCTTAGCACGTCGTTTGGTAGAAATCCACGTGCGCATTCTGCAAAAAGCACCATTTGCATGCACATCTTGTGGTTTTGCAGAAAACTTCATCCGCGTCTACCAAAAGATGCATGTGCATGCTTAAAACGCGTTTTCGCACAAATCCGTGCGCGGGTGCTAAAAAGAGCAGCATCGGCATGCTTAGCACGTCGTTTGGTAGAAATCCACGTGCGCGTTCTGCAAAAAGCACCATTTGCATGCACATCTTGTGGTTTTGCAGAAAACTTCATCCGCGTCTACCAAAAGATGCATATGCATGCTTAAAACGCGTTTTCGCACAAATGCGTGCGCGGGTGCTAAAAAGAGCAGCATCGGCATGCTTAGCACGTCGTTTGGTAGAAATCCACGTGCGCGTTCTGCAAAAAGCACCATTTGCATGCACATCTTGTGGTTTTGCAGAAAACTTCATCCGCGTCTACCAAAAGATGCATGTGCATGCTTAAAACGCGTTTTCGCACAAATGCGTGCGCGGGTGCTAAAAAGAGCAGCATCGGCATGCTTAGCACGTCGTTTGGTAGAAATCCACGTGCGCGTTCTGCCAAAAGCACCATCTGCATGCACATCTTGTGGTTTTGCAGAAAACTTCATCCGCGTCTACCAAAAGATGCATGTGCATGCTTAAAACGCGTTTTCGCACAAATGCGTGCGCGGGTGCTAAAAAGAACAGCATCGGCATGCTTAGCACGTCGTTTGGTAGAAATCCACGTGCGCGTTCTGCAAAAAGCACCATTTGCATGCACATCTGGTGGTTTTGCAGAAAACTTCATCCGCGTCTACCAAAAGATGCATCTGCATGCTTAAAACGCGTTTTCGCACAAATCCGTGCGCGGGTGCTAAAAAGAGCAGCATCGGCATGCTTAGCACGTCGTTTGGTAGAAATCCACGTGCGCGTTCTTCCAAAAGCACCATTTGCATGCACATCTTGTGGTTTTGCAGAAAACTTCATTCGCGTCTACCAAAAGATGCATGTGCATGCTTAAAACGCGTTTTCGCACAAATCCGTGCGCGGGTGCTAAAAAGAGCAGCATCGGCATGCTTAGCACGTCGTTTGGTAGAAATCCACGTGCGCGTTCTGCAAAAAGCACCATTTGCATGCACGTCTTGTGGTTTTGCAGAAAACTTCATCCGCGTCTACCAAAAGATGCATGGGTATGCTTAAAACGCGTTTTCGCACAAATGCGTGCGCGGGTGCTAAAAAGAGCAGCATCGGCATGCTTAGCACGTCGTTTGGTAGAAATCCACGTGCGCGTTCTGCCAAAAGCACCATTTGCATGCACATCTTGTGGTTTTGCAGAAAACTTCATCCGCGTCTACCAAAAGATGCATGTGCATGCTTAAAACGCGTTTTCGCACAAATCCGTGCGCGGGTGCTAAGAAGAGCAGCATCGGCAAGCTTAGCACGTCGTTTGGTAGAAATCCACGTGCGCGTTCTGCAAAAAGCACCATTTGCATGCACATCTTGTGGTTTTGAAGAAAACTTCATCCGCGTCTACCAAAAGATGCATGTGCATGCTTAAAACGCGTTTTCGCACAAATGCATGCGCGGGTGCTAAAAAGAGCAGCATCGGCATGCTTAGCACGTCGTTTGGTAGAAATCCACGTGCGCGTTCTGCAAAAAGCACCATTTGCATGCACATCTTGTGGTTTTGCAGAAAACTTCATCCGCGTCTACCAAAAGATGCATGTGCATGCTTAAAACGCGTTTTCGCACAAATGCGTGCGCGGGTGCTAAAAAGAGCAGCATCGGCATGCTTAGCACGTCGTTTGGTAGAAATCCACGTGCGCGTTCTGCAAAAAGCACCATTTGCATGCACATCTTGTGGTTTTGCAGAAAACTTCATCCGCGTCTACCAAAAGATGCATGTGCATGCTTAAAACGCGTTTTCGCACAAAGCCGTGCGCGGGTGCTAAAAAGAGCAGCATCGGCATGCTTAGCACGTCGTTTGGTACAAATCCACGTGCGCGTTCTGCAAAAAGCACCATTTGCATGCACATCTTGTGGTTTTGCAGAAAACTTCATCCGCGTCTACCAAAAGATGCATGTGCATGCTTAAAACGCGTTTTCGCACAAATGCGTGCGCGGGTGCTAAAAAGAGCAGCATCGGCATGCTTAGCACGTCGTTTGGTAGAAATCCACGTGCGCGTTCTGCAAAAAGCACCATTTGCATGCACATATTGTGGTTTTGCAGAAAACTTCATCCGCGTCTACCAAAAGATGCATGTGCATGCTTAAAACGCGTTTTCGCACAAATGCGTGCGCGGGTGCTAAAAAGAGCAGCATCGGCATGCTTAGCACGTCGTTTGGTAGAAATGCACGTGCGCGTTCTGCCAAAAGCACCATTTGCATGCACATCTTGTGGTTTTGCAGAAAACTTCATCCGCGTCTACCAAAAGATGCATGTGCATGCTTAAAACGCGTTTTCGCACAAATGCGTGCGCGGGTGCTAAAAAGAGCAGCATCGGCATGCTTAGCACGTCGTTTGGTAGAAATCCACGTGCGCGTTCTGCAAAAAGCACCATTTGCATGCACATCTTGTGGTTTTGCAGAAAACTTCATCCGCGTCTACCAAAAGATGCATGTGCATGCTTAAAACGCGTTTTCGCACAAATGCGTGCGCGGTTGCTAAAAAGAGCAGCATCGGCATGCTTAGCACGTCGTTTGGTAGAAATCCACGTGCGCGTTCTGCCAAAAGCACCATTTGCATGCACATCTTGTGGTTTTGCAGAAAACTTCATCCGCGTCTACCAAAAGATGCATGTGCATGCTTAAAACGCGTTTTCGCACAAATCCGTGCGCGGGTGCTAAAAAGAGCAGCATCGGCAAGCTTAGCACGTCGTTTGGTAGAAATCCACGTGCGCGTTCTGCCAAAAGCACCATTTGCGTGCACATCTTGTGGTTTTGCAGAAAACTTCATCCGCGTCTACCAAAAGATGCATGTGCATGCTTAAAACGCGTTTTCGCACAAATGCGTGCGCGGGTGCTAAAAAGAGCAGCATCGGCATGCTTAGCACGTCGTTTGGTAGAAATCCACGTGCGCGTTCTGCCAAAAGCACCATTTGCATGCACATCTTGTGGTTTTGCAGAAAACTTCATCCGCGTCTACCAAAAGATGCATGTGCATGCTTAAAACGCGTTTTCGCACAAATCCGTGCGCGGGTGCTAAAAAGAGCAGCATCGGCATGCTTAGCACGTCGTTTGGTAGAAATCCACGTGCGCGTTCTGCAAAAAGCACCATTTGCATGCACATCTTGTGGTTTTGCAGAAAACTTCATCCGCGTCTACCAAAAGATGCATGTGCATGCTTAAAACGCGTTTTCGCACAAATGCGTGCGCGGGTGCTAAAAAGAGCAGCATCGGCATGCTTAGCACGTCGTTTGGTAGAAATCCACGTGCGCGTTCTGCAAAAAGCACCATTTGCATGCACATCTTGTGGTTTTGCAGAAAACTTCATCCGCGTCTGCCAAAAGATGCATGTGCATGCTTAAAACGCGTTTTGGCACAAATGCGTGCGCGGGTGCTAAATAGAGCAGCATCGGCATGCTTAGCACGTCGTTTGGTAGAAATCCACGTGCGCGTTCTGCAAAAAGCACCATTTGCATGCACATCTTGTGGTTTTGCAGAAAACTTCATCCGCGTCTACCAAAAGATGCATGTGCATGCTTAAAACGCGTTTTCGTACAAATGCGTGCGCGGGTGTTAAAAAGAGCAGCATCGGCATGCTTAGCACGTCGTTTGGTAGAAATCCACGTGCGCGTTCTGCAAAAAGCACCATTTGCATGCACATCTTGTGGTTTTGCAGAAAACTTCATCCGCGTCTACCAAAAGATGCATGTGCATGCTTAAAACGCGTTTTCGCACAAATGCGTGCGCGGGTGCTAAAAAGAGCAGCATCGGCATGCTTAGCACGTCGTTTGGTAGAAATCCACGTGCGCGTTCTGCAAAAAGCACCATTTGCATGCACATATTGTGGTTTTGCAGAAAACTTCATCCGCGTCTACCAAAAGATGCATGTGCATGCTTAAAACGCGTTTTCGCACAAATGCGTGCGCGGGTGCTAAAAAGAGCAGCATCGGCATGCTTAGCACGTCGTTTGGTAGAAATGCACGTGCGCGTTCTGCCAAAAGCACCATTTGCATGCACATCTTGTGGTTTTGCAGAAAACTTCATCCGCGTCTACCAAAAGATGCATGTGCATGCTTAAAACGCGTTTTCGCACAAATGCGTGCGCGGGTGCTAAAAAGAGCAGCATCGGCATGCTTAGCACGTCGTTTGGTAGAAATCCACGTGCGCGTTCTGCAAAAAGCACCATTTGCATGCACATCTTGTGGTTTTGCAGAAAACTTCATCCGCGTCTACCAAAAGATGCATGTGCATGCTTAAAACGCGTTTTCGCACAAATGCGTGCGCGGTTGCTAAAAAGAGCAGCATCGGCATGCTTAGCACGTCGTTTGGTAGAAATCCACGTGCGCGTTCTGCCAAAAGCACCATTTGCATGCACATCTTGTGGTTTTGCAGAAAACTTCATCCGCGTCTACCAAAAGATGCATGTGCATGCTTAAAACGCGTTTTCGCACAAATCCGTGCGCGGGTGCTAAAAAGAGCAGCATCGGCAAGCTTAGCACGTCGTTTGGTAGAAATCCACGTGCGCGTTCTGCCAAAAGCACCATTTGCGTGCACATCTTGTGGTTTTGCAGAAAACTTCATCCGCGTCTACCAAAAGATGCATGTGCATGCTTAAAACGCGTTTTCGCACAAATGCGTGCGCGGGTGCTAAAAAGAGCAGCATCGGCATGCTTAGCACGTCGTTTGGTAGAAATCCACGTGCGCGTTCTGCCAAAAGCACCATTTGCATGCACATCTTGTGGTTTTGCAGAAAACTTCATCCGCGTCTACCAAAAGATGCATGTGCATGCTTAAAACGCGTTTTCGCACAAATCCGTGCGCGGGTGCTAAAAAGAGCAGCATCGGCATGCTTAGCACGTCGTTTGGTAGAAATCCACGTGCGCGTTCTGCAAAAAGCACCATTTGCATGCACATCTTGTGGTTTTGCAGAAAACTTCATCCGCGTCTACCAAAAGATGCATGTGCATGCTTAAAACGCGTTTTCGCACAAATGCGTGCGCGGGTGCTAAAAAGAGCAGCATCGGCATGCTTAGCACGTCGTTTGGTAGAAATCCACGTGCGCGTTCTGCAAAAAGCACCATTTGCATGCACATCTTGTGGTTTTGCAGAAAACTTCATCCGCGTCTGCCAAAAGATGCATGTGCATGCTTAAAACGCGTTTTGGCACAAATGCGTGCGCGGGTGCTAAATAGAGCAGCATCGGCATGCTTAGCACGTCGTTTGGTAGAAATCCACGTGCGCGTTCTGCAAAAAGCACCATTTGCATGCACATCTTGTGGTTTTGCAGAAAACTTCATCCGCGTCTACCAAAAGATGCATGTGCATGCTTAAAACGCGTTTTCGTACAAATGCGTGCGCGGGTGTTAAAAAGAGCAGCATCGGCATGCTTAGCACGTCGTTTGGTAGAAATCCACGTGCGCGTTCTGCAAAAAGCACCATTTGCATGCACATCTTGTGGTTTTGCAGAAAACTTTATCCGCGTCTACCAAAAGATGCATGTGCATGCTTAAAACGCGTTTTCGCACAAATGCGTGCGCGGGTGCTAAAAAGAGCAGCATCGGCATGCTTAGCACGTCGTTTGGTAGAAATCCCCGTGCGCGTTCTGCCAAAAGCACCATTTGCATGCACATCTTGTGGTTTTGCAGAAAACTTCATCCGCGTCTACCAAAAGATGCATGTGCTTGCTTAAAACGCGTTTTCGCACAAATGCGTGCGCGGCTGCTAAAAAGAGCAGCATCGGCATGCTTAGCACGTCGTTTGGTAGAAATCCACGTGCGCGTTCTGCCAAAAGCACCATTTGTATGCACATCTTGTGGTTTTGCAGAAAACTTCATCCGCGTCTACCAAAAATGCATGTGCATGCTTAAAACGCGTTTTCGCACAAATCCGTGCGCGGGTACTAAAAAGAGCAGCATCGGCATGCTTAGCACGTCGTTTGGTAGAAGTCCACGTGCGCGTTCTGCCAAAAGCACCATTTGCATGCACATCTTGTGGTTTTGCAGAAAACTTCATCCGCGTCTACCAAAAGATGCATGTGCATGCTTAAAACGCGTTTTCGCACAAATGCGGGCGCGGGTGCTAAAAAGAGCAGCATCGGCATGCTTAGCACGTCGTTTGGTAGAAATCCACGTGCGCGTTCTGCCAAAAGCACCATTTGCATGCACATCTTGTGGTTTTGCAGAAAACTTCATCCGCGTCTACCAAAAGATGCATGTGCATGCTTAAAACGCGTTTTCGCACAAATCCGTGCGCGGGTGCTAAAAAGAGCAGCATCGGCATGCTTAGCACGTCGTTTGGTAGAAATCCACGTGCGCGTTCTGCAAAAAGCACCATTTGCATGCACATCTTGTGGTTTTGCAGAAAACTTCATCCGCGTCTACCAAAAGATGCATGTGCATGCTTAAAACGCGTTTTCGCACAAATGCGTGCGCGGGTGCTAAAAAGAGCAGCATCGGCATGCTTAGCACGTCGTTTGGTAGAAATCCACGTGCGCGTTCTGCAAAAAGCACCATTTGCATGCACATCTTGTGGTTTTGCAGAAAACTTCATCCGCGTCTACCAAAAGATGCATGTGCATGCTTAAAACGCGTTTTCGCACAAATGCGTGCGCGGGTGCTAAAAAGAGCAGCATCGGCATGCTTAGCACGTCGTTTGGTAGAAATCCACGTGCGCGTTCTGCCAAAAGCACCATTTGCATGCACATCTTGTGGTTTTGCAGAAAACTTCATCCGCGTCTACCAAAAGATGCATGTGCATGCTTAAAACGCGTTTTCGCACAAATGCGTGCGCGGGTGCTAAAAAGAGCAGCATTGGCTTCTTAGCACGTCGTTTGGTAGAAATCCACGTGCGCGTTCTGCCAAAAGCACCATTTGCATGCACATCTTGTGGTTTTGCAGAAAACTTCATCCGCGTCTACCAAAAGATGCATGTGCATGCTTAAAACGCGTTTTCGCACAAATCCGTGCGCGGGTGCTAAAAAGAGCAGCATCGGCATGCTTAGCACGTCGTTTGGTAGAAATCCACGTGCGCGTTCTGCAAAAAGCACCATTTGCATGCACATCTTGTGGTTTTGCAGAAAACTTCATCCGCGTCTACCAAAAGATGCATGTGCATGCTTAAAACGCGTTTTCGCACAAATGCGTGCGCGGGTGCTAAAAAGAGCAGCATCGGCATGCTTAGCACGTCGTTTGGTAGAAATCCACGTGCGCGTTCTGCAAAAAGCACCATTTGCATGCACATCTTGTGGTTTTGCAGAAAACTTCATCCGCGTCTACCAAAAGATGCATGTGCATGCTTAAAACGCGTTTTCGCACAAATGCGTGCGCGGGTGCTAAAAAGAGCAGCATCGGCATGCTTAGCACGTCGTTTGGTAGAAATCCACGTGCGCGTTCTGCAAAAAGCACCATTTGCATGCACATCTTGTGGTTTTGCAGAAAACTTCATCCGCGTCTACCAAAAGATGCATGTGCATGCTTAAAACGCGTTTTCGCACAAATGCGTGCGCGGGTGCTAAAAAGAGCAGCATCGGCATGCTTAGCACGTTGTTTGGTAGAAATCCACGTGCGCGTTCTGCCAAAAGCACCATTTGCATGCACATCTTGTGGTTTTGCAGAAAACTTCATCCGCGTCTACCAAAAGATGCATGTGCATGCTTAAAACGCGTTTTCGCACAAATGCGTGCGCGGGTGCTAAAAAGAGCAGCATCGGCATGCTTAGCACGTCGTTTGGTAGAAATCCACGTGCGCGTTCTGCAAAAAGCACCATTTGCATGCACATCTTGTGGTTTTGAAGAAAACTTCATCCGCGTCTACCAAAAGATGCATGTGCATGCTTAAAACGCGTTTTCGCACAAATGCGTGCGCGGGTACTAAAAAGAGCAGCATCGGCATGCTTAGCACGTCGTTTGGTAGAAATCCACGTGCGCGTTCTGCAAAAAGCACCATTTGCATGCACATATTGTGGTTTTGCAGAAAACTTCATCCGCGTCTACCAAAAGATGCATGTGCATGCTTAAAACGCGTTTTCGCACAAATGCGTGCGCGGGTGCTAAAAAGAGCAGCATCGGCATGCTTAGCACGTCGTTTGGTAGAAATCCACGTGCGCGTTCTGCCAAAAGCACCATTTGCATGCACATCTTGTGGTTTTGCAGAAAACTTCATCCGCGTCTACCAAAAGATGCATGTGCATGCTTAAAACGCGTTTTCGCACAAATCCGTGCGCGGGTGCTAAAAAGAGCAGCATCGGCATGCTTAGCACGTCGTTTGGTAGAAATCCACGTGCGCGTTCTGCAAAAAGCACCATTTGCATGCACATCTTGTGGTTTTGCAGAAAACTTCATCCGCGTCTACCAAAAGATGCATGTGCATGCTTAAAACGCGTTTTCGCACAAATGCGTGCGCGGGTGCTAAAAAGAGCAGCATCGGCATGCTTAGCACGTCGTTTGGTAGAAATCCACGTGCGCGTTCTGCAAAAAGCACCATTTGCATGCACATCTTGTGGTTTTGCAGAAAACTTCATCCGCGTCTACCAAAAGATGCATGTGCATGCTTAAAACGCGTTTTCGCACAAATGCGTGCGCGGGTGCTAAAAAGAGCAGCATCGGCATCCTTAGCACGTCGTTTGGTAGAAATCCACGTGCGCGTTCTGCCAAAAGCACCATTTGCATGCACATCTTGTGGTTTTGCAGAAAACTTCATCCGCGTCTACCAAAAGATGCATGTGCTTGCTTAAAACGCGTTTTCGCACAAATGCGTGCGCGGGTGCTAAAAAGAGCAGCATCGGCATGCTTAGCACGTCGTTTGGTAGAAATCCACGTGCGCGTTCTGCCAAAAGCACCATTTGTATGCACATCTTGTGGTTTTGCAGAAAACTTCATCCGCGTCTACCAAAAATGCATGTGCATGCTTAAAACGCGTTTTCGCACAAATCCGTGCGCGGGTGCTAAAAAGAGCAGCATCGGCATGCTTAGCACGTCGTTTGGTAGAAATCCACGTGCGCGTTCTGCCAAAAGCACCATTTGCATGCACATCTTGTGGTTTTGCAGAAAACTTCATCCGCGTCTACCAAAAGATGCATGTGCATGCTTAAAACGCGTTTTCGCACAAATCCGTGCGCGGGTGCTACAAAGAGCAGCATCGGCATGCTTAGCACGTCGTTTGGTAGAAATCCACGTGCGCGTTCTGCAAAAAGCACCATTTGCATGCACATCTTGTGGTTTTGCAGAAAACTTCATCCGCGTCTACCAAAAGATGCATGTGCATGCTTAAAACGCGTTTTCGCACAAATGCGTGCGCGGGTGCTAAAAAGAGCAGCATCGGCATGCTTAGCACGTCGTTTGGTATAAAACCACGTGCGCGTTCTGCCAAAAGCACCATTTGCATGCACATCTTGTGGTTTTGCAGAAAACTTCATCCGCGTCTACCAAAAGATGCATGTGCATGCTTAAAACGCGTTTTCGCACAAATGCGTGCGCGGGTGCTAGAAAGAGCAGCATCGGCATGCTTAGCACGTCGTTTGGTAGAAATCCACGTGCGCGTTCTGCAAAAAGCACCATTTGCATGCACATCTTGTGGTTTTGCAGAAAACTTCATCCGCGTCTACCAAAAGATGCATGTGCATGCTTAAAACGCGTTTTCGCACAAATGCGTGCGCGGGTGCTAAAAAGAGCAGCATCGGCATGCTTAGCACGTCGTTTGGTAGAAATCCACGTGCGCGTTCTGCCAAAAGCACCATTTGCATGCACATCTTGTGGTTTTGCAGAAAACTTCATCCGCGTCTACCAAAAGATGCATGTGCATGCTTAAAACGCGTTTTCGTACAAATGCGTGCGCGGGTGCTAAAAAGAGCAGCATCGGCATGCTTAGCACGTCGTTTGGTAGAAATCCACGTGCGCGTTCTGCCAAAAGCACCATTTTCATGTACATTTTGTGGTTTTGCAGAAAACTTCATCCGCGTCTACCAAAAGATGCATGTGCATGCTTAAAACGCGTTTTAGCACAAATCCGTGCGCGGGTGCTAAAAAGAGCAGCATCGGCATGCTTAGCACGTCGTTTGGTAGAAATCCACGTGCGCGTTCTGCAAAAAGCAGCATTTGCATGCACATCTTGTGGTTTTGCAGAAAACTTCATCCGCGTCTACCAAAAGATGCATGTGCATGCTTAAAACGCGTTTTCGCACAAATGCGTGCGCGGGTGCTAAAAAGAGCAGCATCGGCATGCTTAGCACGTCGTTTGGTAGAAATCCACGTGCGCGTTCTGCAAAAAGCACCATTTGCATGCACATCTTGTGGTTTTGCAGAAAACTTCATCCGCGTCTACCAAAAGATGCATGTGCATGCTTAAAACGCGTTTTCGCACAAATGCGTGCGCGGGTGCTAAAAAGAGCAGCATCGGCATGCTTAGCACGTCGTTTGGTAGAAATCCACGTGCGCGTTCTGCAAAAAGCACCATTTGCATGCACATCTTGTGGTTTTGCAGAAAACTTCATCCGCGTCTGCCAAAAGATGCATGTGCATGCTTAAAACGCGTTTTCGCACAAATGCGTGCGCGGGTGCTAAAAAGAGCAGCATCGGCATGCTTAGCACGTCGTTTGGTAGAAATCCACGTGCGCGTTCTGCAAAAAGCACCATTTGCATGCACATCTTGTGGTTTTGCAGAAAACTTCATCCGCGTCTACCAAAAGATGCATGTGCATGCTTAAAACGCGTTTTCGTACAAATGCGTGCGCGGGTGTTAAAAAGAGCAGCATCGGCATGCTTAGCACGTCGTTTGGTAGAAATCCACGTGCGCGTTCTGCAAAAAGCACCATTTGCATGCACATCTTGTGGTTTTGCAGAAAACTTTATCCGCGTCTACCAAAAGATGCATGTGCATGCTTAAAACGCGTTTTCGCACAAATGCGTGCGCGGGTGCTAAAAAGAGCAGCATCGGCATGCTTAGCACGTCGTTTGGTAGAAATCCCCGTGCGCGTTCTGCCAAAAGCACCATTTGCATGCACATCTTGTGGTTTTGCAGAAAACTTCATCCGCGTCTACCAAAAGATGCATGTGCTTGCTTAAAACGCGTTTTCGCACAAATGCGTGCGCGGGTGCTAAAAAGAGCAGCATCGGCATGCTTAGCACGTCGTTTGGTAGAAATCCACGTGCGCGTTCTGCCAAAAGCACCATTTGTATGCACATCTTGTGGTTTTGCAGAAAACTTCATCCGCGTCTACCAAAAATGCATGTGCATGCTTAAAACGCGTTTTCGCACAAATCCGTGCGCGGGTGCTAAAAAGAGCAGCATCGGCATGCTTAGCACGTCGTTTGGTAGAAGTCCACGTGCGCGTTCTGCCAAAAGCACCATTTGCATGCACATCTTGTGGTTTTGCAGAAAACTTCATCCGCGTCTACCAAAAGATGCATGTGCATGCTTAAAACGCGTTTTCGCACAAATGCGGGCGCGGGTGCTAAAAAGAGCAGCATCGGCATGCTTAGCACGTCGTTTGGTAGAAATCCACGTGCGCGTTCTGCCAAAAGCACCATTTGCATGCACATCTTGTGGTTTTGCAGAAAACTTCATCCGCGTCTACCAAAAGATGCATGTGCATGCTTAAAACGCGTTTTCGCACAAATCCGTGCGCGGGTGCTAAAAAGAGCAGCATCGGCATGCTTAGCACGTCGTTTGGTAGAAATCCACGTGCGCGTTCTGCAAAAAGCACCATTTGCATGCACATCTTGTGGTTTTGCAGAAAACTTCATCCGCGTCTACCAAAAGATGCATGTGCATGCTTAAAACGCGTTTTCGCACAAATGCGTGCGCGGGTGCTAAAAAGAGCAGCATCGGCATGCTTAGCACGTCGTTTGGTAGAAATCCACGTGCGCGTTCTGCCAAAAGCACCATTTGCATGCACATATTGTGGTTTTGCAGAAAACTTCATCCGCGTCTACCAAAAGATGCATGTGCATGCTTAAAACGCGTTTTCGCACAAATGCGTGCGCGGGTGCTAAAAAGAGCAGCATCGGCATGCTTAGCACGTCGTTTGGTAGAAATCCACGTGCGCGTTCTGCCAAAAGCACCATTTGCATGTACATCTTGTGGTTTTGCAGAAAACTTCATCCGCGTCTACCAAAAGATGCATGTGCATGCTTAAAACGCGTTTTCGCACAAATGCGTGCGCGGGTGCTAAAAAGAGCAGCATTGGCTTCTTAGCACGTCGTTTGGTAGAAATCCACGTGCGCGTTCTGCCAAAAGCACCATTTGCATGCACATCTTGTGGTTTTGCAGAAAACTTCATCCGCGTCTACCAAAAGATGCATGTGCATGCTTAAAACGCGTTTTCGCACAAATCCGTGCGCGGGTGCTAAAAAGAGCAGCATCGGCATGCTTAGCACGTCGTTTGGTAGAAATCTACGTGCGCGTTCTGCAAAAAGCACCATTTGCATGCACATCTTGTGGTTTTGCAGAAAACTTCATCCGCGTCTACCAAAAGATGCATGTGCATGCTTAAAACGCGTTTTCGCACAAATGCGTGCGCGGGTGTTAAAAAGAGCAGCATCGGCATGCTTAGCACGTCGTTTGGTAGAAATCCACGTGCGCGTTCTGCAAAAAGCACCATTTGCATGCACATCTTGTGGTTTTGCAGAAAACTTCATCCGCGTCTACCGAAAGATGCATGTGCATGCTTAAAACGCGTTTTCGCACAAATGCGTGCGCGGGTGCTAAAAAGAGCAGCATCGGCATGCTTAGCACGTCGTTTGGTAGAAATCCACGTGCGCGTTCTGCAAAAAGCACCATTTGCATGCACATCTTGTGGTTTTGCAGAAAACTTCATCCGCGTCTACCAAAAGATGCATGTGCATGCTTAAAACGCGTTTTCGCACAAATGCGTGCGCGGGTGCTAAAAAGAGCAGCATCGGCATGCTTAGCACGTCGTTTGGTAGAAATCCACGTGCGCGTTCTGCCAAAAGCACCATTTGCATGCACATCTTGTGGTTTTGCAGAAAACTTCATCCGCGTCTACCAAAAGATGCATGTGCATGCTTAAAACGCGTTTTCGCACAAATGCGTGCGCGGGTGCTAAAAAGAGCAGCATCGGCATGCTTAGCACGTCGTTTGGTAGAAATCCACGTGCGCGTTCTGCAAAAAGCACCATTTGCATGCACATCTTGTTGTTTTGCAGAAAACTTCATCCGCGTCTACCAAAAGATGCATGTGCATGCTTAAAACGCGTTTTCGCACAAATGCGTGCGCGGGTACTAAAAAGAGCAGCATCGGCATGCTTAGCACGTCGTTTGGTAGAAATCCACGTGCGCGTTCTGCCAAAAGCACCATTTGCATGCACATATTGTGGTTTTGCAGAAAACTTCATCCGCGTCTACCAAAAGATGCATGTGCATGCTTAAAACGCGTTTTCGCACAAATGCGTGCGCGGGTGCTAAAAAGAGCAGCATCGGCATGCTTAGCACGTCGTTTGGTAGAAATCCACGTGCGCGTTCTGCCAAAAGCACCATTTGCATGCACATCTTGTGGTTTTGCAGAAAACTTCATCCGCGTCTACCAAAAGATGCATGTGCATGCTTAAAACGCGTTTTCGCACAAATGCGTGCGCGGGTACTAAAAAGAGCAGCATCGGCATGCTTAGCACGTCGTTTGGTAGAAATCCACGTGCGCGTTCTGCAAAAAGCACCATTTGCATGCACATATTGTGGTTTTGCAGAAAACTTCATCCGCGTCTACCAAAAGATGCATGTGCATGCTTAAAACGCGTTTTCGCACAAATGCGTGCGCGGGTGCTAAAAAGAGCAGCACCGGCATGCTTAGCACGTCCTTTGGTAGAAATCCACGTGCGCGTTCTGCCAAAAGCACCATTTGCATGCACATCTTGTGGTTTTGCAGAAAACTTCATCCGCGTCTACCAAAAGATGCATGTGCATGCTTAAAACGCGTTTTCGCACAAATGCGTGCGCGGGTGCTAAAAAGAGCAGCATCGGCATGCTTAGCACGTCGTTTGGTAGAAATCCACGTGCGCGTTCTGCCAAAAGCACCATTTGCATGCACATCTTGTGGTTTTGCAGATAACTTCATCCGCGTCTACCAAAAGATGCATGTGCATGCTTAAAACGCGTTTTCGCACAAATGCGTGCGCGGGTGCTAAAAAGAGCAGCATCGGCATGCTTAGCACGTCGTTTGGTAGAAATCCACGTGCGCGTTCTGCAAAAAGCACCATTTGCATGCACATCTTGTGGTTTTGCAGAAAACTTCATCCGCGTCTACCAAAAGATGCATGTGCATGCCTAAAACGCGTTTTCGCACAAATGCGTGCGCGGGTACTAAAAAGAGCAGCATCGGCATGCTTAGCACGTCGTTTGGTAGAAATCCACGTGCGCGTTCTGCAAAAAGCACCATTTGCATGCACATATTGTGGTTTTGCAGAAAACTTCATCCGCGTCTACCAAAAGATGCATGTGCATGCTTAAAACGCGTTTTCGCACAAATGCGTGCGCGGGTGCTAAAAAGAGCAGCATCGGCATGCTTAGCACGTCGTTTGGTAGAAATGCACGTGCGCGTTCTGCCAAAAGCACCATTTGCATGCACATCTTGTGGTTTTGCAGAAAACTTCATCCGCGTCTACCAAAAGATGCATGTGCATGCTTAAAACGCGTTTTCGCACAAATGCGTGCGCGGGTGCTAAAAAGAGCAGCATCGGCATGCTTAGCACGTCGTTTGGTAGAAATCCACGTGCGCGTTCTGCCAAAAGCACCATTTGTATGCACATCTTGTGGTTTTGCAGAAAACTTCATCCGCGTCTACCAAAAATGCATGTGCATGCTTAAAACGCGTTTTCGCACAAATCCGTGCGCGGGTGCTAAAAAGAGCAGCATCGGCATGCTTAGCACGTCGTTTGGTAGAAATCCACGTGCGCGTTCTGCCAAAAGCACCATTTGCATGCACATCTTGTGGTTTTGCAGAAAACTTCTTCCGCGTCTACCAAAAGATGCATGTGCATGCTTAAAACGCGTTTTCGCACAAATCCGTGCGCGGGTGCTACAAAGAGCAGCATCGGCATGCTTAGCACGTCGTTTGGTAGAAATCCACGTGCGCGTTCTGCAAAAAGCACCATTTGCATGCACATCTTGTGGTTTTGCAGAAAACTTCATCCGCGTCTACCAAAAGATGCATGTGCATGCTTAAAACGCGTTTTCGCACAAATGCGTGCGCGGGTGCTAAAAAGAGCAGCATCGGCATGCTTAGCACGTCGTTTGGTAGAAATCCACGTGCGCGTTCTGCCAAAAGCACCATTTGCATGCACATCTTGTGGTTTTGCAGAAAACTTCATCCGCGTCTACCAAAAGATGCATGTGCGTGCTTAAAACGCGTTTTCGCACAAATGCGTGCGCGGGTGCTAAAAAGAGCAGCATCGGCATGCTTAGCACGTCGTTTGGTAGAAATCCACGTGCGCGTTCTGCAAAAAGCACCATTTGCATGCACATCTTGTGGTTTTGCAGAAAACTTCATCCGCGTCTACCAAAAGATGCATGTGCATGCTTAAAACGCGTTTTCGCACAAATGCGTGCGCGGGTGCTAAAAAGAGCAGCATCGGCATGCTTAGCACGTCGTTTGGTAGAAATCCACGTGCGCGTTCTGCAAAAAGCACCATTTGCATGCACATCTTGTGGTTTTGCAGAAAACTTCATCCGCGTCTACCAAAAGATCCATGTGCATGCTTAAAACGCGTTTTCGCACAAATGCGTGCGCGGGTGCTAAAAAGAGCAGCATCGGCATGCTTAGCACGTCGTTTGGTAGAAATCCACGTGCGCGTTCTGCCAAAAGCACCATTTGCATGCACATCTTGTGGTTTTGCAGAAAACTTCATCCGCGTCTACCAAAAGATGCATATGCATGCTTAAAACGCGTTTTCGCACAAATGCGTGCGCGGGTGCTAAAAAGAGCAGCATCGGCATGCTTAGCACGTCGTTTGGTAGAAATCCACGTGCGTGTTCTGCAAAAAGCACCATTTGCATGCACATCTTGTGGTTTTGCAGAAAACTTCATCCGCGTCTACCAAAAGATGCATGTGCATGCTTAAAACGCGTTTTCGCACAAATGCGTGCGCGGGTGCTAAAAAGAGCAGCATCGGCATGCTTAGCACGTCGTTTGGTAGAAATCCACGTGCGCGTTCTGCCAAAAGCACCATTTGCATGCACATCTTGTGGTTTTGCAGAAAACTTCATCCGCGTCTACCAAAAGATCCCTGTGCTTGCTTAAAACGCGTTTTCGCACAAATGCGTGCGCGGGTGCTAAAAAGAGCAGCATCGGCATGCTTAGCACGTCGTTTGGTAGAAATCCACGTGCGCGTTCTGCAAAAAGCACCATTTGCATGCACATCTTGTGGTTTTGCAGAAAACTTCATCCGCGTCTACCAAAAATGCATGTGCATGCTTAAAACGCGTTTTCGCACAAATCCGTGCGCGGGTGCTAAAAAGAGCAGCATCGGCATGCTTAGCACGTCGTTTGGTATAAATCCACGTGCGCGTTCTGCCAAAAGCACCATTTGCATGTACATCTTGTGGTTTTGCAGAAAACTTCATCCGCGTCTACCAAAAGATGCATGTGCATGCTTAAAACGCGTTTTCGCACAAATGCGTGCGCGGGTGCTAAAAAGAGCAGCATCGGCATGCTTAGCAAGTCGTTTGGTAGAAATCCACGTGCGCGTTCTGCCAAAAGCACCATTTGCATGCACATGTTGTGGTTTTGCAGAAAACTTCATCCGCGTCTACCAAAAGATGCATGTGCATGCTTAAAACGCGTTTTCGCACAAATGCGTGCGCGGGTGCTAAAAAGAGCAGCATCGGCATGCTTAGCACGTCGTTTGGTAGAAATCCACGTGCGCGTTCTGCCAAAAGCACCATTTGCATGCACATCTTGTAGTTTTGCAGAAAACTTCATCCGCGTCTACCAAAAGATGCATGTGCATGCTTAAAACGCGTTTTCGCACAAATCCGTGCGCGGGTGCTAAAAAGAGCAGCATCGGCATGCTTAGCCCGTCGTTTGGTAGAAATCCATGTGCGCGTTCTGCAAAAAGCACCATTTGCATGCACATCTTGTGGTTTTGCAGAAAACTTCATCCGCGTCTACCAAAAGATGCATGTGCATGCTTAAAACGCGTTTTCGCACAAATGCGTGCGCGGGTTCTAAAAAGAGCAGCATCGGCATGCTTAGCACGTCGTTTGGTAGAAATCCACGTGCGCGTTCTGCCAAAAGCACCATTTGCATGCACATCTTGTGGTATTGCAGAAAACTTCATCCGCGTCTACCAAAAGATGCATGTGCATGCTTAAAACGCGTTTTCGCACAAATCCGTGCGCGGGTGCTAAAAAGAGCAGCATCGGCATGCTTAGCACGTCGTTTGGTAGAAATCCACGTGCGCGTTCTGCAAAAAGCACCATTTGCATGCACATCTTGTGGTTTTGCAGAAAACTTCATCCGCGTCTACCAAAAGATGCATGTACATGCTTAAAACGCGTTTTCGCACAAATGCGTGCGCGGGTGCTAAAAAGAGCAGCATCGGCATGCTTAGCACGTCGTTTGGTAGAAATCCACGTGCGCGTTCTGCAAAAAGCACCATTTGCATGCACATCTTGTGGTTTTGCAGAAAACTTCATCCGCGTCTACCAAAAGATGCATGTGCATGCTTAAAACGCGTTTTCGCACAAATGCGTGCGCGGGTGCTAAAAAGAGCAGCATCGACATGCTTAGCACGTCGTTTGGTAGAAATCCACGTGCGCGTTCTGCAAAAAGCACCATTTGCATGCACATCTTGTGGTTTTGCAGAAAACTTCATCCGCGTCTACCAAAAGATGCATGTGCATGCTTAAAACGCGTTTTCGCACAAATGCGTGCGCGGGTGCTAAAAAGAGCAGCATCGGCATGCTTAGCACGTCGTTTGGTAGAAATCCACGTGCGCGTTCTGCCAAAAGCACCATTTGCATGCACATCTTGTGGTTTTGCAGAAAACTTCATCCGCGTCTACCAAAAGATGCATGTGCATGCTTAAAACGCGTTTTCGCACAAATGCGTGCGCGGTTGCTAAAAAGAGCAGCATCGGCATGCTTAGCACGTCGTTTGGTAGAAATCCACGTGCGCGTTCTGCAAAAAGCACCATTTGCATGCACATCTTGTGGTTTTGCAGAAAACTTCATCCGCGTCTACCAAAAGATGCATGTGCATGCTTAAAACGCGTTTTCGCACAAATGCGTGCGCGGGTACTAAAAAGAGCAGCATCGGCATGCTTAGCACGTCGTTTGGTAGAAATCCACGTGCGCGTTCTGCAAAAAGCACCATTTGCATGCACATATTGTGGTTTTGCAGAAAACTTCATCCGCGTCTACCAAAAGATGCATGTGCATGCTTAAAACGCGTTTTCGCACAAATGCGTGCGCGGGTGCTAAAAAGAGCAGCATCGGCATGCTTAGCACGTCGTTTGGTAGAAATCCACGTGCGCGTTCTGCCAAAAGCACCATTTGCATGCACATCTTGTGGTTTTGCAGAAAACTTCATCCGCGTCTACCAAAAGATGCATGTGCATGCTTAAAACGCGTTTTCGCACAAATCCGTGCGCGGGTGCTAAAAAGAGCAGCATCGGCATGCTTAGCACGTCGTTTGGTAGAAATCCACGTGCGCGTTCTGCCAAAAGCACCATTTGCATGCACATCTTGTGGTTTTGCAGAAAACTTCATCCGCGTCTACCAAAAGATCCCTGTGCTTGCTTAAAACGCGTTTTCGCACAAATGCGTGCGCGGGTGCTAAAAAGAGCAGCATCGGCATGCTTAGCACGTCGTTTGGTAGAAATCCACGTGCGCGTTCTGCAAAAAGCACCATTTGCATGCACATCTTGTGGTTTTGCAGAAAACTTCATCCGCGTCTACCAAAAATGCATGTGCATGCTTAAAACGCGTTTTCGCACAAATCCGTGCGCGGGTGCTAAAAAGAGCAGCATCGGCATGCTTAGCACGTCGTTTGGTATAAATCCACGTGCGCGTTCTGCCAAAAGCACCATTTGCATGTACATCTTGTGGTTTTGCAGAAAACTTCATCCGCGTCTACCAAAAGATGCATGTGCATGCTTAAAACGCGTTCTCGCACAAATGCGTGCGCGGGTGCTAAAAAGAGCAGCATCGGCATGCTTAGCACGTCGTTTGGTAGAAATCCACGTGCGCGTTCTGCCAAAAGCACCATTTGCATGCACATGTTGTGGTTTTGCAGAAAACTTCATCCGCGTCGACCAAAAGATGCATGTGCATGCTTAAAACGCGTTTTCGCACAAATGCGTGCGCGGGTGCTAAAAAGAGCAGCATCGGCATGCTTAGCACGTCGTTTGGTAGAAATCCACGTGCGCGTTCTGCCAAAAGCACCATTTGCATGCACATCTTGTAGTTTTGCAGAAAACTTCATCCGCGTCTACCAAAAGATGCATGTGCATGCTTAAAACGCGTTTTCGCACAAATCCGTGCGCGGGTGCTAAAAAGAGCAGCATCGGCATGCTTAGCCCGTCGTTTGGTAGAAATCCATGTGCGCGTTCTGCAAAAAGCACCATTTGCATGCACATCTTGTGGTTTTGCAGAAAACTTCATCCGCGTCTACCAAAAGATGCATGTGCATGCTTAAAACGCGTTTTCGCACAAATGCGTGCGCGGGTGCTAAAAAGAGCAGCATCGGCATGCTTAGCACGTCGTTTGGTAGAAATCCACGTGCGCGTTCTGCCAAAAGCACCATTTGCATGCACATCTTGTGGTATTGCAGAAAACTTCATCCGCGTCTACCAAAAGATGCATGTGCATGCTTAAAACGCGTTTTCGCACAAATCCGTGCGCGGGTGCTAAAAAGAGCAGCATCGGCATGCTTAGCACGTCGTTTGGTAGAAATCCACGTGCGCGTTCTGCAAAAAGCACCATTTGCATGCACATCTTGTGGTTTTGCAGAAAACTTCATCCGCGTCTACCAAAAGATGCATGTACATGCTTAAAACGCGTTTTCGCACAAATGCGTGCGCGGGTGCTAAAAAGAGCAGCATCGGCATGCTTAGCACGTCGTTTGGTAGAAATCCACGTGCGCGTTCTGCAAAAAGCACCATTTGCATGCACATCTTGTGGTTTTGCAGAAAACTTCATCCGCGTCTACCAAAAGATGCATGTGCATGCTTAAAACGCGTTTTCGCACAAATGCGTGCGCGGGTGCTAAAAAGAGCAGCATCGGCATGCTTAGCACGTCGTTTGGTAGAAATCCACGTGCGCGTTCTGCAAAAAGCACCATTTGCATGCACATCTTGTGGTTTTGCAGAAAACTTCATCCGCGTCTACCAAAAGATGCATGTGCATGCTTAAAACGCGTTTTCGCACAAATGCGTGCGCGGGTGCTAAAAAGAGCAGCATCGGCATGCTTAGCACGTCGTTTGGTAGAAATCCACGTGCGCGTTCTGCCAAAAGCACCATTTGCATGCACATCTTGTGGTTTTGCAGAAAACTTCATCCGCGTCTACCAAAAGATGCATGTGCATGCTTAAAACGCGTTTTCGCACAAATGCGTGCGCGGTTGCTAAAAAGAGCAGCATCGGCATGCTTAGCACGTCGTTTGGTAGAAATCCACGTGCGCGTTCTGCAAAAAGCACCATTTGCATGCACATCTTGTGGTTTTGCAGAAAACTTCATCCGCGTCTACCAAAAGATGCATGTGCATGCTTAAAACGCGTTTTCGCACAAATGCGTGCGCGGGTACTAAAAAGAGCAGCATCGGCATGCTTAGCACGTCGTTTGGTAGAAATCCACGTGCGCGTTCAGCAAAAAGCACCATTTGCATGCACATATTGTGGTTTTGCAGAAAACTTCATCCGCGTCTACCAAAAGATGCATGTGCATGCTTAAAACGCGTTTTCGCACAAATGCGTGCGCGGGTGCTAAAAAGAGCAGCATCGGCATGCTTAGCACGTCGTTTGGTAGAAATCCACGTGCGCGTTCTGCCAAAAGCACCATTTGCATGCACATCTTGTGGTTTTGCAGAAAACTTCATCCGCGTCTACCAAAAGATGCATGTGCATGCTTAAAACGCGTTTTCGCACAAATCCGTGCGCGGGTGCTAAAAAGAGCAGCATCGGCATGCTTAGCACGTCGTTTGGTAGAAATCCACGTGCGCGTTCTGCAAAAAGCACCATTTGCATGCACATCTTGTGGTTTTGCAGAAAACTTCATCCGCGTCTACCAAAAGATGCATGTGCATGCTTAAAACGCGTTTTCGCACAAATGCGTGCGCGGGTGCTAAAAAGAGCAGCATCGGCATCCTTAGCACGTCGTTTGGTAGAAATCCACGTGCGCGTTCTGCCAAAAGCACCATTTGCATGCACATCTTGTGGTTTTGCAGAAAACTTCATCCGCGTCTACCAAAAGATGCATGTGCTTGCTTAAAACGCGTTTTCGCACAAATGCGTGCGCGGGTGCTAAAAAGAGCAGCATCGGCATGCTTAGCACGTCGTTTGGTAGAAATCCACGTGCGCGTTCTGCCAAAAGCACCATTTGTATGCACATCTTGTGGTTTTGCAGAAAACTTCATCCGCGTCTACCAAAAATGCATGTGCATGCTTAAAACGCGTTTTCGCACAAATCCGTGCGCGGGTGCTAAAAAGAGCAGCATCGGCATGCTTGTCGTTTGGTAGAAATCCACATGCGCGTTCTGCCAAAAGCACCATTTGCATGCACATCTTGTGGTTTTGCAGAAAACTTCATCCGCGTCTACCAAAAGATGCATGTGCATGCTTAAAACGCGTTTTCGCACAAATGCGTGCGCGGGTGCTAAAAAGAGCAGCATCGGCATGCTTAGCACGTCGTTTGGTAGAAATCCACGTGCGCGTTCTGCCAAAAGCACCATTTGCATGCACATCTTGTGGTTTTGCAGAAAACTTCATCCGCGTCTACCAAAAGATGCATGTGCATGCTTAAAACGCGTTTTCGCACAAATCCGTGCGCGGGTGCTAAAAAGAGCAGCATCGGCATGCTTAGCACGTCGTTTGGTAGAAATCCACGTGCGCGTTCTGCAAAAAGCACCATTTGCATGCACATCTTGTGGTTTTGCAGAAAACTTCATCCGCGTCTACCAAAAGATGCATGTGCATGCTTAAAACGCGTTTTCGCACAAATGCGTGCGCGGGTGCTAAAAAGAGCAGCATCGGCATGCTTAGCACGTCGTTTGGTAGAAATCCACGTGCGCGTTCTGCAAAAAGCACCATTTGCATGCACATCTTGTGGTTTTGCAGAAAACTTCATCCGCGTCTACCAAAAGATGCATGTGCATGCTTAAAACGCGTTTTCGCACAAATGCGTGCGCGGGTGCTAAAAAGAGCAGCATCGGCATCCTTAGCACGTCGTTTGGTAGAAATCCACGTGCGCGTTCTGCCAAAAGCACCATTTGCATGCACATCTTGTGGTTTTGCAGAAAACTTCATCCGCGTCTACCAAAAGATGCATGTGCTTGCTTAAAACGCGTTTTCGCACAAATGCGTGCGCGGGTGCTAAAAAGAGCAGCATCGGCATGCTTAGCACGTCGTTTGGTAGAAATCCACGTGCGCGTTCTGCCAAAAGCACCATTTGTATGCACATCTTGTGGTTTTGCAGAAAACTTCATCCGCGTCTACCAAAAATGCATGTGCATGCTTAAAACGCGTTTTCGCACAAATCCGTGCGCGGGTGCTAAAAAGAGCAGCATCGGCATGCTTGTCGTTTGGTAGAAATCCACATGCGCGTTCTGCCAAAAGCACCATTTGCATGCACATCTTGTGGTTTTGCAGAAAACTTCATCCGCGTCTACCAAAAGATGCATGTGCATGCTTAAAACGCGTTTTCGCACAAATCCGTGCGCGGGTGCTACAAAGAGCAGCATCGGCATGCTTAGCACGTCGTTTGGTAGAAATCCACGTGCGCGTTCTGCAAAAAGCACCATTTGCATGCACATCTTGTGGTTTTGCAGAAAACTTCATCCGCGTCTACCAAAAGATGCATGTGCATGCTTAAAACGCGTTTTCGCACAAATGCGTGCGCGGGTGCTAAAAAGAGCAGCATCGGTATGCTTAGCACGTCGTTTGGTAGAAATCCACGTGCGCGTTCTGCCAAAAGCACCATTTGCATGCACATCTTGTGGTTTTGCAGAAAACTTCATCCGCGTCTACCAAAAATGCATGTGCATGCTTAAAACGCGTTTTCGCACAAATCCGTGCGCGGGTGCTAAAAAGAGCAGCATCGGCATGCTTAGCACGTCGTTTGGTAGAAATCCACGTGCGCGTTCTGCCAAAAGCACCATTTGCATGCACATCTTGTGGTTTTGCAGAAAACTTCATCCGCGTCTACCAAAAGATGCATGTGCATGCTTAAAACGCGTTTTCGCACAAATCCGTGCGCGGGTGCTACAAAGAGCAGCATCGGCATGCTTAGCACGTCGTTTGGTAGAAATCCACGTGCGCGTTCTGCAAAAAGCACCATTTGCATGCACATCTTGTGGTTTTGCAGAAAACTTCATCCGCGTCTACCAAAAGATGCATGTGCATGCTTAAAACGCGTTTTCGCACAAATGCGTGCGCGGGTGCTAAAAAGAGCAGCATCGGCATGCTTAGCACGTCGTTTGGTAGAAATCCACGTGCGCGTTCTGCAAAAAGCACCATTTGCATGCACATCTTGTGGTTTTGCAGAAAACTTCATCCGCGTCTACCAAAAGATGCATGTGCATGCTTAAAACGCGTTTTCGCACAAATCCGTGCGCGGGTGCTAAAAAGAGCAGCATCGGCATGCTTAGCACGTCGTTTGGTAGAAATCCACGTGCGCGTTCTGCAAAAAGCACCATTTGCATGCACATCTTGTGGTTTTGCAGAAAACTTCATCCGCGTCTACCAAAAGATGCATGTGCATGCTTAAAACGCGTTTTCGCACAAATGCGTGCGCGGGTGCTAAAAAGAGCAGCATCGGCATGCTTAGCACGTCGTTTGGTAGAAATCCACGTGCGCGTTCTGCAAAAAGCACCATTTGCATGCACATCTTGTGGTTTTGCAGAAAACTTCATCCGCGTCTACCAAAAGATGCATGTGCATGCTTAAAACGCGTTTTCGCACAAATGCGTGCGCGGGTGCTAAAAAGAGCAGCATCGGCATGCTTAGCACGTCGTTTGGTAGAAATCCACGTGCGCGTTCTGCCAAAAGCACCATTTGCATGCACATCTTGTGGTTTTGCAGAAAACTTCATCCGCGTCTACCAAAAGATGCATGTGCATGCTTAAAACGCGTTTTCGCACAAATGCGTGCGCGGGTGCTAAAAAGAGCAGCATTGGCTTCTTAGCACGTCGTTTGGTAGAAATCCACGTGCGCGTTCTGCCAAAAGCACCATTTGCATGCACATCTTGTGGTTTAGCAGAAAACTTTATCCGCGTCTACCAAAAGATGCATGTGCATGCTTAAAACGCGTTTTCGCACAAATGCGTGCGCGGGTGCTAAAAAGAGCAGCATCGGCATGCTTAGCACGTCGTTTGGTAGAAATCCACGTGCGCGTTCTGCAAAAAGCACCATTTGCATGCACATCTTGTGGTTTTGCAGAAAACTTCATCCGCGTCTACCAAAAGATGCATGTGCATGCTTAAAACGCGTTTTCGCACAAATGCGTGCGCGGGTGCTAAAAAGAGCAGCATCGGCATGCTTAGCACGTCGTTTGGTAGAAATCCACGTGCGCGTTCTGCAAAAAGCACCATTTGCATGCACATCTTGTGGTTTTGCAGAAAACTTCATCCGCGTCTACCAAAAGATGCATGTGCATGCTTAAAACGCGTTTTCGCACAAATGCGTGCGCGGGTGCTAAAAAGAGCAGCATCGGCATGCTTAGCACGTCGTTTGGTAGAAATCCACGTGCGCGTTCTGCCAAAAGCACCATTTGCATGCACATCTTGTGGTTTTGCAGAAAACTTCATCCGCGTCTACCAAAAGATGCATGTGCATGCTTAAAACGCGTTTTCGCACAAATGCGTGCGCGGGTGCTAAAAAGAGCAGCATCGGCATGCTTAGCACGTCGTTTGGTAGAAATCCACGTGCGCGTTCTGCAAAAAGCACCATTTGCATGCACATCTTGTGGTTTTGCAGAAAACTTCATCCGCGTCTACCAAAAGATGCATGTGCATGCTTAAAACGCGTTTTCGCACAAATGCGTGCGCGGGTACTAAAAAGAGCAGCATCGGCATGCTTAGCACGTCGTTTGGTAGAAATCCACGTGCGCGTTCTGCAAAAAGCACCATTTGCATGCACATATTGTGGTTTTGCAGAAAACTTCATCCGCGTCTACCAAAAGATGCATGTGCATGCTTAAAACGCGTTTTCGCACAAATGCGTGCGCGGGTGCTAAAAAGAGCAGCATCGGCATGCTTAGCACGTCGTTTGGTAGAAATCCACGTGCGCGTTCTGCCAAAAGCACCATTTGCATGCACATCTTGTGGTCTTGCAGAAAACTTCATCCGCGTCTACCAAAAGATGCATGTGCATGCTTAAAACGCGTTTTCGCACAAATCCGTGCGCGGGTGCTAAAAAGAGCAGCATCGGCATGCTTAGCACGTCGTTTGGTAGAAATCCACGTGCGCGTTCTGCAAAAAGCACCATTTGCATGCACATCTTGTGGTTTTGCGGAAAACTTCATCCGCGTCTACCAAAAGATGCATGTGCATGCTTAAAACGCGTTTTCGCACAAATGCGTGCGCGGGTGCTAAAAAGAGCAGCATCGGCATGCTTAGCACGTCGTTTGGTAGAAATCCACGTGCGCGTTCTGCAAAAAGCACCATTTGCATGCACATCTTGTGGTTTTGCAGAAAACTTCATCCGCGTCTACCAAAAGATGCATGTGCTTGCTTAAAACGCGTTTTCGCACAAATGCGTGCGCGGGTGCTAAAAAGAGCAGCATCGGCATGCTTAGCACGTCGTTTGGTAGAAATCCACGTGCGCGTTCTGCCAAAAGCACCATTTGTATGCACATCTTGTGGTTTTGCAGAAAACTTCATCCGCGTCTACCAAAAATGCATGTGCATGCTTAAAACGCGTTTTCGCACAAATCCGTGCGCGGGTGCTAAAAAGAGCAGCATCGGCATGCTTAGCACGTCGTTTGGTAGAAATCCACGTGTGCGTTCTGCCAAAGGCACCATTTGCATGCACATCTTGTGGTTTTGCAGAAAACTTCATCCGCGTCTACCAAAAGATGCATGTGCATGCTTAAAACGCGTTTTCGCACAAATGCGTGCGCGGGTGCTAAAAAGAGCAGCATCGGCATGCTTAGCACGTCGTTTGGTAGAAATCCACGTGCGCGTTCTGCAAAAAGCACCATTTGCATGCACATCTTGTGGTTTTGCAGAAAACTTCATCCGCGTCTACCAAAAGATGCATGTGCATGCTTAAAACGCGTTTTCGCACAAATGCGTGCGCGGGTACTAAAAAGAGCAGCATCGGCATGCTTAGCACGTCGTTTGGTAGAAATCCACGTGCGCGTTCTGCAAAAAGCACCATTTGCATGCACATATTGTGGTTTTGCAGAAAACTTCATCCGCGTCTACCAAAAGATGCATGTGCATGCTTAAAACGCGTTTTCGCACAAATGCGTGCGCGGGTGCTAAAAAGAGCAGCATCGGCATGCTTAGCACGTCGTTTGGTAGAAATCCACGTGCGCGTTCTGCCAAAAGCACCATTTGCATGCACATCTTGTGGTTTTGCAGAAAACTTCATCCGCGTCTACCAAAAGATGCATGTGCATGCTTAAAACGCGTTTTCGCACAAATGCGTGCGCGGGTGCTAAAAAGAGCAGCATCGGCATGCTTAGCACGTCGTTTGGTAGAAATCCACGTGCGCGTTCTGCCAAAAGCACCATTTGCATGCACATCTTGTGGTTTTGCAGATAACTTCATCCGCGTCTACCAAAAGATGCATGTGCATGCTTAAAACGCGTTTTCGCACAAATGCGTGCGCGGGTGCTAAAAAGAGCAGCATCGGCATGCTTAGCACGTCGTTTGGTAGAAATCCACGTGCGCGTTCTGCAAAAAGCACCATTTGCATGCACATATTGTGGTTTTGCAGAAAACTTCATCCGCGTCTACCAAAAGATGCATGTGCATGCTTAAAACGCGTTTTCGCACAAATGCGTGCGCGGGTACTAAAAAGAGCAGCATCGGCATGCTTAGCACGTCGTTTGGTAGAAATCCACGTGCGCGTTCTGCAAAAAGCACCATTTGCATGCACATATTGTGGTTTTGCAGAAAACTTCATCCGCGTCTACCAAAAGATGCATGTGCATGCTTAAAACGCGTTTTCGCACAAATGCGTGCGCGGGTGCTAAAAAGAGCAGCATCGGCATGCTTAGCACGTCGTTTGGTAGAAATGCACGTGCGCGTTCTGCCAAAAGCACCATTTGCATGCACATCTTGTGGTTTTGCAGAAAACTTCATCCGCGTCTACCAAAAGATGCATGTGCATGCTTAAAACGCGTTTTCGCACAAATGCGTGCGCGGGTGCTAAAAAGAGCAGCATCGGCATGCTTAGCACGTCGTTTGGTAGAAATCCACGTGCGCGTTCTGCAAAAAGCACCATTTGCATGCACATCTTGTGGTTTTGCAGAAAACTTCATCCGCGTCTACCAAAAGATGCATGTGCATGCTTAAAACGCGTTTTCGCACAAATGCGTGCGCGGGTGCTAAAAAGAGCAGCATCGGCATGCTTAGCACGTCGTTTGGTAGAAATCCACGTGCGCGTTCTGCCAAAAGCACCATTTGCATGCACATCTTGTGGTTTTGCAGAAAACTTCATCCGCGTCTACCAAAAGATGCATGTGCATGCTTAAAACGCGTTTTCGCACAAATCCGTGCGCGGGTGCTAAAAAGAGCAGCATCGGCAAGCTTAGCACGTCGTTTGGTAGAAATCCACGTGCGCGTTCTGCCAAAAGCACCATTTGCGTGCACATCTTGTGGTTTTGCAGAAAACTTCATCCGCGTCTACCAAAAGATGCATGTGCATGCTTAAAACGCGTTTTCGCACAAATGCGTGCGCGGGTGCTAAAAAGAGCAGCATCGGCATGCTTAGCACGTCGTTTGGTAGAAATCCACGTGCGCGTTCTGCCAAAAGCACCATTTGTATGCACATCTTGTGGTTTTGCAGAAAACTTCATCCGCGTCTACCAAAAGATGCATGTGCATGCTTAAAACGCGTTTTCGCACAAATCCGTGCGCGGGTGCTAAAAAGAGCAGCATCGGCATGCTTAGCACGTCGTTTGGTAGAAATCCACGTGCGCGTTCTGCAAAAAGCACCATTTGCATGCACATCTTGTGGTTTTGCAGAAAACTTCATCCGCGTCTACCAAAAGATGCATGTGCATGCTTAAAACGCGTTTTCGCACAAATGCGTGCGCGGGTGCTAAAAAGAGCAGCATCGGCATGCTTAGCACGTCGTTTGGTAGAAATCCACGTGCGCGTTCTGCAAAAAGCACCATTTGCATGCACATCTTGTGGTTTTGCAGAAAACTTCATCCGCGTCTACCAAAAGATGCATGTGCATGCTTAAAACGCGTTTTCGCACAAATGCGTGCGCGGGTGCTAAAAAGAGCAGCATCGGCATGCTTAGCACGTCGTTTGGTAGAAATCCACGTGCGCGTTCTGCCAAAAGCACCATTTGCATGCACATCTTGTGGTTTTGCAGAAAACTTCATCCGCGTCTACCAAAAGATGCATGTGCATGCTTAAAACGCGTTTTCGCACAAATGCGTGCGCGGGTGCTAAAAAGAGCAGCATTGGCTTCTTAGCACGTCGTTTGGTAGAAATCCACGTGCGCGTTCTGCCAAAAGCACCATTTGCATGCACATCTTGTGGTTTTGCAGAAAACTTTATCCGCGTCTACCAAAAGATGCATGTGCATGCTTAAAACGCGTTTTCGCACAAATGCGTGCGCGGGTGCTAAAAAGAGCAGCATCGGCATGCTTAGCACGTCGTTTGGTAGAAATCCACGTGCGCGTTCTGCCAAAAGCACCATTTGCATGCACATCTTGTGGTTTTGCAGAAAACTTCATCCGCGTCTACCAAAAGATGCATGTGCATGCTTAAAACGCGTTTTCGCACAAATCCGTGCGCGGGTGCTAAAAAGAGCAGCATCGGCATGCTTAGCACGTCGTTTGGTAGAAATCCACGTGCGCGTTCTGCAAAAAGCACCATTTGCATGCACATCTTGTGGTTTTGCGGAAAACTTCATCCGCGTCTACCAAAAGATGCATGTGCATGCTTAAAACGCGTTTTCGCACAAATGCGTGCGCGGGTGCTAAAAAGAGCAGCATCGGCATGCTTAGCACGTCGTTTGGTAGAAATCCACGTGCGCGTTCTGCAAAAAGCACCATTTGCATGCACATCTTGTGGTTTTGCAGAAAACTTCATCCGCGTCTACCAAAAGATGCATGTGCATGCTTAAAACGCGTTTTCGCACAAATGCGTGCGCGGGTACTAAAAAGAGCAGCATCGGCATGCTTAGCACGTCGTTTGGTAGAAATCCACGTGCGCGTTCTGCAAAAAGCACCATTTGCATGCACATATTGTGGTTTTGCAGAAAACTTCATCCGCGTCTACCAAAAGATGCATGTGCATGCTTAAAACGCGTTTTCGCACAAATGCGTGCGCGGGTGCTAAAAAGAGCAGCATCGGCATGCTTAGCACGTCGTTTGGTAGAAATCCACGTGCGCGTTCTGCCAAAAGCACCATTTGCATGCACATCTTGTGGTTTTGCAGAAAACTTCATCCGCGTCTACCAAAAGATGCATGTGCATGCTTAAAACGCGTTTTCGCACAAATGCGTGCGCGGGTGCTAAAAAGAGCAGCATCGGCATGCTTAGCACGTCGTTTGGTAGAAATCCACGTGCGCGTTCTGCCAAAAGCACCATTTGTATGCACATCTTGTGGTTTTGCAGAAAACTTCATCCGCGTCTACCAAAAATGCATGTGCATGCTTAAAACGCGTTTTCGCACAAATCCGTGCGCGGGTGCTAAAAAGAGCAGCATCGGCATGCTTAGCACGTCGTTTGGTAGAAATCCACGTGCGCGTTCTGCCAAAAGCACCATTTGCATGCACATCTTGTGGTTTTGCAGAAAACTTCATCCGCGTCTACCAAAAGATGCATGTGCATGCTTAAAACGCGTTTTCGCACAAATGCGTGCGCGGGTGCTAAAAAGAGCAGCATCGGCATGCTTAGCACGTCGTTTGGTAGAAATCCACGTGCGCGTTCTGCAAAAAGCACCATTTGCATGCACATCTTGTGGTTTTGCAGAAAACTTCATCCGCGTCTACCAAAAGATGCATGTGCATGCTTAAAACGCGTTTTCGCACAAATGCGTGCGCGGGTACTAAAAAGAGCAGCATCGGCATGCTTAGCACGTCGTTTGGTAGAAATCCACGTGCGCGTTCTGCAAAAAGCACCATTTGCATGCACATATTGTGGTTTTGCAGAAAACTTCATCCGCGTCTACCAAAAGATGCATGTGCATGCTTAAAACGCGTTTTCGCACAAATGCGTGCGCGGGTGCTAAAAAGAGCAGCATCGGCATGCTTAGCACGTCGTTTGGTAGAAATCCACGTGCGCGTTCTGCCAAAAGCACCATTTGCATGCACATCTTGTGGTTTTGCAGAAAACTTCATCCGCGTCTACCAAAAGATGCATGTGCATGCTTAAAACGCGTTTTCGCACAAATGCGTGCGCGGGTGCTAAAAAGAGCAGCATCGGCATGCTTAGCACGTCGTTTGGTAGAAATCCACGTGCGCGTTCTGCTAAAAGCACCATTTGCATGCACATCTTGTGGTTTTGCAGATAACTTCATCCGCGTCTACCAAAAGATGCTTGTGCATGCTTAAAACGCGTTTTCGCACAAATGCGTGCGCGGGTGCTAAAAAGAGCAGCATCGGCATGCTTAGCACGTCGTTTGGTAGAAATCCACGTGCGCGTTCTGCCAAAAGCACCATTTGTATGCACATCTTGTGGTTTTGCAGAAAACTTCATCCGCGTCTACCAAAAATGCATGTGCATGCTTAAAACGCGTTTTCGCACAAATCCGTGCGCGGGTGCTAAAAAGAGCAGCATCGGCATGCTTAGCACGTCGTTTGGTAGAAATCCACGTGCGCGTTCTGCCAAAAGCACCATTTGCATGCACATCTTGTGGTTTTGCAGAAAACTTCATCCGCGTCTACCAAAAGATGCATGTGCATGCTTAAAACGCGTTTTCGCACAAATCCGTGCGCGGGTGCTACAAAGAGCAGCATCGGCATGCTTAGCACGTCGTTTGGTAGAAATCCACGTGCGCGTTCTGCAAAAAGCACCATTTGCATGCACATCTTGTGGTTTTGCAGAAAACTTCATCCGCGTCTACCAAAAGATGCATGTGCATGCTTAAAACGCGTTTTCGCACAAATGCGTGCGCGGGTGCTAAAAAGAGCAGCATCGGCATGCTTAGCACGTCGTTTGGTAGAAATCCACGTGCGCGTTCTGCCAAAAGCACCATTTGCATGCACATCTTGTGGTTTTGCAGAAAACTTCATCCGCGTCTACCAAAAGATGCATGTCCATGCTTAAAACGCGTTTTCGCACAAATGCGTGCGCGGGTGCTAAAAAGAGCAGCATCGGCATGCTTAGCACGTCGTTTGGTAGAAATCCACGTGCGCGTTCTGCCAAAAGCACCATTTGCATGCACATCTTGTGGTTTTGCAGAAAACTTCATCCGCGTCTACCAAAATATGCATGTGCGTGCTTAAAACGCGTTTTCGCACAAATCCGTGCGCGGGTGCTAAAAAGAGCAGCATCGGCATGCTTAGCACGTCGTTTGGTAGAAATCCACGTGCGCGTTCTGCCAAAAGCACCATTTGCATGCACATCTTGTGGTTTTGCAGAAAACTTCATCCGCGTCTACCAAAAGATGCATATGCATGCTTAAAACGCGTTTTCGCACAAATGCGTGCGCGGGTGCTAAAAAGAGCAGCATCGGCATGCTTAGCACGTCGTTTGGTAGAAATCCACGTGCGCGTTCTGCAAAAAGCACCATTTGCATGCACATCTTGTGGTTTTGCAGAAAACTTCATCCGCGTCTACCAAAAGATGCATGTGCATGCTTAAAACGCGTTTTCGCACAAATGCGTGCGCGGGTGCTAAAAAGAGCAGCATCGGCATGCTTAGCACGTCGTTTGGTAGAAATCCACGTGCGCGTTCTGCTAAAAGCACCATTTGCATGCACATCTTGTGGTTTTGCAGATAACTTCATCCGCGTCTACCAAAAGATGCTTGTGCATGCTTAAAACGCGTTTTCGCACAAATGCGTGCGCGGGTGCTAAAAAGAGCAGCATCGGCATGCTTAGCACGTCGTTTGGTAGAAATCCACGTGCGCGTTCTGCCAAAAGCACCATTTGTATGCACATCTTGTGGTTTTGCAGAAAACTTCATCCGCGTCTACCAAAAATGCATGTGCATGCTTAAAACGCGTTTTCGCACAAATCCGTGCGCGGGTGCTAAAAAGAGCAGCATCGGCATGCTTAGCACGTCGTTTGGTAGAAATCCACGTGCGCGTTCTGCCAAAAGCACCATTTGCATGCACATCTTGTGGTTTTGCAGAAAACTTCATCCGCGTCTACCAAAAGATGCATGTGCATGCTTAAAACGCGTTTTCGCACAAATCCGTGCGCGGGTGCTACAAAGAGCAGCATCGGCATGCTTAGCACGTCGTTTGGTAGAAATCCACGTGCGCGTTCTGCAAAAAGCACCATTTGCATGCACATCTTGTGGTTTTGCAGAAAACTTCATCCGCGTCTACCAAAAGATGCATGTGCATGCTTAAAACGCGTTTTCGCACAAATGCGTGCGCGGGTGCTAAAAAGAGCAGCATCGGCATGCTTAGCACGTCGTTTGGTAGAAATCCACGTGCGCGTTCTGCCAAAAGCACCATTTGCATGCACATCTTGTGGTTTTGCAGAAAACTTCATCCGCGTCTACCAAAAGATGCATGTCCATGCTTAAAACGCGTTTTCGCACAAATGCGTGCGCGGGTGCTAAAAAGAGCAGCATCGGCATGCTTAGCACGTCGTTTGGTAGAAATCCACGTGCGCGTTCTGCCAAAAGCACCATTTGCATGCACATCTTGTGGTTTTGCAGAAAACTTCATCCGCGTCTACCAAAATATGCATGTGCGTGCTTAAAACGCGTTTTCGCACAAATCCGTGCGCGGGTGCTAAAAAGAGCAGCATCGGCATGCTTAGCACGTCGTTTGGTAGAAATCCACGTGCGCGTTCTGCCAAAAGCACCATTTGCATGCACATCTTGTGGTTTTGCAGAAAACTTCATCCGCGTCTACCAAAAGATGCATATGCATGCTTAAAACGCGTTTTCGCACAAATGCGTGCGCGGGTGCTAAAAAGAGCAGCATCGGCATGCTTAGCACGTCGTTTGGTAGAAATCCACGTGCGCGTTCTGCAAAAAGCACCATTTGCATGCACATCTTGTGGTTTTGCAGAAAACTTCATCCGCGTCTACCAAAAGATGCATGTGCATGCTTAAAACGCGTTTTCGCACAAATGCGTGCGCGGGTGCTAAAAAGAGCAGCATCGGCATGCTTAGCACGTCGTTTGGTAGAAATCCACGTGCGCGTTCTGCCAAAAGCACCATTTGCATGCACATCTTGTGGTTTTGCAGAAAACTTCATCCGCGTCTACCAAAAGATGCATGTGCATGCTTAAAACGCGTTTTCGCACAAATGCGTGCGCGGGTGCTAAAAAGAGCAGCATCGGCATGCTTAGCACGTCGTTTGGTAGAAATCCACGTGCGCGTTCTGCAAAAAGCACCATTTGCATGCACATCTTGTGGTTTTGCAGAAAACTTCATCCGCGTCTACCAAAAGATGCATGTGCATGCTTAAAACGCGTTTTCGCACAAATGCGTGCGCGGGTACTAAAAAGAGCAGCATCGGCATGCTTAGCACGTCGTTTGGTAGAAATCCACGTGCGCGTTCTGCAAAAAGCACCATTTGCATGCACATCTTGTGGTTTTGCAGAAAACTTCATCCGCGTCTACCAAAAGATGCATGTGCATGCTTAAAACGCGTTTTCGCACAAATGCGTGCGCGGGTGCTAAAAAGAGGAGCATCGGCATGCTTAGCACGTCGTTTGGTAGAAATCCACGTGCGCGTTCTGCAAAAAGCACCATTTGCATGCACATCTTGTGGTTTTGCAGAAAACTTCATCCGCGTCTACCAAAAGATGCATGTGCATGCTTAAAACGCGTTTTCGCACAAATGCGTGCGCGGGTGCTAAAAAGAGCAGCATCGGCATGCTTAGCACGTCGTTTGGTAGAAATCCACGTGCGCGTTCTGCCAAAAGCACCATTTGCATGCACATCTTGTGGTTTTGCAGAAAACTTCATCCGCGTCTACAGAAAGATGCATGTCCATGCTTAAAACGCGTTTTCGCACAAATGCGTGCGCGGGTGCTAAAAAGAGCAGCATCGGCATGCTTAGCACGTCGTTTGGTAGAAATCCACGTGCGCGTTCTGCCAAAAGCACCATTTGCATGCACATCTTGTGGTTTTGCAGAAAACTTCATCCGCGTCTACCAAAAGATGCATGTGCGTGCTTAAAACGCGTTTTCGCACAAATGCGTGCGCGGGTGCTAAAAAGAGCAGCATCGGCATGCTTAGCACGTCGTTTGGTAGAAATCCACGTGCGCGTTCTGCAAAAAGCACCATTTGCATGCACATCTTGTGGTTTTGCAGAAAACTTCATCCGCGTCTACCAAAAGATGCATGTGCATGCTTAAAACGCGTTTTCGCACAAATGCGTGCGCGGGTGCTAAAAAGAGCAGCATCGGCATGCTTAGCACGTCGTTTGGTAGAAATCCACGTGCGCGTTCTGCAAAAAGCACCATTTGCATGCACATCTTGTGGTTTTGCAGAAAACTTCATCCGCGTCTACCAAAAGATCCATGTGCATGCTTAAAACGCGTTTTCGCACAAATGCGTGCGCGGGTGCTAAAAAGAGCAGCATCGGCATGCTTAGCACGTCGTTTGGTAGAAATCCACGTGCGCGTTCTGCCAAAAGCACCATTTGCATGCACATCTTGTGGTTTTGCAGAAAACTTCATCCGCGTCTACCAAAAGATGCATATGCATGCTTAAAACGCGTTTTCGCACAAATGCGTGCGCGGGTGCTAAAAAGAGCAGCATCGGCATGCTTAGCACGTCGTTTGGTAGAAATCCACGTGCGTGTTCTGCAAAAAGCACCATTTGCATGCACATCTTGTGGTTTTGCAGAAAACTTCATCCGCGTCTACCAAAAGATGCATGTGCATGCTTAAAGCGCGTTTTCGCACAAATGCGTGCGCGGGTGCTAAAAAGAGCAGCATCGGCATGCTTAGCACGTCGTTTGGTAGAAATCCACGTGCGCGTTCTGCCAAAAGCACCATTTGCATGCACATCTTGTGGTTTTGCAGAAAACTTCATCCGCGTCTACCAAAAGATCCCTGTGCTTGCTTAAAACGCGTTTTCGCACAAATGCGTGCGCGGGTGCTAAATAGAGCAGCATCGGCATGCTTAGCACGTCGTTTGGTAGAAATCCACGTGCGCGTTCTGCAAAAAGCACCATTTGCATGCACATCTTGTGGTTTTGCAGAAAACTTCATCCGCGTCTACCAAAAATGCATGTGCATGCTTAAAACGCGTTTTCGCACAAATCCGTGCGCGGGTGCTAAAAAGAGCAGCATCGGCATGCTTAGCACGTCGTTTGGTAGAAATCCACGTGCGCGTTCTGCCAAAAGCACCATTTGCATGCACATCTTGTGGTTTTGCAGAAAACTTCATCCGCGTCTACCAAAAGATGCATGTGCATGCTTAAAACGCGTTTTCGCACAAATCCGTGCGCGGGTGCTACAAAGAGCAGCATCGGCATGCTTAGCACGTCGTTTGGTAGAAATCCACGTGCGCGTTCTGCAAAAAGCACCATTTGCATGCACATCTTGTGGTTTTGCAGAAAACTTCATCCGCGTCTACCAAAAGATGCATGTGCATGCTTAAAACGCGTTTTCGCACAAATGCGTGCGCGGGTGCTAAAAAGAGCAGCATCGGCATGCTTAGCACGTCGTTTGGTAGAAATCCACGTGCGCGTTCTGCAAAAAGCACCATTTGCATGCACATCTTGTGGTTTTGCAGAAAACTTCATCCGCGTCTACCAAAAGATGCATGTGCATGCTTAAAACGCGTTTTCGCACAAATGCGTGCGCGGGTGCTAAAAAGAGCAGCATCGGCATGCTTAGCACGTCGTTTGGTAGAAATCCACGTGCGCGTTCTGCAAAAAGCACCATTTGCATGCACATCTTGTGGTTTTGCAGAAAACTTCATCCGCGTCTACCAAAAGATGCATGTGCATGCTTAAAACGCGTTTTCGCACAAATGCGTGCGCGGGTGCTAAAAAGAGCAGCATCGGCATGCTTAGCACGTCGTTTGGTAGAAATCCACGTGCGCGTTCTGCCAAAAGCACCATTTGCGCTCACATCTTGTGGTTTTGCAGAAAACTTCATCCGCGTCTACCAAAAGATGCATGTGCATGCTTAAAACGCGTTTTCGCACAAATGCGTGCGCGGGTGCTAAAAAGAGCAGCATTGGCTTCTTAGCACGCCGTTTGGTAGAAATCCACGTGCGCGTTCTGCCAAAAGCACCATTTGCATGCACATCTTGTGGTTTAGCAGAAAACATTATCCGCGTCTACCAAAAGATGCATGTGCATGCTTAAAACGCGTTTTCGCACAAATGCGTGCGCGGGTGCTAAAAAGAGCAGCATCGGCATGCTTAGCACGTCGTTTGGTAGAAATCCACGTGCGCGTTCTGCAAAAAGCACCATTTGCATGCACATCTTGTGGTTTTGCAGAAAACTTCATCCGCGTCTACCAAAAGATGCATGTGCATGCTTAAAACGCGTTTTCGCACAAATGCGTGCGCGGGTGCTAAAAAGAGCAGCATCGGCATGCTTAGCACGTCGTTTGGTAGAAATCCACGTGCGCGTTCTGCCAAAAGCACCATTTGCATGCACATCTTGTGGTTTTGCAGAAAACTTCATCCGCGTCTACCAAAAGATCCCTGTGCTTGCTTAAAACGCGTTTTCGCACAAATGCGTGCGCGGGTGCTAAAAAGAGCAGCATCGGCATGCTTAGCACGTCGTTTGGTAGAAATCCACGTGCGCGTTCTGCAAAAAGCACCATTTGCATGCACATCTTGTGGTTTTGCAGAAAACTTCATCCGCGTCTACCAAAAATGCATGTGCATGCTTAAAACGCGTTTTCGCACAAATCCGTGCGCGGGTGCTAAAAAGAGCAGCATCGGCATGCTTAGCACGTCGTTTGGTAGAAATCCACGTGCGCGTTCTGCCAAAAGCACCATTTGCATGCACATCTTGTGGTTTTGCAGAAAACTTCATCCGCGTCTACCAAAAGATGCATGTGCATGCTTAAAACGCGTTTTCGCACAAATCCGTGCGCGGGTGCTACAAAGAGCAGCATCGGCATGCTTAGCACGTCGTTTGGTAGAAATCCACGTGCGCGTTCTGCAAAAAGCACCATTTGCATGCACATCTTGTGGTTTTGCAGAAAACTTCATCCGCGTCTACCAAAAGATGCATGTGCATGCTTAAAACGCGTTTTCGCACAAATGCGTGCGCGGGTGCTAAAAAGAGCAGCATCGGCATGCTTAGCACGTCGTTTGGTAGAAATCCACGTGCGCGTTCTGCAAAAAGCACCATTTGCATGCACATCTTGTGGTTTTGCAGAAAACTTCATCCGCGTCTACCAAAAGATGCATGTGCATGCTTAAAACGCGTTTTCGCACAAATGCGTGCGCGGGTGCTAAAAAGAGCAGCATCGGCATGCTTAGCACGTCGTTTGGTAGAAATCCACGTGCGCGTTCTGCAAAAAGCACCATTTGCATGCACATCTTGTGGTTTTGCAGAAAACTTCATCCGCGTCTACCAAAAGATGCATGTGCATGCTTAAAACGCGTTTTCGCACAAATGCGTGCGCGGGTGCTAAAAAGAGCAGCATCGGCATGCTTAGCACGTCGTTTGATAGAAATCCACGTGCGCGTTCTGCCAAAAGCACCATTTGCATGCACATCTTGTGGTTTTGCAGAAAACTTCATCCGCGTCTACCAAAAGATGCATGTGCATGCTTAAAACGCGTTTTCGCACAAATGCGTGCGCGGGTGCTAAAAAGAGCAGCATTGGCTTCTTAGCACGTCGTTTGGTAGAAATCCACGTGCGCGTTCTGCCAAAAGCACCATTTGCATGCACATCTTGTGGTTTAGCAGAAAACTTTATCCGCGTCTACCAAAAGATGCATGTGCATGCTTAAAACGCGTTTTCGCACAAATGCGTGCGCGGGTGCTAAAAAGAGCAGCATCGGCATGCTTAGCACGTCGTTTGGTAGAAATCCACGTGCGCGTTCTGCAAAAAGCACCATTTGCATGCACATCTTGTGGTTTTGCAGAAAACTTCATCCGCGTCTACCAAAAGATGCATGTGCATGCTTAAAACGCGTTTTCGCACAAATGCGTGCGCGGGTGCTAAAAAGAGCAGCATCGGCATGCTTAGCACGTCGTTTGGTAGAAATCCACGTGCGCGTTCTGCAAAAAGCACCATTTGCATGCACATCTTGTGGTTTTGCAGAAAACTTCATCCGCGTCTACCAAAAGATGCATGTGCATGCTTAAAACGCGTTTTCGCACAAATGCGTGCGCGGGTGCTAAAAAGAGCAGCATCGGCATGCTTAGCACGTCGTTTGGTAGAAATCCACGTGCGCGTTCTGCCAAAAGCACCATTTGCATGCACATCTTGTGGTTTTGCAGAAAACTTCATCCGCGTCTACCAAAAGATGCATGTGCATGCTTAAAACGCGTTTTCGCACAAATGCGTGCGCGGGTGCTAAAAAGAGCAGCATCGGCATGCTTAGCACGTCGTTTGGTAGAAATCCACGTGCGCGTTCTGCAAAAAGCACCATTTGCATGCACATCTTGTGGTTTTGCAGAAAACTTCATCCGCGTCTACCAAAAGATGCATGTGCATGCTTAAAACGCGTTTTCGCACAAATGCGTGCGCGGGTACTAAAAAGAGCAGCATCGGCATGCTTAGCACGTCGTTTGGTAGAAATCCACGTGCGCGTTCTGCAAAAAGCACCATTTGCATGCACATATTGTGGTTTTGCAGAAAACTTCATCCGCGTCTACCAAAAGATGCATGTGCATGCTTAAAACGCGTTTTCGCACAAATGCGTGCGCGGGTGCTAAAAAGAGCAGCATCGGCATGCTTAGCACGTCGTTTGGTAGAAATCCACGTGCGCGTTCTGCCAAAAGCACCATTTGCATGCACATCTTGTGGTCTTGCAGAAAACTTCATCCGCGTCTACCAAAAGATGCATGTGCATGCTTAAAACGCGTTTTCGCACAAATCCGTGCGCGGGTGCTAAAAAGAGCAGCATCGGCATGCTTAGCACGTCGTTTGGTAGAAATCCACGTGCGCGTTCTGCAAAAAGCACCATTTGCATGCACATCTTGTGGTTTTGCAGAAAACTTCATCCGCGTCTACCAAAAATGCATGTGCATGCTTAAAACGCGTTTTCGCACAAATCCGTGCGCGGGTGCTAAAAAGAGCAGCATCGGCATGCTTAGCACGTCGTTTGGTAGAAATCCACGTGCGCGTTCTGCCAAAAGCACCATTTGCATGCACATCTTGTGGTTTTGCAGAAAACTTCATCCGCGTCTACCAAAAGATGCATGTGCATGCTTAAAACGCGTTTTCGCACAAATCCGTGCGCGGGTGCTACAAAGAGCAGCATCGGCATGCTTAGCACGTCGTTTGGTAGAAATCCACGTGCGCGTTCTGCAAAAAGCACCATTTGCATGCACATCTTGTGGTTTTGCAGAAAACTTCATCCGCGTCTACCAAAAGATGCATGTGCATGCTTAAAACGCGTTTTCGCACAAATGCGTGCGCGGGTGCTAAAAAGAGCAGCATCGGCATGCTTAGCACGTCGTTTGGTAGAAATCCACGTGCGCGTTCTGCAAAAAGCACCATTTGCATGCACATCTTGTGGTTTTGCAGAAAACTTCATCCGCGTCTACCAAAAGATGCATGTGCATGCTTAAAACGCGTTTTCGCACAAATGCGTGCGCGGGTGCTAAAAAGAGCAGCATCGGCATGCTTAGCACGTCGTTTGGTAGAAATCCACGTGCGCGTTCTGCAAAAAGCACCATTTGCATGCACATCTTGTGGTTTTGCAGAAAACTTCATCCGCGTCTACCAAAAGATGCATGTGCATGCTTAAAACGCGTTTTCGCACAAATGCGTGCGCGGGTGCTAAAAAGAGCAGCATCGGCATGCTTAGCACGTCGTTTGGTAGAAATCCACGTGCGCGTTCTGCCAAAAGCACCATTTGCATGCACATCTTGTGGTTTTGCAGAAAACTTCATCCGCGTCTACCAAAAGATGCATGTGCATGCTTAAAACGCGTTTTCGCACAAATGCCGTGCGCGGGTGCTAAAAAGAGCAGCATTGGCTTCTTAGCACGTCGTTTGGTAGAAATCCACGTGCGCGTTCTGCCAAAAGCACCATTTGCATGCACATCTTGTGGTTTAGCAGAAAACTTTATCCGCGTCTACCAAAAGATGCATGTGCATGCTTAAAACGCGTTTTCGCACAAATGCGTGCGCGGGTGCTAAAAAGAGCAGCATCGGCCATGCTTAGCACGTCGTTTGGTAGAAATCCACGTGCGGCGTTCTGCAAAAAGCACCATTTGCATGCACATCTTGTGGTTTTGCAGAAAACTTCATCCGCGTCTACCAAAAGATGCATGTGCATGCTTAAAACGCGTTTTCGCACAAATGCGTGCGCGGGTTGCTAAAAAGAGCAGCATCGGCATGCTTAGCACGTCGTTTGGTAGAAATCCACGTGCGCGTTCTGCAAAAAGCACCATTTGCATGCACATCTTGTGGTTTTGCAGAAAACTTCATCCGCGTCTACCAAAAGATGCATGTGCATGCTTAAAACGCGTTTTCGCACAAATGCGTGCGCGGGTGCTAAAAAGAGCAGCATCGGCATGCTTAGCACGTCGTTTGGTAGAAATCCACGTGCGCGTTCTGCCAAAAGCACCATTTGCATGCACATCTTGTGGTTTTGCAGAAAACTTCATCCGCGTCTACCAAAAGATGCATGTGCATGCTTAAAACGCGTTTTCGCACAAATGCGTGCGCGGGTGCTAAAAAGAGCAGCATCGGCATGCTTAGCACGTCGTTTGGTAGAAATCCACGTGCGCGTTCTGCAAAAAGCACCATTTGCATGCACATCTTGTGGTTTTGCAGAAAACTTCATCCGCGTCTACCAAAAGATGCATGTGCATGCTTAAAACGCGTTTTCGCACAAATGCGTGCGCGGGTACTAAAAAGAGCAGCATCGGCATGCTTAGCACGTCGTTTGGTAGAAATCCACGTGCGCGTTCTGCAAAAAGCACCATTTGCATGCACATATTGTGGTTTTGCAGAAAACTTCATCCGCGTCTACCAAAAGATGCATGTGCATGCTTAAAACGCGTTTTCGCACAAATGCGTGCGCGGGGTGCTAAAAAGAGCAGCATCGGCATGCTTAGCACGTCGTTTGGTAGAAATCCACGTGCGCGTTCTGCCAAAAGCACCATTTGCATGCACATCTTGTGGTCTTGCAGAAAACTTCATCCGCGTCTACCAAAAGATGCATGTGCATGCTTAAAACGCGTTTTCGCACAAATCCGTGCGCGGGTGCTAAAAAGAGCAGCATCGGCATGCTTAGCACGTCGTTTGGTAGAAATCCACGTGCGCGTTCTGCAAAAAGCACCATTTGCATGCACATCTTGTGGTTTTGCGGAAAACTTCATCCGCGTCTACCAAAAGATGCATGTGCATGCTTAAAACGCGTTTTCGCACAAATGCGTGCGCGGGTGCTAAAAAGAGCAGCATCGGCATGCTTAGCACGTCGTTTGGTAGAAATCCACGTGCGCGTTCTGCAAAAAGCACCATTTGCATGCACATCTTGTGGTTTTGCAGAAAACTTCATCCGCGTCTACCAAAAGATGCATGTGCTTGCTTAAAACGCGTTTTCGCACAAATGCGTGCGCGGGTGCTAAAAAGAGCAGCATCGGCATGCTTAGCACGTCGTTTGGTAGAAATCCACGTGCGCGTTCTGCCAAAAGCACCATTTGTATGCACATCTTGTGGTTTTGCAGAAAACTTCATCCGCGTCTACCAAAAATGCATGTGCATGCTTAAAACGCGTTTTCGCACAAATCCGTGCGCGGGTGCTAAAAAGAGCAGCATCGGCATGCTTAGCACGTCGTTTGGTAGAAATCCACGTGCGCGTTCTGCCAAAGGCACCATTTGCATGCACATCTTGTGGTTTTGCAGAAAACTTCATCCGCGTCTACCAAAAGATGCATGTGCATGCTTAAAACGCGTTTTCGCACAAATGCGTGCGCGGGTGCTAAAAAGAGCAGCATCGGCATGCTTAGCACGTCGTTTGGTAGAAATCCACGTGCGCGTTCTGCAAAAAGCACCATTTGCATGCACATCTTGTGGTTTTGCAGAAAACTTCATCCGCGTCTACCAAAAGATGCATGTGCATGCTTAAAACGCGTTTTCGCACAAATGCGTGCGCGGGTACTAAAAAGAGCAGCATCGGCATGCTTAGCACGTCGTTTGGTAGAAATCCACGTGCGCGTTCTGCAAAAAGCACCATTTTGCATGCACATATTGTGGTTTTGCAGAAAACTTCATCCGCGTCTACCAAAAGATGCATGTGCATGCTTAAAACGCGTTTTCGCACAATGCGTGCGCGGGTGCTAAAAAGAGCAGCATCGGCATGCTTAGCACGTCGTTTGGTAGAAATCCACGTGCGCGTTCTGCCAAAGCACCATTTGCATGCACATCTTGTGGTTTTGCAGAAAACTTCATCCGCGTTCTACCAAAGATGCATGTGCATGCTTAAACGCGTTTTCGCACAAATGCGTGCGCGGGTGCTAAAAAGAGCAGCATCGGCATGCTTAGCACGTCGTTTGGTAGAAATCCACGTGCGCGTTCTGCCAAAAGCACCATTTGCATGCACATCTTGTGGTTTTGCAGATAACTTCATCCGCGTCTACCAAAAGATGCATGTGCATGCTTAAAACGCGTTTTCGCACAAATGCGTGCGCGGGTGCTAAAAAGAGCAGCATCGGCATGCTTAGCACGTCGTTTGGTAGAAATCCACGTGCGCGTTCTGCAAAAAGCACCATTTGCATGCACATATTGTGGTTTTGCAGAAAACTTCATCCGCGTCTACCAAAAGATGCATGTGCATGCTTAAAACGCGTTTTCGCACAAATGCGTGCGCGGGTACTAAAAAGAGCAGCATCGGCATGCTTAGCACGTCGTTTGGTAGAAATCCACGTGCGCGTTCTGCAAAAAGCACCATTTGCATGCACATATTGTGGTTTTGCAGAAAACTTCATCCGCGTCTACCAAAAGATGCATGTGCATGCTTAAAACGCGTTTTCACACAAATGCGTGCGCGGGTGCTAAAAAGAGCAGCATCGGCATGCTTAGCACGTCGTTTGGTAGAAATGCACGTGCGCGTTCTGCCAAAAGCACCATTTGCATGCACATCTTGTGGTTTTGCAGAAAACTTCATCCGCGTCTACCAAAAGATGCATGTGCATGCTTAAAACGCGTTTTCGCACAAATGCGTGCGCGGGTGCTAAAAAGAGCAGCATCGGCATGCTTAGCACGTCGTTTGGTAGAAATCCACGTGCGCGTTCTGCAAAAAGCACCATTTGCATGCACATCTTGTGGTTTTGCAGAAAACTTCATCCGCGTCTACCAAAAGATGCATGTGCATGCTTAAAACGCGTTTTCGCACAAATGCGTGCGCGGGTGCTAAAAAGAGCAGCATCGGCATGCTTAGCACGTCGTTTGGTAGAAATCCACGTGCGCGTTCTGCCAAAAGCACCATTTGCATGCACATCTTGTGGTTTTGCAGAAAACTTCATCCGCGTCTACCAAAAGATGCATGTGCATGCTTAAAACGCGTTTTCGCACAAATCCGTGCGCGGGTGCTAAAAAGAGCAGCATCGGCAAGCTTAGCACGTCGTTTGGTAGAAATCCACGTGCGCGTTCTGCCAAAAGCACCATTTGCGTGCACATCTTGTGGTTTTGCAGAAAACTTCATCCGCGTCTACCAAAAGATGCATGTGCATGCTTAAAACGCGTTTTCGCACAAATGCGTGCGCGGGTGCTAAAAAGAGCAGCATCGGCATGCTTAGCACGTCGTTTGGTAGAAATCCACGTGCGCGTTCTGCCAAAAGCACCATTTGCATGCACATCTTGTGGTTTTGCAGAAAACTTCATCCGCGTCTACCAAAAGATGCATGTGCATGCTTAAAACGCGTTTTCGCACAAATCCGTGCGCGGGTGCTACTAAGAGCAGCATCGGCATGCTTAGCACGTCGTTTGGTAGAAATCCACGTGCGCGTTCTGCAAAAAGCACCATTTGCATGCACATCTTGTGGTTTTGCAGAAAACTTCATCCGCGTCTACCAAAAGATGCATGTGCATGCTTAAAACGCGTTTTCGCACAAATGCGTGCGCGGGTGCTAAAAAGAGCAGCATCGGCATGCTTAGCACGTCGTTTGGTAGAAATCCACGTGCGCGTTCTGCAAAAAGCACCATTTGCATGCACATCTTGTGGTTTTGCAGAAAACTTCATCCGCGTCTACCAAAAGATGCATGTGCATGCTTAAAACGCGTTTTCGCACAAATGCGTGCGCGGGTGCTAAAAAGAGCAGCATCGGCATGCTTAGCACGTCGTTTGGTAGAAATCCACGTGCGCGTTCTGCCAAAAGCACCATTTGCATGCACATCTTGTGGTTTTGCAGAAAACTTCATCCGCGTCTACCAAAAGATGCATGTGCATGCTTAAAACGCGTTTTCGCACAAATGCGTGCGCGGGTGCTAAAAAGAGCAGCATTGGCTTCTTAGCACGTCGTTTGGTAGAAATCCACGTGCGCGTTCTGCCAAAAGCACCATTTGCATGCACATCTTGTGGTTTTGCAGAAAACTTTATCCGCGTCTACCAAAAGATGCATGTGCATGCTTAAAACGCGTTTTCGCACAAATGCGTGCGCGGGTGCTAAAAAGAGCAGCATCGGCATGCTTAGCACGTCGTTTGGTAGAAATCCACGTGCGCGTTCTGCAAAAAGCACCATTTGCATGCACATCTTGTGGTTTTGCAGAAAACTTCATCCGCGTCTACCAAAAGATGCATGTGCATGCTTAAAACGCGTTTTCGCACAAATGCGTGCGCGGGTGCTAAAAAGAGCAGCATCGGCATGCTTAGCACGTCGTTTGGTAGAAATCCACGTGCGCGTTCTGCAAAAAGCACCATTTGCATGCACATCTTGTGGTTTTGCAGAAAACTTCATCCGCGTCTACCAAAAGATGCATGTGCATGCTTAAAACGCGTTTTCGCACAAATGCGTGCGCGGGTGCTAAAAAGAGCAGCATCGGCATGCTTAGCACGTCGTTTGGTAGAAATCCACGTGCGCGTTCTGCAAAAAGCACCATTTGCATGCACATCTTGTGGTTTTGCAGAAAACTTCATCCGCGTCTACCAAAAGATGCATGTGCATGCTTAAAACGCGTTTTCGCACAAATGCGTGCGCGGGTACTAAAAAGAGCAGCATCGGCATGCTTAGCACGTCGTTTGGTAGAAATCCACGTGCGCGTTCTGCAAAAAGCACCATTTGCATGCACATATTGTGGTTTTGCAGAAAACTTCATCCGCGTCTACCAAAAGATGCATGTGCATGCTTAAAACGCGTTTTCGCACAAATGCGTGCGCGGGTGCTAAAAAGAGCAGCATCGGCATGCTTAGCACGTCGTTTGGTAGAAATCCACGTGCGCGTTCTGCCAAAAGCACCATTTGCATGCACATCTTGTGGTTTTGCAGAAAACTTCATCCGCGTCTACCAAAAGATGCATGTGCATGCTTAAAACGCGTTTTCGCACAAATCCGTGCGCGGGTGCTAAAAAGAGCAGCATCGGCATGCTTAGCACGTCGTTTGGTAGAAATCCACGTGCGCGTTCTGCAAAAAGCACCATTTGCATGCACATCTTGTGGTTTTGCAGAAAACTTCATCCGCGTCTACCAAAAGATGCATGTGCATGCTTAAAACGCGTTTTCGCACAAATGCGTGCGCGGGTGCTAAAAAGAGCAGCATCGGCATGCTTAGCACGTCGTTTGGTAGAAATCCACGTGCGCGTTCTGCAAAAAGCACCATTTGCATGCACATCTTGTGGTTTTGCAGAAAACTTCATCCGCGTCTACCAAAAGATGCATGTGCTTGCTTAAAACGCGTTTTCGCACAAATGCGTGCGCGGGTGCTAAAAAGAGCAGCATCGGCATGCTTAGCACGTCGTTTGGTAGAAATCCACGTGCGCGTTCTGCCAAAAGCACCATTTGTATGCACATCTTGTGGTTTTGCAGAAAACTTCATCCGCGTCTACCAAAAATGCATGTGCATGCTTAAAACGCGTTTTCGCACAAATCCGTGCGCGGGTGCTAAAAAGAGCAGCATCGGCATGCTTAGCACGTCGTTTGGTAGAAATCCACGTGCGCGTTCTGCCAAAAGCACCATTTGCATGCACATCTTGTGGTTTTGCAGAAAACTTCATCCGCGTCTACCAAAAGATGCATGTGCATGCTTAAAACGCGTTTTCGCACAAATGCGTGCGCGGGTGCTAAAAAGAGCAGCATCGGCATGCTTAGCACGTCGTTTGGTAGAAATCCACGTGCGCGTTCTGCAAAAAGCACCATTTGCATGCACATCTTGTGGTTTTGCAGAAAACTTCATCCGCGTCTACCAAAAGATGCATGTGCATGCTTAAAACGCGTTTTCGCACAAATGCGTGCGCGGGTACTAAAAAGAGCAGCATCGGCATGCTTAGCACGTCGTTTGGTAGAAATCCACGTGCGCGTTCTGCAAAAAGCACCATTTGCATGCACATATTGTGGTTTTGCAGAAAACTTCATCCGCGTCTACCAAAAGATGCATGTGCATGCTTAAAACGCGTTTTCGCACAAATGCGTGCGCGGGTGCTAAAAAGAGCAGCATCGGCATGCTTAGCACGTCGTTTGGTAGAAATCCACGTGCGCGTTCTGCCAAAAGCACCATTTGCATGCACATCTTGTGGTTTTGCAGAAAACTTCATCCGCGTCTACCAAAAGATGCATGTGCATGCTTAAAACGCGTTTTCGCACAAATGCGTGCGCGGGTGCTAAAAAGAGCAGCATCGGCATGCTTAGCACGTCGTTTGGTAGAAATCCACGTGCGCGTTCTGCTAAAAGCACCATTTGCATGCATATCTTGTGGTTTTGCAGATAACTTCATCCGCGTCTACCAAAAGATGCATGTGCATGCTTAAAACGCGTTTTCGCACAAATGCGTGCGCGGGTGCTAAAAAGAGCAGCATCGGCATGCTTAGCACGTCGTTTGGTAGAAATCCACGTGCGCGTTCTGCAAAAAGCACCATTTGCATGCACATATTGTGGTTTTGCAGAAAACTTCATCCGCGTCTACCAAAAGATGCATGTGCATGCTTAAAACGCGTTTTCGCACAAATGCGTGCGCGGGTACTAAAAAGAGCAGCATCGGCATGCTTAGCACGTCGTTTGGTAGAAATCCACGTGCGCGTTCTGCAAAAAGCACCATTTGCATGCACATATTGTGGTTTTGCAGAAAACTTCATCCGCGTCTACCAAAAGATGCATGTGCATGCTTAAAACGCGTTTTCGCACAAATGCGTGCGCGGGTGCTAAAAAGAGCAGCATCGGCATGCTTAGCACGTCGTTTGGTAGAAATGCACGTGCGCGTTCTGCCAAAAGCACCATTTGCATGCACATCTTGTGGTTTTGCAGAAAACTTCATCCGCGTCTACCAAAAGATGCATGTGCATGCTTAAAACGCGTTTTCGCACAAATGCGTGCGCGGGTGCTAAAAAGAGCAGCATCGGCATGCTTAGCACGTCGTTTGGTAGAAATCCACGTGCGCGTTCTGCCAAAAGCACCATTTGTATGCACATCTTGTGGTTTTGCAGAAAACTTCATCCGCGTCTACCAAAAATGCATGTGCATGCTTAAAACGCGTTTTCGCACAAATCCGTGCGCGGGTGCTAAAAAGAGCAGCATCGGCATGCTTAGCACGTCGTTTGGTAGAAATCCACGTGCGCGTTCTGCCAAAAGCACCATTTGCATGCACATCTTGTGGTTTTGCAGAAAACTTCATCCGCGTCTACCAAAAGATGCATGTGCATGCTTAAAACGCGTTTTCGCACAAATCCGTGCGCGGGTGCTACAAAGAGCAGCATCGGCATGCTTAGCACGTCGTTTGGTAGAAATCCACGTGCGCGTTCTGCAAAAAGCACCATTTGCATGCACATCTTGTGGTTTTGCAGAAAACTTCATCCGCGTCTACCAAAAGATGCATGTGCATGCTTAAAACGCGTTTTCGCACAAATGCGTGCGCGGGTGCTAAAAAGAGCAGCATCGGCATGCTTAGCACGTCGTTTGGTAGAAATCCACGTGCGCGTTCTGCCAAAAGCACCATTTGCATGCACATCTTGTGGTTTTGCAGAAAACTTCATCCGCGTCTACCAAAAGATGCATGTCCATGCTTAAAACGCGTTTTCGCACAAATGCGTGCGCGGGTGCTAAAAAGAGCAGCATCGGCATGCTTAGCACGTCGTTTGGTAGAAATCCACGTGCGCGTTCTGCTAAAAGCACCATTTGCATGCATATCTTGTGGTTTTGCAGATAACTTCATCCGCGTCTACCAAAAGATGCATGTGCATGCTTAAAACGCGTTTTCGCACAAATGCGTGCGCGGGTGCTAAAAAGAGCAGCATCGGCATGCTTAGCACGTCGTTTGGTAGAAATCCACGTGCGCGTTCTGCAAAAAGCACCATTTGCATGCACATCTTGTGGTTTTGCAGAAAACTTCATCCGCGTCTACCAAAAGATGCATGTGCATGCTTAAAACGCGTTTTCGCACAAATGCGTGCGCGGGTGCTAAAAAGAGCAGCATCGACATGCTTAGCACGTCGTTTGGTAGAAATCCACGTGCGCGTTCTGCAAAAAGCACCATTTGCATGCACATCTTGTGGTTTTGCAGAAAACTTCATCCGCGTCTACCAAAAGATCCATGTGCATGCTTAAAACGCGTTTTCGCACAAATGCGTGCGCGGGTGCTAAAAAGAGCAGCATCGGCATGCTTAGCACGTCGTTTGGTAGAAATCCACGTGCGCGTTCTGCCAAAAGCACCATTTGCATGCACATCTTGTGGTTTTGCAGAAAACTTCATCCGCGTCTACCAAAAGATGCATATGCATGCTTAAAACGCGTTTTCGCACAAATGCGTGCGCGGGTGCTAAAAAGAGCAGCATCGGCATGCTTAGCACGTCGTTTGGTAGAAATCCACGTGCGTGTTCTGCAAAAAGCACCATTTGCATGCACATCTTGTGGTTTTGCAGAAAACTTCATCCGCGTCTACCAAAAGATGCATGTGCATGCTTAAAGCGCGTTTTCGCACAAATGCGTGCGCGGGTGCTAAAAAGAGCAGCATCGGCATGCTTAGCACGTCGTTTGGTAGAAATCCACGTGCGCGTTCTGCCAAAAGCACCATTTGCATGCACATCTTGTGGTTTTGCAGAAAACTTCATCCGCGTCTACCAAAAGATCCCTGTGCTTGCTTAAAACGCGTTTTCGCACAAATGCGTGCGCGGGTGCTAAAAAGAGCAGCATCGGCATGCTTAGCACGTCGTTTGGTAGAAATCCACGTGCGCGTTCTGCAAAAAGCACCATTTGCATGCACATCTTGTGGTTTTGCAGAAAACTTCATCCGCGTCTACCAAAAATGCATGTGCATGCTTAAAACGCGTTTTCGCACAAATCCGTGCGCGGGTGCTAAAAAGAGCAGCATCGGCATGCTTAGCACGTCGTTTGGTATAAATCCACGTGCGCGTTCTGCCAAAAGCACCATTTGCATGTACAACTTGTGGTTTTGCAGAAAACTTCATCCGCGTCTACCAAAAGATGCATGTGCATGCTTAAAACGCGTTTTCGCACAAATGCGTGCGCGGGTGCTAAAAAGAGCAGCATCGGCATGCTTAGCACGTCGTTTGGTAGAAATCCACGTGCGCGTTCTGCCAAAAGCACCATTTGCATGCACATGTTGTGGTTTTGCAGAAAACTTCATCCGCGTCTACCAAAAGATGCATGTGCATGCTTAAAACGCGTTTTCGCACAAATGCGTGCGCGGGTGCTAAAAAGAGCAGCATCGGCATGCTTAGCACGTCGTTTGGTAGAAATCCACGTGCGCGTTCTGCCAAAAGCACCATTTGCATGCACATGTTGTGGTTTTGCAGAAAACTTCATCCGCGTCTACCAAAAGATGCATGTGCATGCTTAAAACGCGTTTTCGCACAAATCCGTGCGCGGGTGCTAAAAAGAGCAGCATCGGCATGCTTAGCCCGTCGTTTGGTAGAAATCCATGTGCGCGTTCTGCAAAAAGCACCATTTGCATGCACATCTTGTGGTTTTGCAGAAAACTTCATCCGCGTCTACCAAAAGATGCATGTGCATGCTTAAAACGCGTTTTCGCACAAATGCGTGCGCGGGTGCTAAAAAGAGCAGCATCGGCATGCTTAGCACGTCGTTTGGTAGAAATCCACGTGCGCGTTCTGCCAAAAGCACCATTTGCATGCACATCTTGTGGTTTTGCAGAAAACTTCATCCGCGTCTACCAAAAGATGCATGTGCATGCTTAAAACGCGTTTTCGCACAAATCCGTGCGCGGGTGCTAAAAAGAGCAGCATCGGCATGCTTAGCACGTCGTTTGGTAGAAATCCACGTGCGCGTTCTGCAAAAAGCACCATTTGCATGCACATCTTGTGGTTTTGCAGAAAACTTCATCCGCGTCTACCAAAAGATGCATGTACATGCTTAAAACGCGTTTTCGCACAAATGCGTGCGCGGGTGCTAAAAAGAGCAGCATCGGCATGCTTAGCACGTCGTTTGGTAGAAATCCACGTGCGCGTTCTGCAAAAAGCACAATTTGCATGCACATCTTGTGGTTTTCAGAAAACTTCATCCGCGTCTACCAAAAGATGCATGTGCATGCTTAAAACGCGTTTTCGCACAAATGCGTGCGCGGGTGCTAAAAAGAGCAGCATCGGCATGCTTAGCACGTCGTTTGGTAGAAATCCACGTGCGCGTTCTGCCAAAAGCACCATTTGCATGCACATCTCGTGGTTTTGCAGAAAACTTCATCCGCGTCTACCAAAAGATCCCTGTGCTTGCTTAAAACGCGTTTTCGCACAAATGCGTGCGCGGGTGCTAAAAAGAGCAGCATCGGCATGCTTAGCACGTCGTTTGGTAGAAATCCACGTGCGCGTTCTGCAAAAAGCACCATTTGCATGCACATCTTGTGGTTTTGCAGAAAACTTCATCCGCGTCTACCAAAAATGCATGTGCATGCTTAAAACGCGTTTTCGCACAAATCCGTGCGCGGGTGCTAAAAAGAGCAGCATCGGCATGCTTAGCACGTCGTTTGGTATAAATCCACGTGCGCGTTCTGCCAAAAGCACCATTTGCATGTACATCTTGTGGTTTTGCAGAAAACTTCATCCGCGTCTACCAAAAGATGCATGTGCATGCTTAAAACGCGTTTTCGCACAAATGCGTGCGCGGGTGCTAAAAAGAGCAGCATCGGCATGCTTAGCACGTCGTTTGGTAGAAATCCACGTGCGCGTTCTGCCAAAAGCACCATTTGCATGCACATGTTGTGGTTTTGCAGAAAACTTCATCCGCGTCTACCAAAAGATGCATGTGCATGCTTAAAACGCGTTTTCGCACAAATGCGTGCGCGGGTGCTAAAAAGAGCAGCATCGGCATGCTTAGCACGTCGTTTGGTAGAAATCCATGTGCGCGTTCTGCAAAAAGCACCATTTGCATGCACATCTTGTGGTTTTGCAGAAAACTTCATCCGCGTCTACCAAAAGATGCATGTGCATGCTTAAAACGCGTTTTCGCACAAATGCGTGCGCGGGTGCTAAAAAGAGCAGCATCGGCATGCTTAGCACGTCGTTTGGTAGAAATCCACGTGCGCGTTCTGCAAAAAGCACCATTTGCATGCACATCTTGTGGTTTTGCAGAAAACTTCATCCGCGTCTACCAAAAGATGCATGTGCATGCTTAAAACGCGTTTTCGCACAAATGCGTGCGCGGGTGCTAAAAAGAGCAGCATCGGCATGCTTAGCACGTCGTTTGGTAGAAATCTACGTGCGCGTTCTGCCAAAAGCACCATTTGCATGCACATCTTGTGGTTTTGCAGAAAACTTCATCCGCGTCTACCAAAAGATGCATGTGCATGCTTAAAACGCGTTTTCGCACAAATGCGTGCGCGGTTGCTAAAAAGAGCAGCATCGGCATGCTTAGCACGTCGTTTGGTAGAAATCCACGTGCGCGTTCTGCAAAAAGCACCATTTGCATGCACATCTTGTGGTTTTGCAGAAAACTTCATCCGCGTCTACCAAAAGATGCATGTGCATGCTTAAAACGCGTTTTCGCACAAATGCGTGCGCAGGTACTAAAAAGAGCAGCATCGGCATGCTTAGCACGTCGTTTGGTAGAAATCCACGTGCGCGTTCTGCAAAAAGCACCATTTGCATGCACATATTGTGGTTTTGCAGAAAACTTCATCCGCGTCTACCAAAAGATGCATGTGCATGCTTAAAACGCGTTTTCGCACAAATGCGTGCGCGGGTGCTAAAAAGAGCAGCATCGGCATGCTTAGCACGTCGTTTGGTAGAAATCCACGTGCGCGTTCTGCCAAAAGCACCATTTGCATGCACATCTTGTGGTTTTGCAGAAAACTTCATCCGCGTCTACCAAAAGATGCATGTGCATGCTTAAAACGCGTTTTCGCACAAATCCGTGCGCGGGTGCTAAAAAGAGCAGCATCGGCATGCTTAGCACGTCGTTTGGTAGAAATCCACGTGCGCGTTCTGCAAAAAGCACCATTTGCATGCACATCTTGTGGTTTTGCAGAAAACTTCATCCGCGTCTACCAAAAGATGCATGTGCATGCTTAAAACGCGTTTTCGCACAAATGCGTGCGCGGGTGCTAAAAAGAGCAGCATCGGCATCCTTAGCACGTCGTTTGGTAGAAATCCACGTGCGCGTTCTGCCAAAAGCACCATTTGCATGCACATCTTGTGGTTTTGCAGAAAACTTCATCCGCGTCTACCAAAAGATGCATGTGCTTGCTTAAAACGCGTTTTCGCACAAATGCGTGCGCGGGTGCTAAAAAGAGCAGCATCGGCATCCTTAGCACGTCGTTTGGTAGAAATCCACGTGCGCGTTCTGCCAAAAGCACCATTTGCATGCACATCTTGTGGTTTTGCAGAAAACTTCATCCGCGTCTACCAAAAGATGCATGTGCTTGCTTAAAACGCGTTTTCGCACAAATGCGTGCGCGGGTGCTAAAAAGAGCAGCATCGGCATGCTTAGCACGTCGTTTGGTAGAAATCCACGTGCGCGTTCTGCCAAAAGCACCATTTGTATGCACATCTTGTGGTTTTGCAGAAAACTTCATCCGCGTCTACCAAAAATGCATGTGCATGCTTAAAACGCGTTTTCGCACAAATCCGTGCGCGGGTGCTAAAAAGAGCAGCATCGGCATGCTTGTCGTTTGGTAGAAATCCACATGCGCGTTCTGCCAAAAGCACCATTTGCATGCACATCTTGTGGTTTTGCAGAAAACTTCATCCGCGTCTACCAAAAGATGCATGTGCATGCTTAAAACGCGTTTTCGCACAAATGCGTGCGCGGGTGCTAAAAAGAGCAGCATCGGCATGCTTAGCACGTCGTTTGGTAGAAATCCACGTGCGCGTTCTGCCAAAAGCACCATTTGCATGCACATCTTGTGGTTTTGCAGAAAACTTCATCCGCGTCTACCAAAAGATGCATGTGCATGCTTAAAACGCGTTTTCGCACAAATCCGTGCGCGGGTGCTAAAAAGAGCAGCATCGGCATGCTTAGCACGTCGTTTGGTAGAAATCCACGTGCGCGTTCTGCAAAAAGCACCATTTGCATGCACATCTTGTGGTTTTGCAGAAAACTTCATCCGCGTCTACCAAAAGATGCATGTGCATGCTTAAAACGCGTTTTCGCACAAATGCGTGCGCGGGTGCTAAAAAGAGCAGCATCGGCATGCTTAGCACGTCGTTTGGTAGAAATCCACGTGCGCGTTCTGCAAAAAGCACCATTTGCATGCACATCTTGTGGTTTTGCAGAAAACTTCATCCGCGTCTACCAAAAGATGCATGTGCATGCTTAAAACGCGTTTTCGCACAAATGCGTGCGCGGGTGCTAAAAAGAGCAGCATCGGCATCCTTAGCACGTCGTTTGGTAGAAATCCACGTGCGCGTTCTGCCAAAAGCACCATTTGCATGCACATCTTGTGGTTTTGCAGAAAACTTCATCCGCGTCTACCAAAAGATGCATGTGCTTGCTTAAAACGCGTTTTCGCACAAATGCGTGCGCGGGTGCTAAAAAGAGCAGCATCGGCATGCTTAGCACGTCGTTTGGTAGAAATCCACGTGCGCGTTCTGCCAAAAGCACCATTTGTATGCACATCTTGTGGTTTTGCAGAAAACTTCATCCGCGTCTACCAAAAATGCATGTGCATGCTTAAAACGCGTTTTCGCACAAATCCGTGCGCGGGTGCTAAAAAGAGCAGCATCGGCATGCTTGTCGTTTGGTAGAAATCCACATGCGCGTTCTGCCAAAAGCACCATTTGCATGCACATCTTGTGGTTTTGCAGAAAACTTCATCCGCGTCTACCAAAAGATGCATGTGCATGCTTAAAACGCGTTTTCGCACAAATCCGTGCGCGGGTACTAAAAAGAGCAGCATCGGCATGCTTAGCACGTCGTTTGGTAGAAATCCACGTGCGCGTTCTGCAAAAAGCACCATTTGCATGCACATCTTGTGGTTTTGCAGAAAACTTCATCCGCGTCTACCAAAAGATGCATGTGCATGCTTAAAACGCGTTTTCGCACAAATGCGTGCGCGGGTGCTAAAAAGAGCAGCATCGGCATCCTTAGCACGTCGTTTGGTAGAAATCCACGTGCGCGTTCTGCCAAAAGCACCATTTGCATGCACATCTTGTGGTTTTGCAGAAAACTTCATCCGCGTCTACCAAAAGATGCATGTGCTTGCTTAAAACGCGTTTTCGCACAAATGCGTGCGCGGGTGCTAAAAAGAGCAGCATCGGCATGCTTAGCACGTCGTTTGGTAGAAATCCACGTGCGCGTTCTGCCAAAAGCACCATTTGTATGCACATCTTGTGGTTTTGCAGAAAACTTCATCCGCGTCTACCAAAAATGCATGTGCATGCTTAAAACGCGTTTTCGCACAAATCCGTGCGCGGGTGCTAAAAAGAGCAGCATCGGCATGCTTGTCGTTTGGTAGAAATCCACATGCGCGTTCTGCCAAAAGCACCATTTGCATGCACATCTTGTGGTTTTGCAGAAAACTTCATCCGCGTCTACCAAAAGATGCATGTGCATGCTTAAAACGCGTTTTCGCACAAATCCGTGCGCGGGTGCTAAAAAGAGCAGCATCGGCATGCTTAGCACGTCGTTTGGTAGAAATCCACGTGCGCGTTCTGCAAAAAGCACCATTTCCATGCACATCTTGTGGTTTTGCAGAAAACTTCATCCGCGTCTACCAAAAGATGCATGTGCATGCTTAAAACGCGTTTTCGCACAAATGCGTGCGCGGGTGCTAAAAAGAGCAGCATCGGCATGCTTAGCACGTCGTTTGGTAGAAATCCACGTGCGCGTTCTGCAAAAAGCACCATTTGCATGCACATCTTGTGGTTTTGCAGAAAACTTCATCCGCGTCTACCAAAAGATGCATGTGCATGCTTAAAACGCGTTTTCGCACAATTTGCATGCACATCTTGTGGTTTTGCAGAAAACTTCATCCGCGTCTACCAAAAGATGCATGTGCATGCTTAAAACGCGTTTTCGCACAAATGCGTGCGCGGGTGCTAAAAAAAGCAGCATCGGCATCCTTAGCACGTCGTTTGGTAGAAATCCACGTGCGCGTTCTGCCAAAAGCACCATTTGCATGCACATCTTGTGGTTTTGCAGAAAACTTCATCCGCGTCTACCAAAAGATGCATGTGCTTGCTTAAAACGCGTTTTCGCACAAATGCGTGCGCGGGTGCTAAAAAGAGCAGCATCGGCATGCTTAGCACGTCGTTTGGTAGAAATCCACGTGCGCGTTCTGCCAAAAGCACCATTTGTATGCACATCTTGTGGTTTTGCAGAAAACTTCATCCGCGTCTACCAAAAATGCATGTGCATGCTTAAAACGCGTTTTCGCACAAATCCGTGCGCGGGTGCTAAAAAGAGTAGCATCGGCATGCTTGTCGTTTGGTAGAAATCCACATGCGCGTTCTGCCAAAAGCACCATTTGCATGCACATCTTGTGGTTTTGCAGAAAACTTCATCCGCGTCTACCAAAAGATGCATGTGCATGCTTAAAACGCGTTTTCGCACAAATGCGTGCGCGGGTGCTAAAAAGAGCAGCATCGGCATGCTTAGCACGTCGTTTGGTAGAAATCCACGTGCGCGTTCTGCCAAAAGCACCATTTGCATGCACATCTTGTGGTTTTGCAGAAAACTTCATCCGCGTCTACCAAAAGATGCATGTGCATGCTTAAAACGCGTTTTCGCACAAATGCGTGCGCGGGTGCTAAAAAGAGCAGCATCGGCATGCTTAGCACGTCGTTTGGTAGAAATCCACGTGCGCGTTCTGCAAAAAGCACCATTTGCATGCACATCTTGTGGTTTTGCAGAAAACTTCATCCGCGTCTACCAAAAGATGCATGTGCATGCTTAAAACGCGTTTTCGCAGAAATGCGTGCGCGGGTGCTAAAAAGAGCAGCATCGGCATGCTTAGCACGTCGTTTGGTAGAAATCTACGTGCGCGTTCTGCCAAAAGCACCATTTGCATGCACATCTTGTGGTTTTGCAGAAAACTTCATCCGCGTCTACCAAAAGATGCATGTGCATGCTTAAAACGCGTTTTCGCACAAATGCGTGCGCGGTTGCTAAAAAGAGCAGCATCGGCATGCTTAGCACGTCGTTTGGTAGAAATCCACGTGCGCGTTCTGCAAAAAGCACCATTTGCATGCACATCTTGTGGTTTTGCAGAAAACTTCATCCGCGTCTACCAAAAGATGCATGTGCATGCTTAAAACGCGTTTTCGCACAAATGCGTGCGCGGGTACTAAAAAGAGCAGCATCGGCATGCTTAGCACGTCGTTTGCTAGAAATCCACGTGCGCGTTCTGCAAAAAGCACCATTTGCATGCACATATTGTGGTTTTGCAGAAAACTTCATCCGCGTCTACCAAAAGATGCATGTGCATGCTTAAAACGCGTTTTCGCACAAATGCGTGCGCGGGTGCTAAAAAGAGCAGCATCGGCATGCTTAGCACGTCGTTTGGTAGAAATCCACGTGCGCGTTCTGCCAAAAGCACCATTTGCATGCACATCTTGTGGTTTTGCAGAAAACTTCATCCGCGTCTACCAAAAGATGCATGTGCATGCTTAAAACGCGTTTTCGCACAAATCCGTGCGCGGGTGCTAAAAAGAGCAGCATCGGCATGCTTAGCACGTCGTTTGGTAGAAATCCACGTGCGCGTTCTGCAAAAAGCACCATTTGCATGCACATCTTGTGGTTTTGCAGAAAACTTCATCCGCGTCTACCAAAAGATGCATGTGCATGCTTAAAACGCGTTTTCGCACAAATGCGTGCGCGGGTGCTAAAAAGAGCAGCATCGGCATGCTTAGCACGTCGTTTGGTAGAAATCCACGTGCGCGTTCTGCAAAAAGCACCATTTGCATGCACATCTTGTGGTTTTGCAGAAAACTTCATCCGCGTCTACCAAAAGATGCATGTGCATGCTTAAAACGCGTTTTCGCACAAATGCGTGCGCGGGTGCTAAAAAGAGCAGCATCGGCATCCTTAGCACGTCGTTTGGTAGAAATCCACGTGCGCGTTCTGCCAAAAGCACCATTTGCATGCACATCTTGTGGTTTTGCAGAAAACTTCATCCGCGTCTACCAAAAGATGCATGTGCTTGCTTAAAACGCGTTTTCGCACAAATGCGTGCGCGGGTGCTAAAAAGAGCAGCATCGGCATGCTTAGCACGTCGTTTGGTAGAAATCCACGTGCGCGTTCTGCCAAAAGCACCATTTGTATGCACATCTTGTGGTTTTGCAGAAAACTTCATCCGCGTCTACCAAAAATGCATGTGCATGCTTAAAACGCGTTTTCGCACAAATCCGTGCGCGGGTGCTAAAAAGAGCAGCATCGGCATGCTTGTCGTTTGGTAGAAATCCACATGCGCGTTCTGCCAAAAGCACCATTTGCATGCACATCTTGTGGTTTTGCAGAAAACTTCATCCGCGTCTACCAAAAGATGCATGTGCATGCTTAAAACGCGTTTTCGCACAAATGCGTGCGCGGGTGCTAAAAAGAGCAGCATCGGCATGCTTAGCACGTCGTTTGGTAGAAATCCACGTGCGCGTTCTGCCAAAAGCACCATTTGCATGCACATCTTGTGGTTTTGCAGAAAACTATATCCGCGTCTACCAAAAGATGCATGTGCATGCTTAAAACGCGTTTTCGCACAAATCCGTGCGCGGGTGCTAAAAAGAGCAGCATCGGCATGCTTAGCACGTCGTTTGGTAGAAATCCACGTGCGCGTTCTGCAAAAAGCACCATTTGCATGCACATCTTGTGGTTTTGCAGAAAACTTCATCCGCGTCTACCAAAAGATGCATGTGCATGCTTAAAACGCGTTTTCGCACAAATGCGTGCGCGGGTGCTAAAAAGAGCAGCATCGGCATGCTTAGCACGTCGTTTGGTAGAAATCCACGTGCGCGTTCTGCAAAAAGCACCATTTGCATGCACATCTTGTGGTTTTGCAGAAAACTTCATCCGCGTCTACCAAAAGATGCATGTGCATGCTTAAAACGCGTTTTCGCACAAATGCGTGCGCGGGTGCTAAAAAGAGCAGCATCGGCATCCTTAGCACGTCGTTTGGTAGAAATCCACGTGCGCGTTCTGCCAAAAGCACCATTTGCATGCACATCTTGTGGTTTTGCAGAAAACTTCATCCGCGTCTACCAAAAGATGCATGTGCTTGCTTAAAACGCGTTTTCGCACAAATGCGTGCGCGGGTGCTAAAAAGAGCAGCATCGGCATGCTTAGCACGTCGTTTGGTAGAAATCCACGTGCGCGTTCTGCCAAAAGCACCATTTGTATGCACATCTTGTGGTTTTGCAGAAAACTTCATCCGCGTCTAACAAAAATGCATGTGCATGCTTAAAACGCGTTTTCGCACAAATCCGTGCGCGGGTGCTAAAAAGAGCAGCATCGGCATGCTTGTCGTTTGGTAGAAATCCACATGCGCGTTCTGCCAAAAGCACCATTTGCATGCACATCTTGTGGTTTTGCAGAAAACTTCATCCGCGTCTACCAAAAGATGCATGTGCATGCTTAAAACGCGTTTTCGCACAAATCCGTGCGCGGGTACTAAAAAGAGCAGCATCGGCATGCTTAGCACGTCGTTTGGTAGAAATCCACGTGCGCGTTCTGCAAAAAGCACCATTTGCATGCACATATTGTGGTTTTGCAGAAAACTTCATCCGCGTCTACCAAAAGATGCATGTGCATGCTTAAAACGCGTTTTCGCACAAATGCGTGCGCGGGTGCTAAAAAGAGCAGCATCGGCATGCTTAGCACGTCGTTTGGTAGAAATCCACGTGCGCGTTCTGCCAAAAGCACCATTTGCATGCACATCTTGTGGTTTTGCAGAAAACTTCATCCGCGTCTACCAAAAGATGCATGTGCTTGCTTAAAACGCGTTTTCGCACAAATGCGTGCGCGGGTGCTAAAAAGAGCAGCATCGGCATGCTTAGCACGTCGTTTGGTAGAAATCCACGTGCGCGTTCTGCCAAAAGCACCATTTGTATGCACATCTTGTGGTTTTGCAGAAAACTTCATCCGCGTCTACCAAAAATGCATGTGCATGCTTAAAACGCGTTTTCGCACAAATCCGTGCGCGGGTGCTAAAAAGAGCAGCATCGGCATGCTTGTCGTTTGGTAGAAATCCACATGCGCGTTCTGCCAAAAGCACCATTTGCATGCACATCTTGTGGTTTTGCAGAAAACTTCATCCGCGTCTACCAAAAGATGCATGTGCATGCTTAAAACGCGTTTTCGCACAAATCCGTGCGCGGGTACTAAAAAGAGCAGCATCGGCATGCTTAGCACGTCGTTTGGTAGAAATCCACGTGCGCGTTCTGCAAAAAGCACCATTTGCATGCACATATTGTGGTTTTGCAGAAAACTTCATCCGCGTCTACCAAAAGATGCATGTGCATGCTTAAAACGCGTTTTCGCACAAATGCGTGCGCGGGTGCTAAAAAGAGCAGCATCGGCATGCTTAGCACGTCGTTTGGTAGAAATCCACGTGCGCGTTCTGCCAAAAGCACCATTTGCATGCACATCTTGTGGTTTTGCAGAAAACTTCATCCGCGTCTACCAAAAGATGCATGTGCATGCTTAAAACGCGTTTTCGCACAAATCCGTGCGCGGGTGCTAAAAAGAGCAGCATCGGCATGCTTAGCACGTCGTTTGGTAGAAATCCACGTGCGCGTTCTGCAAAAAGCACCATTTGCATGCACATCTTGTGGTTTTGCAGAAAACTTCATCCGCGTCTACCAAAAGATGCATGTGCATGCTTAAAACGCGTTTTCGCACAAATGCGTGCGCGGGTGCTAAAAAGAGCAGCATCGGCATGCTTAGCACGTCGTTTGGTAGAAATCCACGTGCGCGTTCTGCAAAAAGCACCATTTGCATGCACATCTTGTGGTTTTGCAGAAAACTTCATCCGCGTCTACCAAAAGATGCATGTGCATGCTTAAAACGCGTTTTCGCACAAATGCGTGCGCGGGTGCTAAAAAGAGCAGCATCGGCATCCTTAGCACGTCGTTTGGTAGAAATCCACGTGCGCGTTCTGCCAAAAGCACCATTTGCATGCACATCTTGTGGTTTTGCAGAAAACTTCATCCGCGTCTACCAAAAGATGCATGTGCTTGCTTAAAACGCGTTTTCGCACAAATGCGTGCGCGGGTGCTAAAAAGAGCAGCATCGGCATGCTTAGCACGTCGTTTGGTAGAAATCCACGTGCGCGTTCTGCCAAAAGCACCATTTGTATGCACATCTTGTGGTTTTGCAGAAAACTTCATCCGCGTCTACCAAAAATGCATGTGCATGCTTAAAACGCGTTTTCGCACAAATCCGTGCGCGGGTGCTAAAAAGAGTAGCATCGGCATGCTTGTCGTTTGGTAGAAATCCACATGCGCGTTCTGCCAAAAGCACCATTTGCATGCACATCTTGTGGTTTTGCAGAAAACTTCATCCGCGTCTACCAAAAGATGCATGTGCATGCTTAAAACGCGTTTTCGCACAAATGCGTGCGCGGGTGCTAAAAAGAGCAGCATCGGCATGCTTAGCACGTCGTTTGGTAGAAATCCACGTGCGCGTTCTGCCAAAAGCACCATTTGCATGCACATCTTGTGGTTTTGCAGAAAACTTCATCCGCGTCTACCAAAAGATGCACGTGCATGCTTAAAACGCGTTTTCGCACAAATGCGTGCGCGGGTGCTAAAAAGAGCAGCATCGGCATGCTTAGCACGTCGTTTGGTAGAAATCCACGTGCGCGTTCTGCAAAAAGCACCATTTGCATGCACATCTTGTGGTTTTGCAGAAAACTTCATCCGCGTCTACCAAAAGATGCATGTGCATGCTTAAAACGCGTTTTCGCACAAATGCGTGCGCGGGTGCTAAAAAGAGCAGCATCGGCATGCTTAGCACGTCGTTTGGTAGAAATCTACGTGCGCGTTCTGCCAAAAGCACCATTTGCATGCACATCTTGTGGTTTTGCAGAAAACTTCATCCGCGTCTACCAAAAGATGCATGTGCATGCTTAAAACGCGTTTTCGCACAAATGCGTGCGCGGTTGCTAAAAAGAGCAGCATCGGCATGCTTAGCACGTCGTTTGGTAGAAATCCACGTGCGCGTTCTGCAAAAAGCACCATTTGCATGCACATCTTGTGGTTTTGCAGAAAACTTCATCCGCGTCTACCAAAAGATGCATGTGCATGCTTAAAACGCGTTTTCGCACAAATGCGTGCGCGGGTACTAAAAAGAGCAGCATCGGCATGCTTAGCACGTCGTTTGGTAGAAATCCACGTGCGCGTTCTGCAAAAAGCACCATTTGCATGCACATATTGTGGTTTTGCAGAAAACTTCATCCGCGTCTACCAAAAGATGCATGTGCATGCTTAAAACGCGTTTTCGCACAAATGCGTGCGCGGGTGCTAAAAAGAGCAGCATCGGCATGCTTAGCACGTCGTTTGGTAGAAATCCACGTGCGCGTTCTGCCAAAAGCACCATTTGCATGCACATCTTGTGGTTTTGCAGAAAACTTCATCCGCGTCTACCAAAAGATGCATGTGCATGCTTAAAACGCGTTTTCGCACAAATCCGTGCGCGGGTGCTAAAAAGAGCAGCATCGGCATGCTTAGCACGTCGTTTGGTAGAAATCCACGTGCGCGTTCTGCAAAAAGCACCATTTGCATGCACATCTTGTGGTTTTGCAGAAAACTTCATCCGCGTCTACCAAAAGATGCATGTGCATGCTTAAAACGCGTTTTCGCACAAATGCGTGCGCGGGTGCTAAAAAGAGCAGCATCGGCATGCTTAGCACGTCGTTTGGTAGAAATCCACGTGCGCGTTCTGCAAAAAGCACCATTTGCATGCACATCTTGTGGTTTTGCAGAAAACTTCATCCGCGTCTACCAAAAGATGCATGTGCATGCTTAAAACGCGTTTTCGCACAAATGCGTGCGCGGGTGCTAAAAAGAGCAGCATCGGCATCCTTAGCACGTCGTTTGGTAGAAATCCACGTGCGCGTTCTGCCAAAAGCACCATTTGCATGCACATCTTGTGGTTTTGCAGAAAACTTCATCCGCGTCTACCAAAAGATGCATGTGCTTGCTTAAAACGCGTTTTCGCACAAATGCGTGCGCGGGTGCTAAAAAGAGCAGCATCGGCATGCTTAGCACGTCGTTTGGTAGAAATCCACGTGCGCGTTCTGCCAAAAGCACCATTTGTATGCACATCTTGTGGTTTTGCAGAAAACTTCATCCGCGTCTACCAAAAATGCATGTGCATGCTTAAAACGCGTTTTCGCACAAATCCGTGCGCGGGTGCTAAAAAGAGCAGCATCGGCATGCTTGTCGTTTGGTAGAAATCCACATGCGCGTTCTGCCAAAAGCACCATTTGCATGCACATCTTGTGGTTTTGCAGAAAACTTCATCCGCGTCTACCAAAAGATGCATGTGCATGCTTAAAACGCGTTTTCGCACAAATGCGTGCGCGGGTGCTAAAAAGAGCAGCATCGGCATGCTTAGCACGTCGTTTGGTAGAAATCCACGTGCGCGTTCTGCCAAAAGCACCATTTGCATGCACATCTTGTGGTTTTGCAGAAAACTATATCCGCGTCTACCAAAAGATGCATGTGCATGCTTAAAACGCGTTTTCGCACAAATCCGTGCGCGGGTGCTAAAAAGAGCAGCATCGGCATGCTTAGCACGTCGTTTGGTAGAAATCCACGTGCGCGTTCTGCAAAAAGCACCATTTGCATGCACATCTTGTGGTTTTGCAGAAAACTTCATCCGCGTCTACCAAAAGATGCATGTGCATGCTTAAAACGCGTTTTCGCACAAATGCGTGCGCGGGTGCTAAAAAGAGCAGCATCGGCATGCTTAGCACGTCGTTTGGTAGAAATCCACGTGCGCGTTCTGCAAAAAGCACCATTTGCATGCACATCTTGTGGTTTTGCAGAAAACTTCATCCGCGTCTACCAAAAGATGCATGTGCATGCTTAAAACGCGTTTTCGCACAAATGCGTGCGCGGGTGCTAAAAAGAGCAGCATCGGCATCCTTAGCACGTCGTTTGGTAGAAATCCACGTGCGCGTTCTGCCAAAAGCACCATTTGCATGCACATCTTGTGGTTTTGCAGAAAACTTCATCCGCGTCTACCAAAAGATGCATGTGCTTGCTTAAAACGCGTTTTCGCACAAATGCGTGCGCGGGTGCTAAAAAGAGCAGCATCGGCATGCTTAGCACGTCGTTTGGTAGAAATCCACGTGCGCGTTCTGCCAAAAGCACCATTTGTATGCACATCTTGTGGTTTTGCAGAAAACTTCATCCGCGTCTACCAAAAATGCATGTGCATGCTTAAAACGCGTTTTCGCACAAATCCGTGCGCGGGTGCTAAAAAGAGCAGCATCGGCATGCTTGTCGTTTGGTAGAAATCCACATGCGCGTTCTGCCAAAAGCACCATTTGCATGCACATCTTGTGGTTTTGCAGAAAACTTCATCCGCGTCTACCAAAAGATGCATGTGCATGCTTAAAACGCGTTTTCGCACAAATCCGTGCGCGGGTACTAAAAAGAGCAGCATCGGCATGCTTAGCACGTCGTTTGGTAAAAATCCACGTGCGCGTTCTGCAAAAAGCACCATTTGCATGCACATATTGTGGTTTTGCAGAAAACTTCATCCGCGTCTACCAAAAGATGCATGTGCATGCTTAAAACGCGTTTTCGCACAAATGCGTGCGCGGGTGCTAAAAAGAGCAGCATCGGCATGCTTAGCACGTCGTTTGGTAGAAATCCACGTGCGCGTTCTGCCAAAAGCACCATTTGCATGCACATCTTGTGGTTTTGCAGAAAACTTCATCCGCGTCTACCAAAAGATGCATGTGCATGCTTAAAACGCGTTTTCGCACAAATCCGTGCGCGGGTGCTAAAAAGAGCAGCATCGGCATGCTTAGCACGTCGTTTGGTAGAAATCCACGTGCGCGTTCTGCAAAAAGCACCATTTGCATGCACATCTTGTGGTTTTGCAGAAAACTTCATCCGCGTCTACCAAAAGATGCATGTGCATGCTTAAAACGCGTTTTCGCACAAATGCGTGCGCGGGTGCTAAAAAGAGCAGCATCGGCATGCTTAGCACGTCGTTTGGTAGAAATCCACGTGCGCGTTCTGCAAAAAGCACCATTTGCATGCACATCTTGTGGTTTTGCAGAAAACTTCATCCGCGTCTACCAAAAGATGCATGTGCATGCTTAAAACGCGTTTTCGCACAAATGCGTGCGCGGGTGCTAAAAAGAGCAGCATCGGCATCCTTAGCACGTCGTTTGGTAGAAATCCACGTGCGCGTTCTGCCAAAAGCACCATTTGCATGCACATCTTGTGGTTTTGCAGAAAACTTCATCCGCGTCTACCAAAAGATGCATGTGCTTGCTTAAAACGCGTTTTCGCACAAATGCGTGCGCGGGTGCTAAAAAGAGCAGCATCGGCATGCTTAGCACGTCGTTTGGTAGAAATCCACGTGCGCGTTCTGCCAAAAGCACCATTTGTATGCACATCTTGTGGTTTTGCAGAAAACTTCATCCGCGTCTACCAAAAATGCATGTGCATGCTTAAAACGCGTTTTCGCACAAATCCGTGCGCGGGTGCTAAAAAGAGCAGCATCGGCATGCTTGTCGTTTGGTAGAAATCCACATGCGCGTTCTGCCAAAAGCACCATTTGCATGCACATCTTGTGGTTTTGCAGAAAACTTCATCCGCGTCTACCAAAAGATGCATGTGCATGCTTAAAACGCGTTTTCGCACAAATGCGTGCGCGGGTGCTAAAAAGAGCAGCATCGGCATGCTTAGCACGTCGTTTGGTAGAAATCCACGTGCGCGTTCTGCCAAAAGCACCATTTGCATGCACATCTTGTGGTTTTGCAGAAAACTTCATCCGCGTCTACCAAAAGATGCATGTGCATGCTTAAAACGCGTTTTCGCACAAATCCGTGCGCGGGTGCTAAAAAGAGCAGCATCGGCATGCTTAGCACGTCGTTTGGTAGAAATCCACGTGCGCGTTCTGCAAAAAGCACCATTTGCATGCACATCTTGTGGTTTTGCAGAAAACTTCATCCGCGTCTACCAAAAGATGCATGTGCATGCTTAAAACGCGTTTTCGCACAAATGCGTGCGCGGGTGCTAAAAAGAGCAGCATCGGCATGCTTAGCACGTCGTTTGGTAGAAATCCACGTGCGCGTTCTGCAAAAAGCACCATTTGCATGCACATCTTGTGGTTTTGCAGAAAACTTCATCCGCGTCTACCAAAAGATGCATGTGCATGCTTAAAACGCGTTTTCGCACAAATGCGTGCGCGGGTGCTAAAAAGAGCAGCATCGGCATCCTTAGCACGTCGTTTCGTAGAAATCCACGTGCGCGTTCTGCCAAAAGCACCATTTGCATGCACATCTTGTGGTTTTGCAGAAAACTTCATCCGCGTCTACCAAAAGATGCATGTGCTTGCTTAAAACGCGTTTTCGCACAAATGCGTGCGCGGGTGCTAAAAAGAGCAGCATCGGCATGCTTAGCACGTCGTTTGGTAGAAATCCACGTGCGCGTTCTGCCAAAAGCACCATTTGTATGCACATCTTGTGGTTTTGCAGAAAACTTCATCCGCGTCTACCAAAAATGCATGTGCATGCTTAAAACGCGTTTTCGCACAAATCCGTGCGCGGGTGCTAAAAAGAGCAGCATCGGCATGCTTGTCGTTTGGTAGAAATCCACATGCGCGTTCTGCCAAAAGCACCATTTGCATGCACATCTTGTGGTTTTGCAGAAAACTTCATCCGCGTCTACCAAAAGATGCATGTGCATGCTTAAAACGCGTTTTCGCACAAATCCGTGCGCGGGTGCTACAAAGAGCAGCATCGGCATGCTTAGCACGTCGTTTGGTAGAAATCCACGTGCGCGTTCTGCAAAAAGCACCATTTGCATGCACATCTTGTGGTTTTGCAGAAAACTTCATCCGCGTCTACCAAAAGATGCATGTGCATGCTTAAAACGCGTTTTCGCACAAATGCGTGCGCGGGTGCTAAAAAGAGCAGCATCGGTATGCTTAGCACGTCGTTTGGTAGAAATCCACGTGCGCGTTCTGCCAAAAGCACCATTTGCATGCACATCTTGTGGTTTTGCAGAAAACTTCATCCGCGTCTACCAAAAGATGCATGTGCATGCTTAAAACGCGTTTTCGCACAAATACGTGCGCGGGTGCTAGAAAGAGCAGCATCGGCATGCTTAGCACGTCGTTTGGTAGAAATCCACGTGCGCGTTCTGCAAAAAGCACCATTTGCATGCACATCTTGTGGTTTTGCAGAAAACTTCATCCGCGTCTACCAAAAGATGCATGTGCATGCTTAAAACGCGTTTTCGCACAAATGCGTGCGCGGTTGCTAAAAAGAGCAGCATCGGCATGCTTAGCACGTCGTTTGGTAGAAATCCACGTGCGCGTTCTGCCAAAAGCACCATTTGCATGCACATCTTGTGGTTTTGCAGAAAACTTCATCCGCGTCTACCAAAAATACATGTGCATGCTTAAAACGCGTTTTCGCACAAATCCGTGCGCGGGTGCTAAAAAGAGCAGCATCGGCATGCTTAGCACGTCGTTTGGTAGAAATCCACGTGCGCGTTCTGCCAAAAGCACCATTTGCATGCACATCTTGTGGTTTTGCAGAAAACTTCATCCGCGTCTACCAAAAGATGCATGTGCATGCTTAAAACGCGTTTTCGCACAAATCCGTGCGCGGGTGCTACAAAGAGCAGCATCGGCATGCTTAGCACGTCGTTTGGTAGAAATCCACGTGCGCGTTCTGCAAAAAGCACCATTTGCATGCACATCTTGTGGTTTTGCAGAAAACTTCATCCGCGTCTACCAAAAGATGCATGTGCATGCTTAAAACGCGTTTTCGCACAAATGCGTGCGCGGGTGCTAAAAAGAGCAGCATCGGCATGCTTAGCACGTCGTTTGGTAGAAATCCACGTGCGCGTTCTGCAAAAAGCACCATTTGCATGCACATCTTGTGGTTTTGCAGAAAACTTCATCCGCGTCTACCAAAAGATGCATGTGCATGCTTAAAACGCGTTTTCGCACAAATGCGTGCGCGGGTGCTAAAAAGAGCAGCATCGGCATGCTTAGCACGTCGTTTGGTAGAAATCCACGTGCGCGCTCTGCCAAAAGCACCATTTGCATGCACATCTTGTGGTTTTGCAGAAAACTTCATCCGCGTCTACCAAAAGATGCATGTGCATGCTTAAAACGCGTTTTCGCACAAATCCGTGCGCGGGTGCTAAAAAGAGCAGCATCGGCAAGCTTAGCACGTCGTTTGGTAGAAATCCACGTGCGCGTTCTGCCAAAAGCACCATTTGCGTGCACATCTTGTGGTTTTGCAGAAAACTTCATCCGCGTCTACCAAAAGATGCATGTGCATGCTTAAAACGCGTTTTCGCACAAATGCGTGCGCGGGTGCTAAAAAGAGCAGCATCGGCATGCTTAGCACGTCGTTTGGTAGAAATCCACGTGCGCGTTCTGCCAAAAGCACCATTTGCATGCACATCTTGTGGTTTTGCAGAAAACTTCATCCGCGTCTACCAAAAGATGCATGTGCATGCTTAAAACGCGTTTTCGCACAAATCCGTGCGCGGGTGCTAAAAAGAGCAGCATCGGCATGCTTAGCACGTCGTTTGGTAGAAATCCACGTGCGCGTTCTGCAAAAAGCACCATTTGCATGCACATCTTGTGGTTTTGCAGAAAACTTCATCCGCGTCTACCAAAAGATGCATGTGCATGCTTAAAACGCGTTTTCGCACAAATGCGTGCGCGGGTGCTAAAAAGAGCAGCATCGGCATGCTTAGCACGTCGTTTGGTAGAAATCCACGTGCGCGTTCTGCCAAAAGCACCATTTGCATGCACATCTTGTGGTTTTGCAGAAAACTTCATCCGCGTCTACCAAAAGATGCATGTGCATGCTTAAAACGCGTTTTCGCACAAATGCGTGCGCGGGTGCTAAAAAGAGCAGCATGGGCTTCTTAGCACGTCGTTTGGTAGAAATCCACGTGCGCGTTCTGCCAAAAGAACCATTTGCATGCACATCTTGTGGTTTTGCAGAAAACTTTATCCGCGTCTACCAAAAGATGCATGTGCATGCTTAAAACGCGTTTTCGCACAAATGCGTGCGCGGGTGCTAAAAAGAGCAGCATCGGCATGCTTAGCACGTCGTTTGGTAGAAATCCACGTGCGCGTTCTGCAAAAAGCACCATTTGCATGCACATCTTGTGGTTTTGCAGAAAACTTCATCCGCGTCTACCAAAAGATGCATGTGCATGCTTAAAACGCGTTTTCGCACAAATGCGTGCGCGGGTGCTAAAAAGAGCAGCATCGGCATGCTTAGCACGTCGTTTGGTAGAAATCCACGTGCGCGTTCTGCAAAAAGCACCATTTGCATGCACATCTTGTGGTTTTGCAGAAAACTTCATCCGCGTCTACCAAAAGATGCATGTGCATGCTTAAAACGCGTTTTCGCACAAATGCGTGCGCGGGTGCTAAAAAGAGCAGCATCGGCATGCTTAGCACGTCGTTTGGTAGAAATCCACGTGCGCGTTCTGCCAAAAGCACCATTTGCATGCACATCTTGTGGTTTTGCAGAAAACTTCATCCGCGTCTACCAAAAGATGCATGTGCATGCTTAAAACGCGTTTTCGCACAAATGCGTGCGCGGGTGCTAAAAAGAGCAGCATCGGCATGCTTAGCACGTCGTTTGGTAGAAATCCACGTGCGCGTTCTGCAAAAAGCACCATTTGCATGCACATATTGTGGTTTTGCAGAAAACTTCATCCGCGTCTACCAAAAGATGCATGTGCATGCTTAAAACGCGTTTTCGCACAAATGCGTGCGCGGGTACTAAAAAGAGCAGCATCGGCATGCTTAGCACGTCGTTTGGTAGAAATCCACGTGCGCGTTCTGCAAAAAGCACCATTTGCATGCACATATTGTGGTTTTGCAGAAAACTTCATCCGCGTCTACCAAAAGATGCAGGTGCATGCTTAAAACGCGTTTTCGCACAAATGCGTGCGCGGGTGCTAAAAAGAGCAGCATCGGCATGCTTAGCACGTCGTTTGGTAGAAATCCACGTGCGCGTTCTGCCAAAAGCACCATTTGCATGCACATCTTGTGGTTTTGCAGAAAACTTCATCCGCGTCTACCAAAAGATGCATGTGCATGCTTAAAACGCGTTTTCGCACAAATCCGTGCGCGGGTGCTAAAAAGAGCAGCATCGGCATGCTTAGCACGTCGTTTGGTAGAAATCCACGTGCGCGTTCTGCAAAAAGCACCATTTGCATGCACATCTTGTGGTTTTGCGGAAAACTTCATCCGCGTCTACCAAAAGATGCATGTGCATGCTTAAAACGCGTTTTCGCACAAATGCGTGCGCGGGTGCTAAAAAGAGCAGCATCGGCATGCTTAGCACGTCGTTTGGTAGAAATCCACGTGCGCGTTCTGCAAAAAGCACCATTTGCATGCACATCTTGTGGTTTTGCAGAAAACTTCATCCGCGTCTACCAAAAGATGCATGTGCTTGCTTAAAACGCGTTTTCGCACAAATGCGTGCGCGGGTGCTAAAAAGAGCAGCATCGGCATGCTTAGCACGTCGTTTGGTAGAAATCCACGTGCGCGTTCTGCCAAAAGCACCATTTGTATGCACATCTTGTGGTTTTGCAGAAAACTTCATCCGCGTCTACCAAAAATGCATGTGCATGCTTAAAACGCGTTTTCGCACAAATCCGTGCGCGGGTGCTAAAAAGAGCAGCATCGGCATGCTTAGCACGTCGTTTGGTAGAAATCCACGTGCGCGTTCTGCCAAAAGCACCATTTGCATGCACATCTTGTGGTTTTGCAGAAAACTTCATCCGCGTCTACCAAAAGATGCATGTGCATGCTTAAAACGCGTTTTCGCACAAATGCGTGCGCGGGTGCTAAAAAGAGCAGCATCGGCATGCTTAGCACGTCGTTTGGTAGAAATCCACGTGCGCGTTCTGCAAAAAGCACCATTTGCATGCACATCTTGTGGTTTTGCAGAAAACTTCATCCGCGTCTACCAAAAGATGCATGTGCATGCTTAAAACGCGTTTTCGCACAAATGCGTGCGCGGGTACTAAAAAGAGCAGCATCGGCATGCTTAGCACGTCGTTTGGTAGAAATCCACGTGCGCGTTCTGCAAAAAGCACCATTTGCATGCACATATTGTGGTTTTGCAGAAAACTTCATCCGCGTCTACCAAAAGATGCATGTGCATGCTTAAAACGCGTTTTCGCACAAATGCGTGCGCGGGTGCTAAAAAGAGCAGCATCGGCATGCTTAGCACGTCGTTTGGTAGAAATCCACGTGCGCGTTCTGCCAAAAGCACCATTTGCATGCACATCTTGTGGTTTTGCAGAAAACTTCATCCGCGTCTACCAAAAGATGCATGTGCATGCTTAAAACGCGTTTTCGCACAAATGCGTGCGCGGGTGCTAAAAAGAGCAGCATCGGCATGCTTAGCACGTCGTTTGGTAGAAATCCACGTGCGCGTTCTGCCAAAAGCACCATTTGCATGCACATCTTGTGGTTTTGCAGATAACTTCATCCGCGTCTACCAAAAGATGCATGTGCATGCTTAAAACGCGTTTTCGCACAAATGCGTGCGCGGGTGCTAAAAAGAGCAGCATCGGCATGCTTAGCACGTCGTTTGGTAGAAATCCACGTGCGCGTTCTGCAAAAAGCACCATTTGCATGCACATCTTGTGGTTTTGCGGAAAACTTCATCCGCGTCTACCAAAAGATGCATGTGCATGCTTAAAACGCGTTTTCGCACAAATCCGTGCGCGGGTGCTAAAAAGAGCAGCATCGGCATGCTTAGCACGTCGTTTGGTAGAAATCCACGTGCGCGTTCTGCCAAAAGCACCATATGCATGCACATCTTGTGGTTTTGCAGAAAACTTCATCCGCGTCTACCAAAAGATGCATGTGCATGCTTAAAACGCGTTTTCGCACAAATGCGTGCGCGGGTGCTAAAAAGAGCAGCATCGGCATGCTTAGCACGTCGTTTGGTAGAAATCCACGTGCGCGTTCTGCAAAAAGCACCATTTGCATGCACATCTTGTGGTTTTGCAGAAAACTTCATCCGCGTCTACCAAAAGATGCATGTGCATGCTTAAAACGCGTTTTCGCACAAATGCGTGCGCGGGTGCTAAAAAGAGCAGCATCGGCATGCTTAGCACGTCGTTTGGTAGAAATCTACGTGCGCGTTCTGCCAAAAGCACCATTTGCATGCACATCTTGTGGTTTTGCAGAAAACTTCATCCGCGTCTACCAAAAGATGCATGTGCATGCTTAAAACGCGTTTTCGCACAAATGCGTGCGCGGTTGCTAAAAAGAGCAGCATCGGCATGCTTAGCACGTCGTTTGGTAGAAATCCACGTGCGCGTTCTGCAAAAAGCACCATTTGCATGCACATCTTGTGGTTTTGCAGAAAACTTCATCCGCGTCTACCAAAAGATGCATGTGCATGCTTAAAACGCGTTTTCGCACAAATGCGTGCGCGGGTACTAAAAAGAGCAGCATCGGCATGCTTAGCACGTCGTTTGGTAGAAATCCACGTGCGCGTTCTGCAAAAAGCACCATTTGCATGCACATATTGTGGTTTTGCAGAAAACTTCATCCGCGTCTACCAAAAGATGCATGTGCATGCTTAAAACGCGTTTTCGCACAAATGCGTGCGCGGGTGCTAAAAAGAGCAGCATCGGCATGCTTAGCACGTCGTTTGGTAGAAATCCACGTGCGCGTTCTGCCAAAAGCACCATTTGCATGCACATCTTGTGGTTTTGCAGAAAACTTCATCCGCGTCTACCAAAAGATGCATGTGCATGCTTAAAACGCGTTTTCGCACAAATCCGTGCGCGGGTGCTAAAAAGAGCAGCATCGGCATGCTTAGCACGTCGTTTGGTAGAAATCCACGTGCGCGTTCTGCAAAAAGCACCATTTGCATGCACATCTTGTGGTTTTGCAGAAAACTTCATCCGCGTCTACCAAAAGATGCATGTGCATGCTTAAAACGCGTTTTCGCACAAATGCGTGCGCGGGTGCTAAAAAGAGCAGCATCGGCATGCTTAGCACGTCGTTTGGTAGAAATCCACGTGCGCGTTCTGCAAAAAGCACCATTTGCATGCACATCTTGTGGTTTTGCAGAAAACTTCATCCGCGTCTACCAAAAGATGCATGTGCATGCTTAAAACGCGTTTTCGCACAAATGCGTGCGCGGGTGCTAAAAAGAGCAGCATCGGCATCCTTAGCACGTCGTTTGGTAGAAATCCACGTGCGCGTTCTGCCAAAAGCACCATTTGCATGCACATCTTGTGGTTTTGCAGAAAACTTCATCCGCGTCTACCAAAAGATGCATGTGCTTGCTTAAAACGCGTTTTCGCACAAATGCGTGCGCGGGTGCTAAAAAGAGCAGCATCGGCATGCTTAGCACGTCGTTTGGTAGAAATCCACGTGCGCGTTCTGCCAAAAGCACCATTTGTATGCACATCTTGTGGTTTTGCAGAAAACTTCATCCGCGTCTACCAAAAATGCATGTGCATGCTTAAAACGCGTTTTCGCACAAATCCGTGCGCGGGTGCTAAAAAGAGCAGCATCGGCATGCTTGTCGTTTGGTAGAAATCCACATGCGCGTTCTGCCAAAAGCACCATTTGCATGCACATCTTGTGGTTTTGCAGAAAACTTCATCCGCGTCTACCAAAAGATGCATGTGCATGCTTAAAACGCGTTTTCGCACAAATGCGTGCGCGGGTGCTAAAAAGAGCAGCATCGGCATGCTTAGCACGTCGTTTGGTAGAAATCCACGTGCGCGTTCTGCCAAAAGCACCATTTGCATGCACATCTTGTGGTTTTGCAGAAAACTATATCCGCGTCTACCAAAAGATGCATGTGCATGCTTAAAACGCGTTTTCGCACAAATCCGTGCGCGGGTGCTAAAAAGAGCAGCATCGGCATGCTTAGCACGTCGTTTGGTAGAAATCCACGTGCGCGTTCTGCAAAAAGCACCATTTGCATGCACATCTTGTGGTTTTGCAGAAAACTTCATCCGCGTCTACCAAAAGATGCATGTGCATGCTTAAAACGCGTTTTCGCACAAATGCGTGCGCGGGTGCTAAAAAGAGCAGCATCGGCATGCTTAGCACGTCGTTTGGTAGAAATCCACGTGCGCGTTCTGCAAAAAGCACCATTTGCATGCACATCTTGTGGTTTTGCAGAAAACTTCATCCGCGTCTACCAAAAGATGCATGTGCATGCTTAAAACGCGTTTTCGCACAAATGCGTGCGCGGGTGCTAAAAAGAGCAGCATCGGCATCCTTAGCACGTCGTTTGGTAGAAATCCACGTGCGCGTTCTGCCAAAAGCACCATTTGCATGCACATCTTGTGGTTTTGCAGAAAACTTCATCCGCGTCTACCAAAAGATGCATGTGCTTGCTTAAAACGCGTTTTCGCACAAATGCGTGCGCGGGTGCTAAAAAGAGCAGCATCGGCATGCTTAGCACGTCGTTTGGTAGAAATCCACGTGCGCGTTCTGCCAAAAGCACCATTTGTATGCACATCTTGTGGTTTTGCAGAAAACTTCATCCGCGTCTACCAAAAATGCATGTGCATGCTTAAAACGCGTTTTCGCACAAATCCGTGCGCGGGTGCTAAAAAGAGCAGCATCGGCATGCTTGTCGTTTGGTAGAAATCCACATGCGCGTTCTGCCAAAAGCACCATTTGCATGCACATCTTGTGGTTTTGCAGAAAACTTCATCCGCGTCTACCAAAAGATGCATGTGCATGCTTAAAACGCGTTTTCGCACAAATCCGTGCGCGGGTACTAAAAAGAGCAGCATCGGCATGCTTAGCACGTCGTTTGGTAGAAATCCACGTGCGCGTTCTGCAAAAAGCACCATTTGCATGCACATATTGTGGTTTTGCAGAAAACTTCATCCGCGTCTACCAAAAGATGCATGTGCATGCTTAAAACGCGTTTTCGCACAAATGCGTGCGCGGGTGCTAAAAAGAGCAGCATCGGCATGCTTAGCACGTCGTTTGGTAGAAATCCACGTGCGCGTTCTGCCAAAAGCACCATTTGCATGCACATCTTGTGGTTTTGCAGAAAACTTCATCCGCGTCTACCAAAAGATGCATGTGCTTGCTTAAAACGCGTTTTCGCACAAATGCGTGCGCGGGTGCTAAAAAGAGCAGCATCGGCATGCTTAGCACGTCGTTTGGTAGAAATCCACGTGCGCGTTCTGCCAAAAGCACCATTTGTATGCACATCTTGTGGTTTTGCAGAAAACTTCATCCGCGTCTACCAAAAATGCATGTGCATGCTTAAAACGCGTTTTCGCACAAATCCGTGCGCGGGTGCTAAAAAGAGCAGCATCGGCATGCTTGTCGTTTGGTAGAAATCCACATGCGCGTTCTGCCAAAAGCACCATTTGCATGCACATCTTGTGGTTTTGCAGAAAACTTCATCCGCGTCTACCAAAAGATGCATGTGCATGCTTAAAACGCGTTTTCGCACAAATCCGTGCGCGGGTACTAAAAAGATCAGCATCGGCATGCTTAGCACGTCGTTTGGTAGAAATCCACGTGCGCGTTCTGCAAAAAGCACCATTTGCATGCACATATTGTGGTTTTGCAGAAAACTTCATCCGCGTCTACCAAAAGATGCATGTGCATGCTTAAAACGCGTTTTCGCACAAATGCGTGCGCGGGTGCTAAAAAGAGCAGCATCGGCATGCTTAGCACGTCGTTTGGTAGAAATCCACGTGCGCGTTCTGCCAAAAGCACCATTTGCATGCACATCTTGTGGTTTTGCAGAAAACTTCATCCGCGTCTACCAAAAGATGCATGTGCATGCTTAAAACGCGTTTTCGCACAAATCCGTGCGCGGGTGCTAAAAAGAGCAGCATCGGCATGCTTAGCACGTCGTTTGGTAGAAATCCACGTGCGCGTTCTGCAAAAAGCACCATTTGCATGCACATCTTGTGGTTTTGCAGAAAACTTCATCCGCGTCTACCAAAAGATGCATGTGCATGCTTAAAACGCGTTTTCGCACAAATGCGTGCGCGGGTGCTAAAAAGAGCAGCATCGGCATGCTTAGCACGTCGTTTGGTAGAAATCCACGTGCGCGTTCTGCAAAAAGCACCATTTGCATGCACATCTTGTGGTTTTGCAGAAAACTTCATCCGCGTCTACCAAAAGATGCATGTGCATGCTTAAAACGCGTTTTCGCACAAATGCGTGCGCGGGTGCTAAAAAGAGCAGCATCGGCATCCTTAGCACGTCGTTTGGTAGAAATCCACGTGCGCGTTCTGCCAAAAGCACCATTTGCATGCACATCTTGTGGTTTTGCAGAAAACTTCATCCGCGTCTACCAAAAGATGCATGTGCTTGCTTAAAACGCGTTTTCGCACAAATGCGTGCGCGGGTGCTAAAAAGAGCAGCATCGGCATGCTTAGCACGTCGTTTGGTAGAAATCCACGTGCGCGTTCTGCCAAAAGCACCATTTGTATGCACATCTTGTGGTTTTGCAGAAAACTTCATCCGCGTCTACCAAAAATGCATGTGCATGCTTAAAACGCGTTTTCGCACAAATCCGTGCGCGGGTGCTAAAAAGAGTAGCATCGGCATGCTTGTCGTTTGGTAGAAATCCACATGCGCGTTCTGCCAAAAGCACCATTTGCATGCACATCTTGTGGTTTTGCAGAAAACTTCATCCGCGTCTACCAAAAGATGCATGTGCATGCTTAAAACGCGTTTTCGCACAAATGCGTGCGCGGGTGCTAAAAAGAGCAGCATCGGCATGCTTAGCACGTCGTTTGGTAGAAATCCACGTGCGCGTTCTGCCAAAAGCACCATTTGCATGCACATCTTGTGGTTTTGCAGAAAACTTCATCCGCGTCTACCAAAAGATGCATGTGCATGCTTAAAACGCGTTTTCGCACAAATGCGTGCGCGGGTGCTAAAAAGAGCAGCATCGGCATGCTTAGCACGTCGTTTGGTAGAAATCCACGTGCGCGTTCTGCAAAAAGCACCATTTGCATGCACATCTTGTGGTTTTGCAGAAAACTTCATCCGCGTCTACCAAAAGATGCATGTGCATGCTTAAAACGCGTTTTCGCACAAATGCGTGCGCGGGTGCTAAAAAGAGCAGCATCGGCATGCTTAGCACGTCGTTTGGTAGAAATCTACGTGCGCGTTCTGCCAAAAGCACCATTTGCATGCACATCTTGTGGTTTTGCAGAAAACTTCATCCGCGTCTACCAAAAGATGCATGTGCATGCTTAAAACGCGTTTTCGCACAAATGCGTGCGCGGTTGCTAAAAAGAGCAGCATCGGCATGCTTAGCACGTCGTTTGGTAGAAATCCACGTGCGCGTTCTGCAAAAAGCACCATTTGCATGCACATCTTGTGGTTTTGCAGAAAACTTCATCCGCGTCTACCAAAAGATGCATGTGCATGCTTAAAACGCGTTTTCGCACAAATGCGTGCGCGGGTACTAAAAAGAGCAGCATCGGCATGCTTAGCACGTCGTTTGGTAGAAATCCACGTGCGCGTTCTGCAAAAAGCACCATTTGCATGCACATATTGTGGTTTTGCAGAAAACTTCATCCGCGTCTACCAAAAGATGCATGTGCATGCTTAAAACGCGTTTTCGCACAAATGCGTGCGCGGGTGCTAAAAAGAGCAGCATCGGCATGCTTAGCACGTCGTTTGGTAGAAATCCACGTGCGCGTTCTGCCAAAAGCACCATTTGCATGCACATCTTGTGGTTTTGCAGAAAACTTCATCCGCGTCTACCAAAAGATGCATGTGCATGCTTAAAACGCGTTTTCGCACAAATCCGTGCGCGGGTGCTAAAAAGAGCAGCATCGGCATGCTTAGCACGTCGTTTGGTAGAAATCCACGTGCGCGTTCTGCAAAAAGCACCATTTGCATGCACATCTTGTGGTTTTGCAGAAAACTTCATCCGCGTCTACCAAAAGATGCATGTGCATGCTTAAAACGCGTTTTCGCACAAATGCGTGCGCGGGTGCTAAAAAGAGCAGCATCGGCATGCTTAGCACGTCGTTTGGTAGAAATCCACGTGCGCGTTCTGCAAAAAGCACCATTTGCATGCACATCTTGTGGTTTTGCAGAAAACTTCATCCGCGTCTACCAAAAGATGCATGTGCATGCTTAAAACGCGTTTTCGCACAAATGCGTGCGCGGGTGCTAAAAAGAGCAGCATCGGCATCCTTAGCACGTCGTTTGGTAGAAATCCACGTGCGCGTTCTGCCAAAAGCACCATTTGCATGCACATCTTGTGGTTTTGCAGAAAACTTCATCCGCGTCTACCAAAAGATGCATGTGCTTGCTTAAAACGCGTTTTCGCACAAATGCGTGCGCGGGTGCTAAAAAGAGCAGCATCGGCATGCTTAGCACGTCGTTTGGTAGAAATCCACGTGCGCGTTCTGCCAAAAGCACCATTTGTATGCACATCTTGTGGTTTTGCAGAAAACTTCATCCGCGTCTACCAAAAATGCATGTGCATGCTTAAAACGCGTTTTCGCACAAATCCGTGCGCGGGTGCTAAAAAGAGCAGCATCGGCATGCTTGTCGTTTGGTAGAAATCCACATGCGCGTTCTGCCAAAAGCACCATTTGCATGCACATCTTGTGGTTTTGCAGAAAACTTCATCCGCGTCTACCAAAAGATGCATGTGCATGCTTAAAACGCGTTTTCGCACAAATGCGTGCGCGGGTGCTAAAAAGAGCAGCATCGGCATGCTTAGCACGTCGTTTGGTAGAAATCCACGTGCGCGTTCTGCCAAAAGCACCATTTGCATGCACATCTTGTGGTTTTGCAGAAAACTATATCCGCGTCTACCAAAAGATGCATGTGCATGCTTAAAACGCGTTTTCGCACAAATCCGTGCGCGGGTGCTAAAAAGAGCAGCATCGGCATGCTTAGCACGTCGTTTGGTAGAAATCCACGTGCGCGTTCTGCAAAAAGCACCATTTGCATGCACATCTTGTGGTTTTGCAGAAAACTTCATCCGCGTCTACCAAAAGATGCATGTGCATGCTTAAAACGCGTTTTCGCACAAATGCGTGCGCGGGTGCTAAAAAGAGCAGCATCGGCATGCTTAGCACGTCGTTTGGTAGAAATCCACGTGCGCGTTCTGCAAAAAGCACCATTTGCATGCACATCTTGTGGTTTTGCAGAAAACTTCATCCGCGTCTACCAAAAGATGCATGTGCATGCTTAAAACGCGTTTTCGCACAAATGCGTGCGCGGGTGCTAAAAAGAGCAGCATCGGCATCCTTAGCACGTCGTTTGGTAGAAATCCACGTGCGCGTTCTGCCAAAAGCACCATTTGCATGCACATCTTGTGGTTTTGCAGAAAACTTCATCCGCGTCTACCAAAAGATGCATGTGCTTGCTTAAAACGCGTTTTCGCACAAATGCGTGCGCGGGTGCTAAAAAGAGCAGCATCGGCATGCTTAGCACGTCGTTTGGTAGAAATCCACGTGCGCGTTCTGCCAAAAGCACCATTTGTATGCACATCTTGTGGTTTTGCAGAAAACTTCATCCGCGTCTACCAAAAATGCATGTGCATGCTTAAAACGCGTTTTCGCACAAATCCGTGCGCGGGTGCTAAAAAGAGCAGCATCGGCATGCTTGTCGTTTGGTAGAAATCCACATGCGCGTTCTGCCAAAAGCACCATTTGCATGCACATCTTGTGGTTTTGCAGAAAACTTCATCCGCGTCTACCAAAAGATGCATGTGCATGCTTAAAACGCGTTTTCGCACAAATCCGTGCGCGGGTACTAAAAAGAGCAGCATCGGCATGCTTAGCACGTCGTTTGGTAAAAATCCACGTGCGCGTTCTGCAAAAAGCACCATTTGCATGCACATATTGTGGTTTTGCAGAAAACTTCATCCGCGTCTACCAAAAGATGCATGTGCATGCTTAAAACGCGTTTTCGCACAAATGCGTGCGCGGGTGCTAAAAAGAGCAGCATCGGCATGCTTAGCACGTCGTTTGGTAGAAATCCACGTGCGCGTTCTGCCAAAAGCACCATTTGCATGCACATCTTGTGGTTTTGCAGAAAACTTCATCCGCGTCTACCAAAAGATGCATGTGCATGCTTAAAACGCGTTTTCGCACAAATCCGTGCGCGGGTGCTAAAAAGAGCAGCATCGGCATGCTTAGCACGTCGTTTGGTAGAAATCCACGTGCGCGTTCTGCAAAAAGCACCATTTGCATGCACATCTTGTGGTTTTGCAGAAAACTTCATCCGCGTCTACCAAAAGATGCATGTGCATGCTTAAAACGCGTTTTCGCACAAATGCGTGCGCGGGTGCTAAAAAGAGCAGCATCGGCATGCTTAGCACGTCGTTTGGTAGAAATCCACGTGCGCGTTCTGCAAAAAGCACCATTTGCATGCACATCTTGTGGTTTTGCAGAAAACTTCATCCGCGTCTACCAAAAGATGCATGTGCATGCTTAAAACGCGTTTTCGCACAAATGCGTGCGCGGGTGCTAAAAAGAGCAGCATCGGCATCCTTAGCACGTCGTTTGGTAGAAATCCACGTGCGCGTTCTGCCAAAAGCACCATTTGCATGCACATCTTGTGGTTTTGCAGAAAACTTCATCCGCGTCTACCAAAAGATGCATGTGCTTGCTTAAAACGCGTTTTCGCACAAATGCGTGCGCGGGTGCTAAAAAGAGCAGCATCGGCATGCTTAGCACGTCGTTTGGTAGAAATCCACGTGCGCGTTCTGCCAAAAGCACCATTTGTATGCACATCTTGTGGTTTTGCAGAAAACTTCATCCGCGTCTACCAAAAATGCATGTGCATGCTTAAAACGCGTTTTCGCACAAATCCGTGCGCGGGTGCTAAAAAGAGCAGCATCGGCATGCTTGTCGTTTGGTAGAAATCCACATGCGCGTTCTGCCAAAAGCACCATTTGCATGCACATCTTGTGGTTTTGCAGAAAACTTCATCCGCGTCTACCAAAAGATGCATGTGCATGCTTAAAACGCGTTTTCGCACAAATGCGTGCGCGGGTGCTAAAAAGAGCAGCATCGGCATGCTTAGCACGTCGTTTGGTAGAAATCCACGTGCGCGTTCTGCCAAAAGCACCATTTGCATGCACATCTTGTGGTTTTGCAGAAAACTTCATCCGCGTCTACCAAAAGATGCATGTGCATGCTTAAAACGCGTTTTCGCACAAATCCGTGCGCGGGTGCTAAAAAGAGCAGCATCGGCATGCTTAGCACGTCGTTTGGTAGAAATCCACGTGCGCGTTCTGCAAAAAGCACCATTTGCATGCACATCTTGTGGTTTTGCAGAAAACTTCATCCGCGTCTACCAAAAGATGCATGTGCATGCTTAAAACGCGTTTTCGCACAAATGCGTGCGCGGGTGCTAAAAAGAGCAGCATCGGCATGCTTAGCACGTCGTTTGGTAGAAATCCACGTGCGCGTTCTGCAAAAAGCACCATTTGCATGCACATCTTGTGGTTTTGCAGAAAACTTCATCCGCGTCTACCAAAAGATGCATGTGCATGCTTAAAACGCGTTTTCGCACAAATGCGTGCGCGGGTGCTAAAAAGAGCAGCATCGGCATCCTTAGCACGTCGTTTGGTAGAAATCCACGTGCGCGTTCTGCCAAAAGCACCATTTGCATGCACATCTTGTGGTTTTGCAGAAAACTTCATCCGCGTCTACCAAAAGATGCATGTGCTTGCTTAAAACGCGTTTTCGCACAAATGCGTGCGCGGGTGCTAAAAAGAGCAGCATCGGCATGCTTAGCACGTCGTTTGGTAGAAATCCACGTGCGCGTTCTGCCAAAAGCACCATTTGTATGCACATCTTGTGGTTTTGCAGAAAACTTCATCCGCGTCTACCAAAAATGCATGTGCATGCTTAAAACGCGTTTTCGCACAAATCCGTGCGCGGGTGCTAAAAAGAGCAGCATCGGCATGCTTGTCGTTTGGTAGAAATCCACATGCGCGTTCTGCCAAAAGCACCATTTGCATGCACATCTTGTGGTTTTGCAGAAAACTTCATCCGCGTCTACCAAAAGATGCATGTGCATGCTTAAAACGCGTTTTCGCACAAATCCGTGCGCGGGTGCTACAAAGAGCAGCATCGGCATGCTTAGCACGTCGTTTGGTAGAAATCCACGTGCGCGTTCTGCAAAAAGCACCATTTGCATGCACATCTTGTGGTTTTGCAGAAAACTTCATCCGCGTCTACCAAAAGATGCATGTGCATGCTTAAAACGCGTTTTCGCACAAATGCGTGCGCGGGTGCTAAAAAGAGCAGCATCGGTATGCTTAGCACGTCGTTTGGTAGAAATCCACGTGCGCGTTCTGCCAAAAGCACCATTTGCATGCACATCTTGTGGTTTTGCAGAAAACTTCATCCGCGTCTACCAAAAGATGCATGTGCATGCTTAAAACGCGTTTTCGCACAAATACGTGCGCGGGTGCTAGAAAGAGCAGCATCGGCATGCTTAGCACGTCGTTTGGTAGAAATCCACGTGCGCGTTCTGCAAAAAGCACCATTTGCATGCACATCTTGTGGTTTTGCAGAAAACTTCATCCGCGTCTACCAAAAGATGCATGTGCATGCTTAAAACGCGTTTTCGCACAAATGCGTGCGCGGTTGCTAAAAAGAGCAGCATCGGCATGCTTAGCACGTCGTTTGGTAGAAATCCACGTGCGCGTTCTGCCAAAAGCACCATTTGCATGCACATCTTGTGGTTTTGCAGAAAACTTCATCCGCGTCTACCAAAAATACATGTGCATGCTTAAAACGCGTTTTCGCACAAATCCGTGCGCGGGTGCTAAAAAGAGCAGCATCGGCATGCTTAGCACGTCGTTTGGTAGAAATCCACGTGCGCGTTCTGCCAAAAGCACCATTTGCATGCACATCTTGTGGTTTTGCAGAAAACTTCATCCGCGTCTACCAAAAGATGCATGTGCATGCTTAAAACGCGTTTTCGCACAAATCCGTGCGCGGGTGCTACAAAGAGCAGCATCGGCATGCTTAGCACGTCGTTTGGTAGAAATCCACGTGCGCGTTCTGCAAAAAGCACGATTTGCATGCACATCTTGTGGTTTTGCAGAAAACTTCATCCGCGTCTACCAAAAGATGCATGTGCATGCTTAAAACGCGTTTTCGCACAAATGCGTGCGCGGGTGCTAAAAAGAGCAGCATCGGCATGCTTAGCACGTCGTTTGGTAGAAATCCACGTGCGCGTTCTGCAAAAAGCACCATTTGCATGCACATCTTGTGGTTTTGCAGAAAACTTCATCCGCGTCTACCAAAAGATGCATGTGCATGCTTAAAACGCGTTTTCGCACAAATGCGTGCGCGGGTGCTAAAAAGAGCAGCATCGGCATGCTTAGCACGTCGTTTGGTAGAAATCCACGTGCGCGCTCTGCCAAAAGCACCATTTGCATGCACATCTTGTGGTTTTGCAGAAAACTTCATCCGCGTCTACCAAAAGATGCATGTGCATGCTTAAAACGCGTTTTCGCACAAATCCGTGCGCGGGTGCTAAAAAGAGCAGCATCGGCAAGCTTAGCACGTCGTTTGGTAGAAATCCACGTGCGCGTTCTGCCAAAAGCACCATTTGCGTGCACATCTTGTGGTTTTGCAGAAAACTTCATCCGCGTCTACCAAAAGATGCATGTGCATGCTTAAAACGCGTTTTCGCACAAATGCGTGCGCGGGTGCTAAAAAGAGCAGCATCGGCATGCTTAGCACGTCGTTTGGTAGAAATCCACGTGCGCGTTCTGCCAAAAGCACCATTTGCATGCACATCTTGTGGTTTTGCAGAAAACTTCATCCGCGTCTACCAAAAGATGCATGTGCATGCTTAAAACGCGTTTTCGCACAAATCCGTGCGCGGGTGCTAAAAAGAGCAGCATCGGCATGCTTAGCACGTCGTTTGGTAGAAATCCACGTGCGCGTTCTGCAAAAAGCACCATTTGCATGCACATCTTGTGGTTTTGCAGAAAACTTCATCCGCGTCTACCAAAAGATGCATGTGCATGCTTAAAACGCGTTTTCGCACAAATGCGTGCGCGGGTGCTAAAAAGAGCAGCATCGGCATGCTTAGCACGTCGTTTGGTAGAAATCCACGTGCGCGTTCTGCAAAAAGCACCATTTGCATGCACATCTTGTGGTTTTGCAGAAAACTTCATCCGCGTCTACCAAAAGATGCATGTGCATGCTTAAAACGCGTTTTCGCACAAATGCGTGCGCGGGTGCTAAAAAGAGCAGCATCGGCATGCTTAGCACGTCGTTTGGTAGAAATCCACGTGCGCGTTCTGCCAAAAGCACCATTTGCATGCACATCTTGTGGTTTTGCAGAAAACTTCATCCGCGTCTACCAAAAGATGCATGTGCATGCTTAAAACGCGTTTTCGCACAAATGCGTGCGCGGGTGCTAAAAAGAGCAGCATTGGCTTCTTAGCACGTCGTTTGGTAGAAATCCACGTGCGCGTTCTGCCAAAAGAACCATTTGCATGCACATCTTGTGGTTTTGCAGAAAACTTTATCCGCGTCTACCAAAAGATGCATGTGCATGCTTAAAACACGTTTTCGCACAAATGCGTGCGCGGGTGCTAAAAAGAGCAGCATCGGCATGCTTAGCACGTCGTTTGGTAGAAATCCACGTGCGCGTTCTGCAAAAAGCACCATTTGCATGCACATCTTGTGGTTTTGCAGAAAACTTCATCCGCGTCTACCAAAAGATGCATGTGCATGCTTAAAACGCGTTTTCGCACAAATGCGTGCGCGGGTGCTAAAAAGAGCAGCATCGGCATGCTTAGCACGTCGTTTGGTAGAAATCCACGTGCGCGTTCTGCAAAAAGCACCATTTGCATGCACATCTTGTGGTTTTGCAGAAAACTTCATCCGCGTCTACCAAAAGATGCATGTGCATGCTTAAAACGCGTTTTCGCACAAATGCGTGCGCGGGTGCTAAAAAGAGCAGCATCGGCATGCTTAGCACGTCGTTTGGTAGAAATCCACGTGCGCGTTCTGCCAAAAGCACCATTTGCATGCACATCTTGTGGTTTTGCAGAAAACTTCATCCGCGTCTACCAAAAGATGCATGTGCATGCTTAAAACGCGTTTTCGCACAAATGCGTGCGCGGGTGCTAAAAAGAGCAGCATCGGCATGCTTAGCACGTCGTTTGGTAGAAATCCACGTGCGCGTTCTGCAAAAAGCACCATTTGCATGCACATATTGTGGTTTTGCAGAAAACTTCATCCGCGTCTACCAAAAGATGCATGTGCATGCTTAAAACGCGTTTTCGCACAAATGCGTGCGCGGGTACTAAAAAGAGCAGCATCGGCATGCTTAGCACGTCGTTTGGTAGAAATCCACGTGCGCGTTCTGCAAAAAGCACCATTTGCATGCACATATTGTGGTTTTGCAGAAAACTTCATCCGCGTCTACCAAAAGATGCAGGTGCATGCTTAAAACGCGTTTTCGCACAAATGCGTGCGCGGGTGCTAAAAAGAGCAGCATCGGCATGCTTAGCACGTCGTTTGGTAGAAATCCACGTGCGCGTTCTGCCAAAAGCACCATTTGCATGCACATCTTGTGGTTTTGCAGAAAACTTCATCCGCGTCTACCAAAAGATGCATGTGCATGCTTAAAACGCGTTTTCGCACAAATCCGTGCGCGGGTGCTAAAAAGAGCAGCATCGGCATGCTTAGCACGTCGTTTGGTAGAAATCCACGTGCGCGTTCTGCAAAAAGCACCATTTGCATGCACATCTTGTGGTTTTGCGGAAAACTTCATCCGCGTCTACCAAAAGATGCATGTGCATGCTTAAAACGCGTTTTCGCACAAATGCGTGCGCGGGGGCTAAAAAGAGCAGCATCGGCATGCTTAGCACGTCGTTTGGTAGAAATCCACGTGCGCGTTCTGCAAAAAGCACCATTTGCATGCACATCTTGTGGTTTTGCAGAAAACTTCATCCGCGTCTACCAAAAGATGCATGTGCTTGCTTAAAACGCGTTTTCGCACAAATGCGTGCGCGGGTGCTAAAAAGAGCAGCATCGGCATGCTTAGCACGTCGTTTGGTAGAAATCCACGTGCGCGTTCTGCCAAAAGCACCATTTGTATGCACATCTTGTGGTTTTGCAGAAAACTTCATCCGCGTCTACCAAAAATGCATGTGCATGCTTAAAACGCGTTTTCGCACAAATCCGTGCGCGGGTGCTAAAAAGAGCAGCATCGGCATGCTTAGCACGTCGTTTGGTAGAAATCCACGTGCGCGTTCTGCCAAAAGCACCATTTGCATGCACATCTTGTGGTTTTGCAGAAAACTTCATCCGCGTCTACCAAAAGATGCATGTGCATGCTTAAAACGCGTTTTCGCACAAATGCGTGCGCGGGTGCTAAAAAGAGCAGCATCGGCATGCTTAGCACGTCGTTTGGTAGAAATCCACGTGCGCGTTCTGCAAAAAGCACCATTTGCATGCACATCTTGTGGTTTTGCAGAAAACTTCATCCGCGTCTACCAAAAGATGCATGTGCATGCTTAAAACGCGTTTTCGCACAAATGCGTGCGCGGGTACTAAAAAGAGCAGCATCGGCATGCTTAGCACGTCGTTTGGTAGAAATCCACGTGCGCGTTCTGCAAAAAGCACCATTTGCATGCACATATTGTGGTTTTGCAGAAAACTTCATCCGCGTCTACCAAAAGATGCATGTGCATGCTTAAAACGCGTTTTCGCACAAATGCGTGCGCGGGTGCTAAAAAGAGCAGCATCGGCATGCTTAGCACGTCGTTTGGTAGAAATCCACGTGCGCGTTCTGCCAAAAGCACCATTTGCATGCACATCTTGTGGTTTTGCAGAAAACTTCATCCGCGTCTACCAAAAGATGCATGTGCATGCTTAAAACGCGTTTTCGCACAAATGCGTGCGCGGGTGCTAAAAAGAGCAGCATCGGCATGCTTAGCACGTCGTTTGGTAGAAATCCACGTGCGCGTTCTGCCAAAAGCACCATTTGCATGCACATCTTGTGGTTTTGCAGATAACTTCATCCGCGTCTACCAAAAGATGCATGTGCATGCTTAAAACGCGTTTTCGCACAAATGCGTGCGCGGGTGCTAAAAAGAGCAGCATCGGCATGCTTAGCACGTCGTTTGGTAGAAATCCACGTGCGCGTTCTGCAAAAAGCACCATTTGCATGCACATCTTGTGGTTTTGCGGAAAACTTCATCCGCGTCTACCAAAAGATGCATGTGCATGCTTAAAACGCGTTTTCGCACAAATGCGTGCGCGGGTGCTAAAAAGAGCAGCATCGGCATGCTTAGCACGTCGTTTGGTAGAAATCCACGTGCGCGTTCTGCAAAAAGCACCATTTGCATGCACATCTTGTGGTTTTGCAGAAAACTTCATCCGCGTCTACCAAAAGATGCATGTGCTTGCTTAAAACGCGTTTTCGCACAAATGCGTGCGCGGGTGCTAAAAAGAGCAGCATCGGCATGCTTAGCACGTCGTTTGGTAGAAATCCACGTGCGCGTTCTGCCAAAAGCACCATTTGTATGCACATCTTGTGGTTTTGCAGAAAACTTCATCCGCGTCTACCAAAAATGCATGTGCATGCTTAAAACGCGTTTTCGCACAAATCCGTGCGCGGGTGCTAAAAAGAGCAGCATCGGCATGCTTAGCACGTCGTTTGGTAGAAATCCACGTGCGCGTTCTGCCAAAAGCACCATTTGCATGCACATCTTGTGGTTTTGCAGAAAACTTCATCCGCGTCTACCAAAAGATGCATGTGCATGCTTAAAACGCGTTTTCGCACAAATGCGTGCGCGGGTGCTAAAAAGAGCAGCATCGGCATGCTTAGCACGTCGTTTGGTAGAAATCCACGTGCGCGTTCTGCAAAAAGCACCATTTGCATGCACATCTTGTGGTTTTGCAGAAAACTTCATCCGCGTCTACCAAAAGATGCATGTGCATGCTTAAAACGCGTTTTCGCACAAATGCGTGCGCGGGTACTAAAAAGAGCAGCATCGGCATGCTTAGCACGTCGTTTGGTAGAAATCCACGTGCGCGTTCTGCAAAAAGCACCATTTGCATGCACATATTGTGGTTTTGCAGAAAACTTCATCCGCGTCTACCAAAAGATGCATGTGCATGCTTAAAACGCGTTTTCGCACAAATGCGTGCGCGGGTGCTAAAAAGAGCAGCATCGGCATGCTTAGCACGTCGTTTGGTAGAAATCCACGTGCGCGTTCTGCCAAAAGCACCATTTGCATGCACATCTTGTGGTTTTGCAGAAAACTTCATCCGCGTCTACCAAAAGATGCATGTGCATGCTTAAAACGCGTTTTCGCACAAATGCGTGCGCGGGTGCTAAAAAGAGCAGCATCGGCATGCTTAGCACGTCGTTTGGTAGAAATCCACGTGCGCGTTCTGCAAAAAGCACCATTTGCATGCACATATTGTGGTTTTGCAGAAAACTTCATCCGCGTCTACCAAAAGATGCATGTGCATGCTTAAAACGCGTTTTCGCACAAATGCGTGCGCGGGTGCTAAAAAGAGCAGCATCGGCATGCTTAGCACGTCGTTTGGTAGAAATCCACGTGCGCGTTCTGCAAAAAGCACCATTTGCATGCACATCTTGTGGTTTTGCAGAAAACTTCATCCGCGTCTACCAAAAGATGCATGTGCTTGCTTAAAACGCGTTTTCGCACAAATGCGTGCGCGGGTGCTAAAAAGAGCAGCATCGGCATGCTTAGCACGTCGTTTGGTAGAAATCCACGTGCGCGTTCTGCCAAAAGCACCATTTGTATGCACATCTTGTGGTTTTGCAGAAAACTTCATCCGCGTCTACCAAAAATGCATGTGCATGCTTAAAACGCGTTTTCGCACAAATCCGTGCGCGGGTGCTAAAAAGAGCAGCATCGGCATGCTTAGCACGTCGTTTGGTAGAAATCCACGTGCGCGTTCTGCCAAAAGCACCATTTGCATGCACATCTTGTGGTTTTGCAGAAAACTTCATCCGCGTCTACCAAAAGATGCATGTGCATGCTTAAAACGCGTTTTCGCACAAATGCGTGCGCGGGTGCTAAAAAGAGCAGCATCGGCATGCTTAGCACGTCGTTTGGTAGAAATCCACGTGCGCGTTCTGCAAAAAGCACCATTTGCATGCACATCTTGTGGTTTTGCAGAAAACTTCATCCGCGTCTACCAAAAGATGCATGTGCATGCTTAAAACGCGTTTTCGCACAAATGCGTGCGCGGGTACTAAAAAGAGCAGCATCGGCATGCTTAGCACGTCGTTTGGTAGAAATCCACGTGCGCGTTCTGCAAAAAGCACCATTTGCATGCACATATTGTGGTTTTGCAGAAAACTTCATCCGCGTCTACCAAAAGATGCATGTGCATGCTTAAAACGCGTTTTCGCACAAATGCGTGCGCGGGTGCTAAAAAGAGCAGCATCGGCATGCTTAGCACGTCGTTTGGTAGAAATCCACGTGCGCGTTCTGCCAAAAGCACCATTTGCATGCACATCTTGTGGTTTTGCAGAAAACTTCATCCGCGTCTACCAAAAGATGCATGTGCATGCTTAAAACGCGTTTTCGCACAAATGCGTGCGCGGGTGCTAAAAAGAGCAGCATCGGCATGCTTAGCACGTCGTTTGGTAGAAATCCACGTGCGCGTTCTGCCAAAAGCACCATTTGCATGCACATCTTGTGGTTTTGCAGATAACTTCATCCGCGTCTACCAAAAGATGCATGTGCATGCTTAAAACGCGTTTTCGCACAAATGCGTGCGCGGGTGCTAAAAAGAGCAGCATCGGCATGCTTAGCACGTCGTTTGGTAGAAATCCACGTGCGCGTTCTGCAAAAAGCACCATTTGCATGCACATATTGTGGTTTTGCAGAAAACTTCATCCGCGTCTACCAAAAGATGCATGTGCATGCTTAAAACGCGTTTTCGCACAAATGCGTGCGCGGGTACTAAAAAGAGCAGCATCGGCATGCTTAGCACGTCGTTTGGTAGAAATCCACGTGCGCGTTCTGCAAAAAGCACCATTTGCATGCACATATTGTGGTTTTGCAGAAAACTTCATCCGCGTCTACCAAAAGATGCATGTGCATGCTTAAAACGCGTTTTCGCACAAATGCGTGCGCGGGTGCTAAAAAGAGCAGCATCGGCATGCTTAGCACGTCGTTTGGTAGAAATGCACGTGCGCGTTCTGCCAAAAGCACCATTTGCATGCACATCTTGTGGTTTTGCAGAAAACTTCATCCGCGTCTACCAAAAGATGCATGTGCATGCTTAAAACGCGTTTTCGCACAAATGCGTGCGCGGGTGCTAAAAAGAGCAGCATCGGCATGCTTAGCACGTCGTTTGGTAGAAATCCACGTGCGCGTTCTGCAAAAAGCACCATTTGCATGCACATCTTGTGGTTTTGCAGAAAACTTCATCCGCGTCTACCAAAAGATGCATGTGCATGCTTAAAACGCGTTTTCGCACAAATGCGTGCGCGGGTGCTAAAAAGAGCAGCATCGGCATGCTTAGCACGTCGTTTGGTAGAAATCCACGTGCGCGTTCTGCCAAAAGCACCATTTGCATGCACATCTTGTGGTTTTGCAGAAAACTTCATCCGCGTCTACCAAAAGATGCATGTGCATGCTTAAAACGCGTTTTCGCACAAATCCGTGCGCGGGTGCTAAAAAGAGCAGCATCGGCAAGCTTAGCACGTCGTTTGGTAGAAATCCACGTGCGCGTTCTGCCAAAAGCACCATTTGCGTGCACATCTTGTGGTTTTGCAGAAAACTTCATCCGCGTCTACCAAAAGATGCATGTGCATGCTTAAAACGCGTTTTCGCACAAATGCGTGCGCGGGTGCTAAAAAGAGCAGCATCGGCATGCTTAGCACGTCGTTTGGTAGAAATCCACGTGCGCGTTCTGCCAAAAGCACCATTTGCATGCACATCTTGTGGTTTTGCAGAAAACTTCATCCGCGTCTACCAAAAGATGCATGTGCATGCTTAAAACGCGTTTTCGCACAAATCCGTGCGCGGGTGCTAAAAAGAGCAGCATCGGCATGCTTAGCACGTCGTTTGGTAGAAATCCACGTGCGCGTTCTGCAAAAAGCACCATTTGCATGCACATCTTGTGGTTTTGCAGAAAACTTCATCCGCGTCTACCAAAAGATGCATGTGCATGCTTAAAACGCGTTTTCGCACAAATGCGTGCGCGGGTGCTAAAAAGAGCAGCATCGGCATGCTTAGCACGTCGTTTGGTAGAAATCCACGTGCGCGTTCTGCAAAAAGCACCATTTGCATGCACATCTTGTGGTTTTGCAGAAAACTTCATCCGCGTCTACCAAAAGATGCATGTGCATGCTTAAAACGCGTTTTCGCACAAATGCGTGCGCGGGTGCTAAAAAGAGCAGCATCGGCATGCTTAGCACGTCGTTTGGTAGAAATCCACGTGCGCGTTCTGCCAAAAGCACCATTTGCATGCACATCTTGTGGTTTTGCAGAAAACTTCATCCGCGTCTACCAAAAGATGCATGTGCATGCTTAAAACGCGTTTTCGCACAAATGAGTGCGCGGGTGCTAAAAAGAGCAGCATTGGCTTCTTAGCACGTCGTTTGGTAGAAATCCACGTGCGCGTTCTGCCAAAAGCACCATTTGCATGCACATCTTGTGGTTTTGCAGAAAACTTTATCCGCGTCTACCAAAAGATGCATGTGCATGCTTAAAACGCGTTTTCGCACAAATGCGTGCGCGGGTGCTAAAAAGAGCAGCATCGGCATGCTTAGCACGTCGTTTGGTAGAAATCCACGTGCGCGTTCTGCAAAAAGCACCATTTACATGCACATATTGTGGTTTTGCAGAAAACTTCATCCGCGTCTACCAAAAGATGCATGTGCATGCTTAAAACGCGTTTTCGCACAAATGCGTGCGCGGGTACTAAAAAGAGCAGCATCGGCATGCTTAGCACGTCGTTTGGTAGAAATCCACGTGCGCGTTCTGCAAAAAGCACCATTTGCATGCACATATTGTGGTTTTGCAGAAAACTTCATCCGCGTCTACCAAAAGATGCATGTGCATGCTTAAAACGCGTTTTCGCACAAATGCGTGCGCGGGTGCTAAAAAGAGCAGCATCGGCATGCTTAGCACGTCGTTTGGTAGAAATGCACGTGCGCGTTCTGCCAAAAGCACCATTTGCATGCACATCTTGTGGTTTTGCAGAAAACTTCATCCGCGTCTACCAAAAAATGCATGTGCATGCTTAAAACGCGTTTTCGCACAAATGCGTGCGCGGGTGCTAAAAAGAGCAGCATCGGCATGCTTAGCACGTCGTTTGGTAGAAATCCACGTGCGCGTTCTGCAAAAAGCACCATTTGCATGCACATCTTGTGGTTTTGCAGAAAACTTCATCCGCGTCTACCAAAAGATGCATGTGCATGCTTAAAACGCGTTTTCGCACAAATGCGTGCGCGGGTGCTAAAAAGAGCAGCATCGGCATGCTTAGCACGTCGTTTGGTAGAAATCCACGTGCGCGTTCTGCCAAAAGCACCATTTGCATGCACATCTTGTGGTTTTGCAGAAAACTTCATCCGCGTCTACCAAAAGATGCATGTGCATGCTTAAAACGCGTTTTCGCACAAATCCGTGCGCGGGTGCTAAAAAGAGCAGCATCGGCAAGCTTAGCACGTCGTTTGGTAGAAATCCACGTGCGCGTTCTGCCAAAAGCACCATTTGCGTGCACATCTTGTGGTTTTGCAGAAAACTTCATCCGCGTCTACCAAAAGATGCATGTGCATGCTTAAAACGCGTTTTCGCACAAATGCGTGCGCGGGTGCTAAAAAGAGCAGCATCCGCATGCTTAGCACGTCGTTTGGTAGAAATCCACGTGCGCGTTCTGCCAAAAGCACCATTTGCATGCACATCTTGTGGTTTTGCAGAAAACTTCATCCGCGTCTACCAAAAGATGCATGTGCATGCTTAAAACGCGTTTTCGCACAAATCCGTGCGCGGGTGCTAAAAAGAGCAGCATCGGCATGCTTAGCACGTCGTTTGGTAGAAATCCACGTGCGCGTTCTGCAAAAAGCACCATTTGCATGCACATCTTGTGGTTTTGCAGAAAACTTCATCCGCGTCTACCAAAAGATGCATGTGCATGCTTAAAACGCGTTTTCGCACAAATGCGTGCGCGGGTGCTAAAAAGAGCAGCATCGGCATGCTTAGCACGTCGTTTGGTAGAAATCCACGTGCGCGTTCTGCAAAAAGCACCATTTGCATGCACATCTTGTGGTTTTGCAGAAAACTTCATCCGCGTCTACCAAAAGATGCATGTGCATGCTTAAAACGCGTTTTCGCACAAATGCGTGCGCGGGTGCTAAAAAGAGCAGCATCGGCATGCTTAGCACGTCGTTTGGTAGAAATCCACGTGCGCGTTCTGCCAAAAGCACCATTTGCATGCACATCTTGTGGTTTTGCAGAAAACTTCATCCGCGTCTACCAAAAGATGCATGTGCATGCTTAAAACGCGTTTTCGCACAAATGCGTGCGCGGGTGCTAAAAAGAGCAGCATTGGCTTCTTAGCACGTCGTTTGGTAGAAATCCACGTGCGCGTTCTGCCAAAAGCACCATTTGCATGCACATCTTGTGGTTTTGCAGAAAACTTTATCCGCGTCTACCAAAAGATGCATGTGCATGCTTAAAACGCGTTTTCGCACAAATGCGTGCGCGGGTGCTAAAAAGAGCAGCATCGGCATGCTTAGCACGTCGTTTGGTAGAAATCCACGTGCGCGTTCTGCAAAAAGCACCATTTGCATGCACATCTTGTGGTTTTGCAGAAAACTTCATCCGCGTCTACCAAAAGATGCATGTGCATGCTTAAAATGCGTTTTCGCACAAATGCGTGCGCGGGTGCTAAAAAGAGCAGCATCGGCATGCTTAGCACGTCGTTTGGTAGACATCCACGTGCGCGTTCTGCAAAAAGCACCATTTGCATGCACATCTTGTGGTTTTGCAGAAAACTTCATCCGCGTCTACCAAAAGATGCATGTGCATGCTTAAAACGCGTTTTCGCACAAATGCGTGCGCGGGTGCTAAAAAGAGCAGCATCGGCATGCTTAGCACGTCGTTTGGTAGAAATCCACGTGCGCGTTCTGCCAAAAGCACCATTTGCATGCACATCTTGTGGTTTTGCAGAAAACTTCATCCGCGTCTACCAAAAGATGCATGTGCATGCTTAAAACGCGTTTTCGCACAAATGCGTGCGCGGGTGCTAAAAAGAGCAGCATCGGCATGCTTAGCACGTCGTTTGGTAGAAATCCACGTGCGCGTTCTGCAAAAAGCACCATTTGCATGCACATCTTGTGGTTTTGCAGAAAACTTCATCCGCGTCTACCAAAAGATGCATGTGCATGCTTAAAACGCGTTTTCGCACAAATGCGTGCGCGGGTACTAAAAAGAGCAGCATCGGCATGCTTAGCACGTCGTTTGGTAGAAATCCACGTGCGCGTTCTGCAAAAAGCACCATTTGCATGCACATATTGTGGTTTTGCAGAAAACTTCATCCGCGTCTACCAAAAGATGCATGTGCATGCTTAAAACGCGTTTTCGCTCAAAGGCGTGCGCGGGTGCTAAAAAGAGCAGCATCGGCATGCTTAGCACGTCGTTTGGTAGAAATCCACGTGCGCGTTCTGCCAAAAGCACCATTTGCATGCACATCTTGTGGTTTTGCAGAAAACTTCATCCGCGTCTACCAAAAGATGCATGTGCATGCTTAAAACGCGTTTTCGCACAAATCCGTGCGCGGGTGCTAAAAAGAGCAGCATCGGCATGCTTAGCACGTCGTTTGGTAGAAATCCACGTGCGCGTTCTGCAAAAAGCACCATTTGCATGCACATCTTGTGGTTTTGCGGAAAACTTCATCCGCGTCTACCAAAAGATGCATGTGCATGCTTAAAACGCGTTTTCGCACAAATGCGTGCGCGGGTGCTAAAAAGAGCAGCATCGGCATGCTTAGCACGTCGTTTGGTAGAAATCCACGTGCGCGTTCTGCAAAAAGCACCATTTGCATGCACATCTTGTGGTTTTGCAGAAAACTTCATCCGCGTCTACCAAAAGATGCATGTGCTTGCTTAAAACGCGTTTTCGCACAAATGCGTGCGCGGGTGCTAAAAAGAGCAGCATCGGCATGCTTAGCACGTCGTTTGGTAGAAATCCACGTGCGCGTTCTGCCAAAAGCACCATTTGTATGCACATCTTGTGGTTTTGCAGAAAACTTCATCCGCGTCTACCAAAAATGCATGTGCATGCTTAAAACGCGTTTTCGCACAAATCCGTGCGCGGGTGCTAAAAAGAGCAGCATCGGCATGCTTAGCACGTCGTTTGGTAGAAATCCACGTGCGCGTTCTGCCAAAAGCACCATTTGCATACACATCTTGTGGTTTTGCAGAAAACTTCATCCGCGTCTACCAAAAGATGCATGTGCATGCTTAAAACGCGTTTTCGCACAAATGCGTGCGCGGGTGCTAAAAAGAGCAGCATCGGCATGCTTAGCACGTCGTTTGGTAGAAATCCACGTGCGCGTTCTGCAAAAAGCACCATTTGCATGCACATCTTGTGGTTTTGCAGAAAACTTCATCCGCGTCTACCAAAAGATGCATGTGCATGCTTAAAACGCGTTTTCGCACAAATGCGTGCGCGGGTACTAAAAAGAGCAGCATCGGCATGCTTAGCACGTCGTTTGGTAGAAATCCACGTGCGCGTTCTGCAAAAAGCACCATTTGCATGCACATATTGTGGTTTTGCAGAAAACTTCATCCGCGTCTACCAAAAGATGCATGTGCATGCTTAAAACGCGTTTTCGCACAAATGCGTGCGCGGGTGCTAAAAAGAGCAGCATCGGCATGCTTAGCACGTCGTTTGGTAGAAATCCACGTGCGCGTTCTGCCAAAAGCACCATTTGCATGCACATCTTGTGGTTTTGCAGAAAACTTCATCCGCGTCTACCAAAAGATGCATGTGCATGCTTAAAACGCGTTTTCGCACAAATGCGTGCGCGGGTGCTAAAAAGAGCAGCATCGGCATGCTTAGCACGTCGTTTGGTAGAAATCCACGTGCGCGTTCTGCCAAAAGCACCATTTGCATGCACATCTTGTGGTTTTGCAGATAACTTCATCCGCGTCTACCAAAAGATGCATGTGCATGCTTAAAACGCGTTTTCGCACAAATGCGTGCGCGGGTGCTAAAAAGAGCAGCATCGGCATGCTTAGCACGTCGTTTGGTAGAAATCCACGTGCGCGTTCTGCAAAAAGCACCATTTGCATGCACATATTGTGGTTTTGCAGAAAACTTCATCCGCGTCTACCAAAAGATGCATGTGCATGCTTAAAACGCGTTTTCGCACAAATGCGTGCGCGGGTTCTAAAAAGAGCAGCATCGGCATGCTTAGCACGTCGTTTGGTAGAAATCCACGTGCGCGTTCTGCAAAAAGCACCATTTGCATGCACATATTGTGGTTTTGCAGAAAACTTCATCCGCGTCTACCAAAAGATGCATGTGCATGCTTAAAACGCGTTTTCGCACAAATGCGTGCGCGGGTGCTAAAAAGAGCAGCATCGGCATGCTTAGCACGTCGTTTGGTAGAAATGCACGTGCGCGTTCTGCCAAAAGCACCATTTGCATGCACATCTTGTGGTTTTGCAGAAAACTTCATCCGCGTCTACCAAAAGATGCATGTGCATGCTTAAAACGCGTTTTCGCACAAATGCGTGCGCGGGTGCTAAAAAGAGCAGCATCGGCATGCTTAGCACGTCGTTTGGTAGAAATCCACGTGCGCGTTCTGCCAAAAGCACCATTTGTATGCACATCTTGTGGTTTTGCAGAAAACTTCATCCGCGTCTACCAAAAATGCATGTGCATGCTTAAAACGCGTTTTCGCACAAATCCGTGCGCGGGTGCTAAAAAGAGCAGCATCGGCATGCTTAGCACGTCGTTTGGTAGAAATCCACGTGCGCGTTCTGCCAAAAGCACCATTTGCATGCACATCTTGTGGTTTTGCAGAAAACTTCATCCGCGTCTACCAAAAGATGCATGTGCATGCTTAAAACGCGTTTTCGCACAAATGCGTGCGCGGGTGCTAAAAAGAGCAGCATTGGCTTCTTAGCACGTCGTTTGGTAGAAATCCACGTGCGCGTTCTGCCAAAAGCACCATTTGCATGCACATCTTGTGGTTTTGCAGAAAACTTTATCCGCGTCTACCAAAAGATGCATGTGCATGCTTAAAACGCGTTTTCGCACAAATGCGTGCGCGGGTGCTAAAAAGAGCAGCATCGGCATGCTTAGCACGTCGTTTGGTAGAAATCCACGTGCGCGTTCTGCAAAAAGCACCATTTGCATGCACATATTGTGGTTTTGCAGAAAACTTCATCCGCGTCTACCAAAAGATGCATGTGCATGCTTAAAACGCGTTTTCGCACAAATGCGTGCGCGGGTACTAAAAAGAGCAGCATCGGCATGCTTAGCACGTCGTTTGGTAGAAATGCACGTGCGCGTTCTGCCAAAAGCACCATTTGCATGCACATCTTGTGGTTTTGCAGAAAACTTCATCCGCGTCTACCAAAAGATGCATGTGCATGCTTAAAACGCGTTTTCGCACAAATGCGTGCGCGGGTGCTAAAAAGAGCAGCATCGGCATGCTTAGCACGTCGTTTGGTAGAAATCCACGTGCGCGTTCTGCAAAAAGCACCATTTGCATGCACATCTTGTGGTTTTGCAGAAAACTTCATCCGCGTCTACCAAAAGATGCATGTGCATGCTTAAAACGCGTTTTCGCACAAATGCGTGCGCGGGTGCTAAAAAGAGCAGCATCGGCATGCTTAGCACGTCGTTTGGTAGAAATCCACGTGCGCGTTCTGCCAAAAGCACCATTTGCATGCACATCTTGTGGTTTTGCAGAAAACTTCATCCGCGTCTACCAAAAGATGCATGTGCATGCTTAAAACGCGTTTTCGCACAAATCCGTGCGCGGGTGCTAAAAAGAGCAGCATCGGCAAGCTTAGCACGTCGTTTGGTAGAAATCCACGTGCGGGTTCTGCCAAAAGCACCATTTGCGTGCACATCTTGTGGTTTTGCAGAAAACTTCATCCGCGTCTACCAAAAGATGCATGTGCATGCTTAAAACGCGTTTTCGCACAAATGCGTGCGCGGGTGCTAAAAAGAGCAGCATCGGCATGCTTAGCACGTCGTTTGGTAGAAATCCACGTGCGCGTTCTGCCAAAAGCACCATTTGCATGCACATCTTGTGGTTTTGCAGAAAACTTCATCCGCGTCTACCAAAAGATGCATGTGCATGCTTAAAACGCGTTTTCGCACAAATCCGTGCGCGGGTGCTAAAAAGAGCAGCATCGGCATGCTTAGCACGTCGTTTGGTAGAAATCCACGTGCGCGTTCTGCAAAAAGCACCATTTGCATGCACATCTTGTGGTTTTGCAGAAAACTTCATCCGCGTCTACCAAAAGATGCATGTGCATGCTTAAAACGCGTTTTCGCACAAATGCGTGCGCGGGTGCTAAAAAGAGCAGCATCGGCATGCTTAGCACGTCGTTTGGTAGAAATCCACGTGCGCGTTCTGCAAAAAGCACCATTTGCATGCACATCTTGTGGTTTTGCAGAAAACTTCATCCGCGTCTACCAAAAGATGCATGTGCATGCTTAAAACGCGTTTTCGCACAAATGCGTGCGCGGGTGCTAAAAAGAGCAGCATCGGCATGCTTAGCACGTCGTTTGGTAGAAATCCACGTGCGCGTTCTGCCAAAAGCACCATTTGCATGCACATCTTGTGGTTTTGCAGAAAACTTCATCCGCGTCTACCAAAAGATGCATGTGCATGCTTAAAACGCGTTTTCGCACAAATGCGTGCGCGGGTGCTAAAAAGAGCAGCATTGGCTTCTTAGCACGTCGTTTGGTAGAAATCCACGTGCGCGTTCTGCCAAAAGCACCATTTGCATGCACATCTTGTGGTTTTGCAGAAAACTTTATCCGCGTCTACCAAAAGATGCATGTGCATGCTTAAAACGCGTTTTCGCACAAATGCGTGCGCGGGTGCTAAAAAGAGCAGCATCGGCATGCTTAGCACGTCGTTTGGTAGAAATCCACGTGCGCGTTCTGCAAAAAGCACCATTTGCATGCACATTTTGTGGTTTTGCAGAAAACTTCATCCGCGTCTACCAAAAGATGCATGTGCATGCTTAAAACGCGTTTTCGCACAAATGCGTGCGCGGGTGCTAAAAAGAGCAGCATCGGCATGCTTAGCACGTCGTTTGGTAGAAATCCACGTGCGCGTTCTGCAAAAAGCACCATTTGCATGCACATCTTGTGGTTTTGCAGAAAACTTCATCCGCGTCTACCAAAAGATGCATGTGCATGCTTAAAACGCGTTTTCGCACAAATGCGTGCGCGGGTGCTAAAAAGAGCAGCATCGGCATGCTTAGCACGTCGTTTGGTAGAAATCCACGTGCGCGTTCTGCCAAAAGCACCATTTGCATGCACATCTTGTGGTTTTGC